>NC_092105.1:736169-1036169 GCF_045679555.1 Salvelinus alpinus | reverse complement strand
GTGGGGTGATATATGTCTAGTCTCCTTTATGGCTCTAATCTGATAGTGGTAGTGGGGTGGTAGATGTCTAGTCTCCCTTATAGCTCTAATCTGATAGTGGTAGTGGGGTGGTAGATGTCTAGTCTCCTTTATGGCTCTAATCTGATAGTGGTAGTGGGGTGATAGATGTCTAGTCTCCTTTATGGCTCTAATCTGATAGTGGTAGTGGGGTGGTAGATGTCTAGTCTCCTTTATGAATCTAATCTGACAGTGGTAGATGTCTAGTCTCCTTTATGGCTCTAATCTGATAGTGGTAGTGGGGTGATAGATGTCTAGTCTCCTTTATGGCTCTAATCTGATAGTGGTAGTGGGGTGATAGATGTCTAGACTCCCTTATGGCTCTAATATGATAGTGGTAGTGTGGTGGTAGATTTCTCCTTTATGGCTCTAATCTGATAGTGGTAGATGTCTAGTCTCCTTTATGGCTCGAATCTGATAGTGGTAGTGGGGTGATAGATGTCTAGTCTCCTTCATGGCTCTAATCTGATAGTGGTAGATGTCTAGTCTCCTTTATGGCTCTAATCTGATAGTGGTAGTGGGGTGGTAGATGTCTAGTCTCCTTTATGGCTCTAATCTGATAGTGGTAGTGGGGTGGTAGATGTCTAGTCTCCTTTATGGCTCTAATCTAATAGTGGTAGTGGGGTGATAGATGTCTAGTCTCCCTTATGGCTTTAATATGATAGTGGTAGTGGGGTGGTAGAATTCTCCTTAATGGCTTTAATCTGATAGTGGTATTGGGGTGGTAGATGTCTAGTCTCCTTTATGGCTCTAATCTGATAGTGGTAGTGTGGTGGTAGATTTCTCCTTTATGGCTCTAATCTGATAGTGGTAGATGTCTAGTCTCCTTTATGGCTCGAATCTGATAGTGGTAGTGGGGTGATAGATGTCTAGTCTCCTTCATGGCTCTAATCTGATAGTGGTAGATGTCTAGTCTCATTTATGGCTCTAATCTGATAGTGGTAGATGTCTAGTCTCCTTTATGGCTCTAATCTGATAGTGGGAGATGTCTAGTCTCCTTTATGGCTCTAATCTGATAGTGGTAGTGGGGTGATAGATGTCTAGTCTCCCTTATGGCTCTAATCTGATAGTGGTCGATGTCTAGTCTCCTTTATGGCTCTAATCTGATAGTGGTAGTGGGGTAGTAGATGTCTAGTCTCCTTTATGGCTCTAGTCTGATAGTGGTAGTGGAGTGATAGATGTCTAGTCTCCTTTATGGCTCTAATCTGATAGTGGTAGTGGGGTGGTAGATGTCTAGTCTTCTTTATGGCTCTAATCTGATAGTGGTAGTGGGGTGATAGATGTATAGTCTCCTTTATGGCTCTAATCTGATAGTGGTAGTGGGGTGGTAGATGTCTAGTCTCCTTTATGGCTCTAATCTGATAGTGGTAGTGGGGTGGTAGATGTTTAGTCTACTTCATGGATCTAATCTGATAGTGGTAGATGTTTAGTCTCCTTTATGGCTCTAATCTGATATTGGTAGTGGGGTAGTAGATGTCTAGTCTCCCTTATGGCTCTAATCTGATAGTGGTAGTGGGGTGGTAGATGTCTAGTCTTCTTTATGGCTCTAATCTGATAGTGCTAGTGGGGTGATAGATGTCTAGTCTCCTTTATGGCTCTAATCTGATAGTGGTAGTGGGGTGGTAGATGTCTAGTCTCCTTTATGGCTCTAATCTGATAGTGGTAGTGGGATGATAGATGTCTAGTCTCCCTTATAGCTCTAATCTGATAGTGGTAGTGGGGTGGTAGATGTCTAGTCTCCTTTATGGCTCTAATCTGATAGTGGTAGTGGGGTGATAGATGTCTAGTCTCCTTTATGGCTCTAATCTGATAGTGGTAGTGGGGTGATAGATGTCTAGTCTCCTTTATGGCTCTAATCTGATAGTGGTAGTGGGGTGATAGATGTCTAGACTCCCTTATGGCTCTAATATGATAGTGGTAGTGTGGTGGTAGATTTCTCCTTTATGGCTCTAATCTGATAGTGGTAGATGTCTAGTCTCCTTTATGGCTCGAATCTGATAGTGGTAGTGGGGTGATAGATGTCTAGTCTCCTTCATGGCTCTAATCTGATAGTGGTAGATGTCTAGTCTCCTTTATGGCTCTAATCTGATAGTGGTAGTGGGGTGGTAGATGTCTAGTCTCCCTTATGGCTCTAATCTGATAGTGGTAGTGGGGTGGTAGATGTCTAGTCTCCTTTATGGCTCTAATCTGATAGTGGTAGTGGGGTGATAGATGTCTAGTCTCCCTTATGGCTCTAATATGATAGTGGTAGTGGGGTGGTAGAATTCTCCTTAATGGCTTTAATCTGATAGTGGTATTGGGGTGGTAGATGTCTAGTCTCCTTTATGGCTCTAATCTGATAGTGGTAGTGGGGTGATAGATGTCTAGTCTCCCTTATGGCTCTAATCTGATAGTGGTCGATGTCTAGTCTCCTTTATGGCTCTAATCTGATAGTGGTAGGGGGGTAGTAGATGTCTAGTCTCCTTTATGGCTCTAGTCTGATAGTGGTAGTGGGGTGATAGATGTCTAGTCTCCTTTATGGCTCTAATCTGATAGTGGTAGTGGGGTGGTAGATGTCTAGTCTTCTTTATGGCTCTAATCTGATAGTGGTAGTGGGGTGATAGATGTCTAGTCTCCTTTATGGCTCTAATCTGATAGTGGTAGTGGGGTGGTAGATGTCTAGTCTCCTTTATGGCTCTAATCTGATAGTGGTAGTGGGGTGGTAGATGTCTAGTCTACTTCATGGATCTAATCTGATAGTGGTAGATGTTTAGTCTCCTTTATGGCTCTAATCTGATATTGGTAGTGGGGTAGTAGATGTCTAGTCTCCCTTATGGCTCTAATCTGATAGTGGTAGTGGGGTGGTAGATGTCTAGTCTTCTTTATGGCTCTAATCTGATAGTGCTAGTGGGGTGATAGATGTCTAGTCTCCCTTATGGCTCTAATCTGATAGTGGTCGATGTCTAGTCTCCTTTATGGCTCTAATCTGATAGTGGTAGGGGGGTAGTAGATGTCTAGTCTCCTTTATGGCTCTAGTCTGATAGTGGTAGTGGGGTGATAGATGTCTAGTCTCCTTTATGGCTCTAATCTGATAGTGGTAGTGGGGTGGTAGATGTCTAGTCTTCTTTATGGCTCTAATCTGATAGTGGTAGTGGGGTGATAGATGTCTAGTCTCCTTTATGGCTCTAATCTGATAGTGGTAGTGGGGTGGTAGATGTCTAGTCTCCTTTATGGCTCTAATCTGATAGTGGTAGTGGGGTGGTAGATGTCTAGTCTACTTCATGGATCTAATCTGATAGTGGTAGATGTTTAGTCTCCTTTATGGCTCTAATCTGATATTGGTAGTGGGGTAGTAGATGTCTAGTCTCCCTTATGGCTCTAATCTGATAGTGGTAGTGGGGTGGTAGATGTCTAGTCTTCTTTATGGCTCTAATCTGATAGTGCTAGTGGGGTGATAGATGTCTAGTCTCCTTTTTGGCTCTAATCTGATAGTGGTAGTGGGGTGGTAGATGTCTAGTCTCCTTTATGGCTCTAATCTGATAGTGGTAGTGGGGTGGTAGATGTCTAGTCTCCCTTATAGGTCTAATCGGATAGTGGTAGTGGGGTGGTAGATGTCTAGTCTCCTTTATGGCTCTAATCTGATAGTGGTAGTGGGGTGATAGATGTCTAGTCTCCTTTATGGCTCTAATCTGATAGTGGTAGTGGGGTGGTAGATGTCTAGTCTCCTTTATGAATCTAATCTGACAGTGGTAGATGTCTAGTCTCCTTTATGGCTCTAATCTGACAGTGTTAGTGGGGTGATAGATGTCTAGTCTCCTTTATGGCTCTAATCTGATAGTGGTAGTGGGGTGATAGATGTCTAGACTCCCTTATGGCTCTAATATGATAGTGGTAGTGTGGTGGTAGATTTCTCCTTTATGGCTCTAATCTGATAGTGGTAGATGTCTAGTCTCCTTTATGGCTCGAATCTGATAGTGGTAGTGGGGTGATAGATGTCTAGTCTCCTTCATGGCTCTAATCTGATAGTGGTAGATGTCTAGTCTCCTTTATGGCTCTAATCTGATAGTGGTAGTGGGGTGGTAGATGTCTAGTCTCCCTTATGGCTCTAATCTGATAGTGGTAGTGGGGTGGTAGATGTCTAGTCTTCTTTATGGCTCTAATCTGATAGTGGTAGTGGGGTGATAGATGTCTAGTCTCCCTTCTGGCTCTAATCTGATAGTGGTAGTGGGGTGATAGATGTCTAATCTCCTTTATGGCTCTAATCTGATAGTGGTAGTGGGGTGGTAGATGTCTAGTCTCATTTATGGCTCTAATCTGATAGTGGTAGATGTCTAGTCTCCTTTATGGCTCTAATCTGATAGTGGTAGATGTCTAGTCTCCTTTATGGCTCTAATCTGATAGTGGTAGTGGGGTGATAGATGTCTAGTCTCCCTTATGGCTCTAATCTGATAGTGGTAGTGGGGTGGTAGATGTCTAGTCTCCTTTATGGCTCTAATCTGATAGTGGTAGTGGGGTGGTAGATGTCTAGTCTCCTTTATGGCTCTAATCTGATAGTGGTAGTGGGGTGGTAGATGTCTAGTCTCCTTTATGGCTCTAATCTGATAGTGGTAGTGGGGTGATAGATGTCTAGACTCCCTTATGGCTCTAATATGATAGTGGTAGTGTGGTGGTAGACTTCTCCTTTATGGCTCTAATCTGATAGTGGTAGATGTCTAGTCTCCTTTATGGCTCGAATCCGATAGTGGTAGTGGGGTGATAGATGTCTAGTCTCCTTCATTGCTCTAATCTGATAGTGGTAGATGTCTAGTCTCCTTTATGGCTCTAATCTGATAGTGGTAGTGGGGTGGTAGATGTCTAGTCTCCTTTATGGCTCTAATCTGATAGTGGTAGTGGGATGATAGATGTCTAGTCACCTTTATGGCTCTAATCTGATAGTGGTAGTGGGGTGATAGATGTCTAGTCTCCTTTATGGCTCTAATCTGATAGTGGTAGTGGGGTGGTAGATGTCTAGTCTCCTTTATGGCTCTAATCTGATAGTGGTAGTGGGGTGATAGATGTCTAGTCTCCCTTCTGGCTCTAATCTGATAGTGGTAGTGGGGTGATAGATGTCTAGTCTCCTTTATGGCTCTAATCTGATAGTGGTAGTGGGGTGGTAGATGTCTAGACTCCCTTATGGCTCTAATATGATAGTGGTAGTGTGGTGGTAGATTTCTCCTTTATGGCTCTAATCTGATAGTGGTAGATGTCTAGTCTCCTTTATGGCTCGAATCTGATAGTGGTAGTGGGGTGATAGATGTCTAGTCTCCTTCATGGCTCTAATTGGAGAGTGGTAGATGTCTAGTCTCCTTTATGGCTCTAATCTGATAGTGGTAGTGGGGTGGTAGATGTCTAGTCTCCCTTATGGCTCTAATCTGATAGTGGTAGTGGGGTGGTAGATGTCTAGTCTTCTTTATGGCTCTAATCTGATAGTGGTAGTGGGGTGATAGATGTCTAGTCTCCCTTCTGGCTCTAATCTGATAGTGGTAGTGGGGTGATAGATGTCTAATCTCCTTTATGGCTCTAATCTGATAGTGGTAGTGGGGTGGTAGATGTCTAGTCTCATTTATGGCTCTAATCTGATAGTGGTAGATGTCTAGTCTCCTTTATGGCTCTAATCTGATAGTGGTAGATGTCTAGTCTCCTTTATGGCTCTAATCTGATAGTGGTAGTGGGGTGATAGATGTCTAGACTCCCGTATGGCTCTAATATGATAGTGGTAGTGTGGTGGTAGACTTCTCCTTTATGGCTCTAATCTGATAGTGGTAGATGTCTAGTCTCCTTTATGGCTCGAATCAGATAGTGGTAGTGGGGTGATAGATGTCTAGTCTCCTTCATTGCTCTAATCTGATAGTGGTAGATGTCTAGTCTCCTTTATGGCTCTAATCTGATAGTGGTAGTGGGGTGGTAGATGTCTAGTCTCCTTTATGGCTCTAATCTGATAGTGGTAGTGGGATGATAGATGTCTAGTCACCTTTATGGCTCTAATCTGATAGTGGTAGTGGGGTGATAGATGTCTAGTCTCCTTTATGGCTCTAATCTGATAGTGGTAGTGGGGTGGTAGATGTCTAGTCTCCTTTATGGCTCTAATCTGATAGTGGTAGTGGGGTGATAGATGTCTAGTCTCCCTTCTGGCTCTAATCTGATAGTGGTAGTGGGGTGATAGATGTCTAGTCTCCTTTATGGCTCTAATCTGATAGTGGTAGTGGGGTGGTAGATGTCTAGACTCCCTTATGGCTCTAATATGATAGTGGTAGTGTGGTGGTAGATTTCTCCTTTATGGCTCTAATCTGATAGTGGTAGATGTCTAGTCTCCTTTATGGCTCGAATCTGATAGTGGTAGTGGGGTGATAGATGTCTAGTCTCCTTCATGGCTCTAATCTGATAGTGGTAGGTGTCTAGTCTCCTTTATGGCTCTAATCTGATAGTGGTAGTGGGGTGGTAGATGTCTAGTCTCCCTTATGGCTCTAATCTGATAGTGGTAGTGGGGTGGTAGATGTCTAGTCTTCTTTATGGCTCTAATCTGATAGTGGTAGTGGGGTGATAGATGTCTAGTCTCCCTTCTGGCTCTAATCTGATAGTGGTAGTGGGGTGATAGATGTCTAATCTCCTTTATGGCTCTAATCTGATAGTGGTAGTGGGGTGGTAGATGTCTAGTCTCATTTATGGCTCTAATCTGATAGTGGTAGATGTCTAGTCTCCTTTATGGCTCTAATCTGATAGTGGTAGATGTCTAGTCTCCTTTATGGCTCTAATCTGATAGTGGTAGTGGGGTGATAGATGTCTAGACTCCCTTATGGCTCTAATATGATAGTGGTAGTGTGGTGGTAGACTTCTCCTTTATGGCTCTAATCTGATAGTGGTAGATGTCTAGTCTCCTTTATGGCTCGAATCAGATAGTGGTAGTGGGGTGATAGATGTCTAGTCTCCTTCATTGCTCTAATCTGATAGTGGTAGATGTCTAGTCTCCTTTATGGCTCTAATCTGATAGTGGTAGTGGGGTGGTAGATGTCTAGTCTCCTTTATGGCTCTAATCTGATAGTGGTAGTGGGATGATAGATGTCTAGTCACCTTTATGGCTCTAATCTGATAGTGGTAGTGGGGTGGTAGATGTCTAGTCTCCTTTATGGCTCTAATCTGATAGTGGTAGTGGGGTGGTAGATGTCTAGTCTCCTTTATGGCTCTAATCTGATAGTGGTAGTGGGGTGATAGATGTCTAGTCTCCCTTCTGGCTCTAATCTGATAGTGGTAGTGGGGTGATAGATGTCTAGTCTCCTTTATGGCTCTAATCTGATAGTGGTAGTGGGGTGGTAGATGTGTAGTCTCATTTATGGCACTAATCTGATAGTGGTAGATGTCTAGTCTCCTTTATGGCTCTAATCTGATAGTGGTAGTGGGGTGATAGATGTCTAGTCTCCTTTATGGCTCTAATCTGATAGTGGTAGTGGGGTGGTAGATGTGTAGTCTCATTTATGGCACTAATCTGATAGTGGTAGATGTCTAGTCTCCTTTATGGCTCTAATCTGATAGTGGTAGTGGGGTGATAGAAGTCTAGTCTCCCTTATGGCTCTAATCTGATAGTGGTAGTGGGGTGGTAGATGTCTAGTCTCCCTTATGGCTCTAATCTGATAGTGGTAGTGGGGTGGTAGATGTCTAGTCTCCTTTATGGCTCTAATCTGATAGTGGTAGTGGGGTGATAGATGTCTAGTCTCCCTTATGGCTCTAATATGATAGTGGTAGTGGGGTGGTAGAATTCTCCTTAATGGCTTTAATCTGATAGTGTTATTGGGGTGGTAGATGTCTAGTCTCCTTTATGGCTCTAATCTGATAGTGGTAGTGGGGTAGTAGATGTCTAGTCTCCTTTATGGCTCTAATCTGATAGTGGTAGTGGGGTGATAGATGTCTAGTCTCCCTTATGGCTCTAATCTGATAGTGGTAGTGGGGTGGTAGATGTCTAGTCTCCTTTATGGCTCTAATCTGATAGTGGTAGTGGGGTGGTAGATGTCTAGTCTCCTTTATGGCTCTAATCTGATAGTGGTAGTGGGGTGGTAGATGTCTAGTCTCCTTTATGGCTCTAATCTGATAGTGGTAGTGGGGTGGTAGATGTCTAGTCTCCTTTATGGCTCTAATCTGATAGTGATAGTGGGGTGATAGATGTCTAGTCTCCCTTCTGGCTCTAATCTGATAGTGGTAGTGGGGTGATAGATGTCTAGTCTCCTTTATGGCTCTAATCTGATAGTGGTAGTGGGGTGGTAGATGTCTAGTCTCATTTATGGCTCTAATCTGATAGTGGTAGATGTCTAGTCTCCTTTATGGCTCTAATCTGATAGTGGTAGATGTCTAGTCTCCTTTATGGCTCTAATCTGATAGTGGTAGTTGGGTGATAGATGTCTAGTCTCCCTTATGGCTCTAATATGATAGTGGTAGTGGGGTGGTAAATTTCTCCTTAATGGCTATAATCTGATAGTGGTATTGGGGTGGTAGATGTCTAGTCTCCTTTATGGCTCTAATCTGATAGTGGTAGTGGGGTAGTAGATGTCTAGTCTCCTTTATGGCTCTAATCTGATAGTGGTAGTGGGGTGATAGATGTCTAGTCTCCCTTATGGCTCTAATCTGATAGTGGTAGTGGGGTGGTAGATGTCTAGTCTCCTTTATGGCTCTAATCTGATAGTGGTAGTGGGGTGGTAGATGTCTAGGCTCCTTTATGGCTCTAATCTGATAGTGGTAGTGGGGTGGTAGATGTCTAGTCTCCTTTATGGCTCTAATCTGATAGTGGTAGTGGGGTGGTAGATGTCTAGTCTCCCTTATGGCTCTAATCTGATAGTGGTAGTGGGGTGGTAGATGTCTAGTCTCCTTTATGGCTCTAATCTGATAGTGGTAGTGGGGTGATAGATGTCTAGTCTCCTTTATGGCTCTAATTTGATAGTGGTAGATGTCTAGTCTCCTTTATGGCTCTAATCTGATAGTGGTCGATGAAAAGTCTCCTTTATGGCTCTAATCTGATAGTGGTAGTGGGGTGATAGATGTCTAGTCTCCTTTATGGCTCTAATCTGATAGTGGTAGATGTCTAGTCTCCTTTATGGCTCTAATCTGATAGTGGTCGATGAAAAGTCTCCTTTATGGCTCTAATCTGATAGTGGTAGTGGGGTGATAGATGTCTAGTCTCCCTTATGGCTCTAATATGATAGTGGTAGTGGGGTGGTAGAATTCTCCTTAATGGCTTTAATCTGATAGTGGTATTGGGGTGGTAGATGTCTAGTCTCCTTTATGGCTCTAATCTGATAGTGGTAGTGGGGTGATAGATGTCTAGTCTCTCTTATGGCTCTAATCTGATAGCGGTAGTGGGGTGGTAGATGTCTAGTCTCCTTTATGGCTCTAATCTGATAGTGGTAGTGGGGTAGTAGATGTCTAGTCTCCTTTATGGCTCTAATCTGATAGTGGTAGTGGGGTGATAGATGTCTAGTCTCTCTTATGGCTCTAATCTGATAGCGGTAGTGGGGTGGTAGATGTCTAGTCTCCTTTATGGCTCTAATCTGATAGTGGTAGTGGGGTAGTAGATGTCTAGTCTCCTTTATGGCTCTAATATGATAGTGGTAGTGGGGTGATAGATGTCTAGTCTCCCTTATGGCTCTAATCTGATAGTGGTAGTGGGGTGGTAGATGTCTAGTCTCCTTTATGGCTCTAATCTGATAGTGGTAGTGGGGTGGTAGATGTCTAGTCTCCTTTATGGCTCTAATCTGATAGTGGTAGTGGGGTGGTAGATGTCTAGTCTCCTTTATGGCTCTAATCTGATAGTGGTAGTGGGGTGGTAGATGTCTAGTCTCCTTTATGGCTCTAATCTGATAGTGGTAGTGGGGTGATAGATGTCTAGTCTCCCTTCTGGATCTAATCTGATAGTGGTAGTGGGGTGATAGATGTCTAGTCTCCTTTATGGCTCTAATCTGATAGTGGTAGTGGGGTGGTAGATGTCTAGTCTCATTAATGGCTCTAATCTGATAGTGGTAGATGTCTAGTCTCCTTTATGGCTCTAATCTGATAGTGGTAGATGTCTAGTCTCCTTTATGGCTCTAATCTGATAGTGGTAGTGGGGTGATAGATGTCTAGTCTCCCTTATGGCTCTAATCTGATAGTGGTCGATGTCTAGTCTCCTTTATGGCTCTAATCTGATAGTGGTAGTGGGGTAGTAGATGTCTAGTCTCCTTTATGGCTCTAGTCTGATAGTGGTAGTGGGGTGATAGATGTCTAGTCTCCTTTATGGCTCTAATCTGATAGTGGTAGTGGGGTGGTAGATGTCTAGTCTTCTTTATGGCTCTAATCTTTTTATTTTTTATTTTTTTTTATTTCACCTTTATTTAACCAGGTAGGCTAGTTGAGAACAAGTTCTCATTTGCAACTGCGACCTGGCCAAGATAAAGCATAGCAGTGTGAACAGACAACACAGAGTTACACATGGAGTAAACAATAAACAAGTCAATAACATGGTAGAAAAAAAAGAGAATCTATATACAATGTGTGCAAAAGGCATGAGGTAGGCAATAAATCGAATAATTACAATTTAGCAGATTAACACTGGAGTGATAAATCATCAGATGATCATGTGCAAGAAGAGATACTGGTGTGCAAAAGAGCAGAAAAGTAAATAAATAAAAGCAGTATGGGGGGTGAGGTAGGTAAATTGGGTGGGTAGTTTACAGATGGACTATGTACAGCTGCAGCGATCGGTTAGCTGCTCGGATAGCAGATTTTTAAAGTTGTTGAGGGAGATAAAAGTCTCCAACTTCAGAGATTTTTGCAATTCGTTCCAGTCGCAGGCAGCAGAGAACTGGAAGGAAAGGCGTCCAAATGAGGTTTTGGCTTTAGGGATGATCAGTGAGATACACCTGCTGGAGCGCGTGTTGCGGGTGGGTGTAGCCATCGTGACCAGTGAACTGAGATAAGGCGGCACTTTACCTAGCATAGCCTTGTAGATGACCTGGAGCCAGTGGGTCTGACGACGAACATGTAGCGAGGGCCAGCCGACTAGGGCATACAGGTCGCAGTGGTGGGTCGTATAAGGTGCTTTAGCAACAAAACGAATGGCACTGTGATAAACTGCATCCAGTTTGCTGAGTAGAGTATTGGAAGCTATTTTGTAGATGACATCGCCGAAGTCGAGGATCGGTAGGATAGTCAGTTTTACTAGGGTAAGTTTGGCGGCGTGAGTGAAGGAGGCTTTGTTGCGGAATAGAAAGCCGATTCTTGCTTTGATTTTGGATTGGAGATGTTTGATATGAGTCTGGAAGGAGAGTTTGCAGTCTAGCCAGACACCTAGGTACTTATAGATGTCCACATATTCTAGGTCGGAACCGTCCAGGGTGGTGATGCTAGTCGGGCGTGCGGGTGCAGGCAGCGAACGGTTGAAAAGCATGCATTTGGTTTTACTAGCGTTTAAGAGCAGTTGGAGGCCACGGAAGGAGTGTTGTATGGCATTGAAGCTCGTTTGGAGGTTAGATAGCACAGTGTCCAAGGAAGGGCCGGAAGTATATAGAATGGTGTCGTCTGCGTAGAGGTGGATCAGGGAATCGCCCGCAGCAAGAGCAACATCATTGATGTATACAGAGAAAAGAGTCGGCCCGAGAATTGAACCCTGTGGTACCCCCATAGAGACTGCCAGAGGACCGGACAACATGCCCTCCGATTTGACACACTGAACTCTGTCTGCAAAGTAGTTGGTGAACCAGGCAAGGCAGTCATTAGAAAAACCGAGGCTACTGAGTCTGCCGATAAGAATATGGTGATTGACAGAGTCGAAAGCCTTGGCCAGGTCGATGAAGACGGCTGCACAGTAATGTCTTTTATCGATGGCGGTTATGATATCGTTTAGTACCTTGAGCGTGGCTGAGGTGCACCCATGACCGGCTCGGAAACCGGATTGCACAGCGGAGAAGGTACGGTGGGATTCGAGATGGTCAGTGATCTGTTTGTTGACTTGGCTTTCGAAGACCTTAGATAGGCAGGGCAGGATGGATATAGGTCTGTAACAGTTTGGGTCCAGGGTGTCTCCCCCTTTGAAGAGGGGGATGACCGCGGCAGCTTTCCAATCCTTGGGGATCTCAGATGATACGAAGGAGAGGTTGAACAGGCTGGTGATAGGGGGTGCGACAATGGCGGCGGACAGTTTCAGAAATAGGGGGTCCAGATTGTCAAGCCCAGCTGATTTGTATGGGTCCAGGTTTTCCAGCTCTTTCAGAACATCTGCTATCTGGATTTGGGTAAAGGAGAAGCTGGGGAGGCTTGGGCGAGTAGCAGCGGGGGGGCGGGGCTGTTGGCCAAGGTTGGAGTCGCCAGGAGGAAGGCATGGCCAGCCATTGAGAAATGCTTGTTGAAGTCTTCGATTATCACGGATTTATCGGTGGTGACCGTGTTACCTAGCCTCAGTGCAGTGGGCAGCTGGGAGGAGGTGCTCTTGTTCTCCATGGACTTTACAGTATCCCAGAACTTTTTGGAGTTAGAGCTACAGGATGCAAATTTCTGCTTGAAAAAGCTGGCCTTTGCTTTCCTGACTGACTGCGTGTATTGGTTCCTGACTTCCCTGAACAGTTGCATATCGCGGGGGCTCTTCGATGCTATTGCAGTTCGCCACAGGATGTTTTTGTGCTGGTCGAGGGCAGTCAGGTCTGGAGTGAACCAAGGGCTATATCTGTTCTTGGTTCTGCATTTTTTGAACGGAGCATGCTTGTCTAATATGGTGAGGAAGTAACATTTAAAGAATGACCAGGCATCCTCAACTGACGGGATGAGGTCAATATCCTTCCAGGTTACCCGGGCCAGGTCGATTAGAAAGGCCTGCTCGCAGAAGTGTTTTAGGGAGCGTTTGACAGTGATGAGGGGTGGTCGTTTGACCGCGGACCCGTGGCGGATACAGGCAATGAGGCAGTGATCGCTGAGATCTTGATTGAAGACAGCAGAGGTGTATTTGGAGGGCAGGTTGGTCAGGATAATGTCTATTAGGGTGCCCATGTTTACGGATTTAGGGTTGTACCTGGTGGGTTCCTTGATGATTTGTGTGAGATTGAGGGCATCAAGCTTGGATTGTAGGACTGCCGGGGTGTTAAGCATATCCCAGTTTAGGTCACCTAACAGAACAAACTCTGAAGCTAGATGGGGAGCGATCAATTCACAGATGGTGTCCAGGGCACAGCTGGGAGCTGAGTGGGGTCGGTAGCAGGCGGCAACAGTGAGAGACTTATTTCTGGAGAGATTAATTTTTAAAATTAGAAGTTCGAACTGTTTGGGCATAGACCTGGAAAGTATGACAGAACTTTGCAGGCTATCTCTGCAGTAGATTGCAACTCCTCCCCCTTTGGCAGTTCTATCTTGACGGAAAGTGTTATAGTTGGGTATGGAAATCTCAGAATTTTTGGTGGCCTTCCTAAGCCAGGATTCGGACACGGCAAGGACATCAGGGTTGGCAGAGTGTGCTAAAGCGGTGAGTAAGGCAAACTTAGGGAGGAGGCTTCTGATGTTGACATGCATGAGGCCAAGGCTTTTTCGATCACAGAAGTCAACAAATGAGGGTGTCTGGGGACATGCAGGGCCTGGGTTTACCTCCACATCACCCGAGGAACAGAGGAGTAGTAGGATGAGGGTGCGGCTAAAGGCTATCAAAACTGGTCGCCTAGAGCGTTGGGGACAAAGAATAAAAGGAGCAGATTTATGGGCGTGGTAGAATAGATTCTGGGCATAATGTGCAGACAGGGGTATGGTGGGGCGCGGGTACAGCGGAGGTAAGCCCAGGCACTGGGTGATGATAAGAGAGGTTGTATCTCTGGACATGCTGGTCTCAATGGGTGAGGTCACCGCATGTGTGGGGGGTGGGACAAAGGATCAGAGGTACGGAGAGTGGAACTACAGGGTCCATTGCAAACCAAAACAATGATAATGATGACTAGCCTGAACAACAGTATGCAAGGCATATTGATATTTGAGAGAGACATACAATAAGGCATAAAGTGATTGCAGGTCTTGATTGGGAGAGCTAGCTAAAACAACAGGTAAGATAACAGCAGCAATAACAGGGTGCTAGTCTAACACAGCAACAACAGGTAAAAATGGCGACGACTAGGCAGAGAGGGTCGGATTAACTACACACAGATCCTGAGTTAAAGCACAGAGCCGACAGATAAAACACAAATAAACAGAATGGAGTACCGTGAATTAATGGACAGTCAAGCATGCATCAGCTAAGTAGCCAAGTGATCATAGTGTCCAGGGGGCAGCCGTAGATGGAGCAGGGAGGCCTCCACTAAGCTAGCACGCGGCGTTTAAAGTTAGTAGCCCGGGGGGTGGTCTGCTCAGACGTGGTCGTGTCGACAGAGAATCCAAGCCGGATGGCGAAAGAGAGGTTGTGAATTGTAGAATTGTGTTTGCTAACTGGTGCTAGCTTCGTGGCAGTGGCGCTAGCTGCAAGCTAGCTGTGAGGATCAGAAGTAGTGGCTCAGGGATTACGGCAGGAATCCGGCGTTGTTGTCGAGAGACAGTCCGATGCTGGTAAATTGGTGAGTAATATCCAGGCTAATAACAGGGCTGGTGTCTGTGCAGAAGGTAAAGCTACTAGCAGCGGCAAAAAAAATGGCTAAATTAGCTTGTAGCTGATTTAGACCAGTTGTGATGGATTGGCAGGGCTCTGTGTCGGCAAAAAAAGGTCCAGTCCAATTGGCAAAAGAGGTATTGTAGCCCAAGAATTCGCTGGTAGACCTCTTCGGCTAGCCGGCAGATGGGCCTAGCTCGAGGCTAGCTCAAGGCTAACTGGTGCTTGCTTCGGGACAGAGGTGTTAGCCAGTAGTAGCCACTCGGTTGCAGCTAGCTAGCTGTGATGATACGGTGTAATTGTCCAGAGCTTGCGTCAGGAATCCGGTGATGTGGTAGAGAAAAAGCAGTCCTATATGCTCTGGGTTGATATCGCGCTTGCAGACTGGCAGGTATTGGCCCGGTATTGAAGCTGGCTGTGTCCGAGTTGAGGGTGAAGACCGCAGCAGTGGCTAACTGACTACTAGCTAGTAGCTAGTTATCTGGCTAGCTTCTGATTGGGGTTACGGTTCTAAAGTATAAGAAAATAGCAGGTCCGTACCACATTGGGTGAGGCGGAATGTAGGAATGTATATTCAGTTCCTAGATGGAAAGTGAAATTAAAATATATACGAAATGTATACGAAAAATACGAAGACTATTTACACGGGACAAGACAAGACAACACACGTCCGACTGCTACGCCATCTGATAGTGGTAGTGGGGTGATAGATGTCTAGTCTCCTTTATGGCTCTAATCTGATAGTGGTAGTGGGGTGGTAGATGTCTAGTCTCCTTTATGGCTCTAATCTGATAGTGGTAGTGGGGTGGTAGATGTCTAGTCTCCTTTATGGCTCTAATCTGATAGTGGTAGTGGGGTGGTAGATGTCTAGTCTACTTCATGGATCTAATCTGATAGTGGTAGATGTTTAGTCTCCTTTATGGCTCTAATCTGATATTGGTAGTGGGGTAGTAGATGTCTAGTCTCCCTTATGGCTCTAATCTGATAGTGGTAGTGGGGTGGTAGATGTCTAGTCTTCTTTATGGCTCTAATCTGATAGTGCTAGTGGGGTGATAGATGTCTAGTCTCCTTTATGGCTCTAATCTGATAGTGGTAGTGGGGTGGTAGATGTCTAGTCTCCTTTATGGCTCTAATCTGATAGTGGTAGTGGGGTGGTAGATGTCTAGTCTCCCTTATAGCTCTAATCTGATAGTGGTAGTGGGGTGGTAGATGTCTAGTCTCCTTTATGGCTCTAATCTGATAGTGGTAGTGGGGTGATAGATGTCTAGTCTCCTTTATGGCTCTAATCTGATAGTGGTAGTGGGGTGGTAGATGTCTAGTCTCCTTATTGAATCTAATCTGACAGTGGTAGATGTCTAGTCTCCTTTATGGCTCTAATCTGATAGTGGTAGTGGGGTGATAGATGTCTAGTCTCCTTTATGGCTCTAATCTGATAGTGGTAGTGGGGTGATAGATGTCTAGACTCCCTTATGGCTCTAATATGATAGTGGTAGTGTGGTGGTAGATTTCTCCTTTATGGCTCTAATCTGATAGTGGTAGATGTCTAGTCTCCTTTATGGCTCTAATCTGATAGTGGTAGTGGGGTGATAGATGTCTAGTCTCCCTTATGGCTCTAATATGATAGTGGTAGTGGGGTGGTAGAATTCTCCTTAATGGCTTTAATCTGATAGTGGTATTGGGGTGGTAGATGTCTAGTCTCCTTTATGGCTCTAATCTGATAGTGGTAGTGTGGTGGTAGATTTCTCCTTTATGGCTCTAATCTGATAGTGGTAGATGTCTAGTCTCCTTTATGGCTCGAATCTGATAGTGGTAGTGGGGTGATAGATGTCTAGTCTCCTTCATGGCTCTAATCTGATAGTGGTAGATGTCTAGTCTCATTTATGGCTCTAATCTGATAGTGGTAGATGTCTAGTCTCCTTTATGGCTCTAATCTGATAGTGGGAGATGTCTAGTCTCCTTTATGGCTCTAATCTGATAGTGGTAGTGGGGTGATAGATGTCTAGTCTCCCTTATGGCTCTAATCTGATAGTGGTCGATGTCTAGTCTCCTTTATGGCTCTAATCTGATAGTGGTAGTGGGGTAGTAGATGTCTAGTCTCCTTTATGGCTCTAGTCTGATAGTGGTAGTGGGGTGATAGATGTCTAGTCTCCTTTATGGCTCTAATCTGATAGTGGTAGTGGGGTGGTAGATGTCTAGTCTTCTTTATGGCTCTAATCTGATAGTGGTAGTGGGGTGATAGATGTCTAGTCTCCTTTATGGCTCTAATCTGATAGTGGTAGTGGGGTGATAGATGTCTAGTCTCCTTTATGGCTCTAATCTGATAGTGGTAGTGGGGTGGTAGATGTCTAGTCTACTTCATGGATCTAATCTGATAGTGGTAGATGTTTAGTCTCCTTTATGGCTCTAATCTGATATTGGTAGTGGGGTAATAGATGTCTAGTCTCCCTTATGGCTCTAATCTGATAGTGGTAGTGGGGTGGTAGATGTCTAGTCTTCTTTATGGCTCTAATCTGATAGTGCTAGTGGGGTGATAGATGTCTAGTCTCCTTTATGGCTCTAATCTGATAGTGGTAGTGGGGTGGTAGATGTCTAGTCTCCTTTATGGCTCTAATCTGATAGTGGTAGTGGGGTGGTAGATGTCTAGTCTCCCTTATAGCTCTAATCTGATAGTGGTAGTGGGGTGGTAGATGTCTAGTCTCCTTTATGGCTCTAATCTGATAGTGGTAGTGGGGTGATAGATGTCTAGTCTCCTTTATGGCTCTAATCTGATAGTGGTAGTGGGGTGGTAGATTTCTCCTTTATGGCTCTAATCTGATAGTGGTAGATGTCTAGTCTCCTTTATGGCTCGAATCTGATAGTGGTAGTGGGGTGATAGATGTCTAGTCTCCTTCATGGCTCTAATCTGATAGTGGTAGATGTCTAGTCTCCTTTATGGCTCTAATCTGATAGTGGTAGTGGGGTGGTAGATGTCTAGTCTCCCTTATGGCTCTAATCTGATAGTGGTAGTGGGGTGGTAGATGTCTAGTCTCCTTTATGGCTCTAATCTGATAGTGGTAGTGGGGTGATAGATGTCTAGTCTCCCTTATGGCTCTAATATGATAGTGGTAGTGGGGTGGTAGAATTCTCCTTAATGGCTTTAATCTGATAGTGGTATTGGGGTGGTAGATGTCTAGTCTCCTTTATGGCTCTAATCTGATAGTGGTAGTGTGGTGGTAGATTTCTCCTTTATGGCTCTAATCTGATAGTGGTAGATGTCTAGTCTCCTTTATGGCTCGAATCTGATAGTGGTAGTGGGGTGATAGATGTCTAGTCTCCTTCATGGCTCTAATCTGATAGTGGTAGATGTCTAGTCTCATTTATGGCTCTAATCTGATAGTGGTAGATGTCTAGTCTCCTTTATGGCTCTAATCTGATAGTGGGAGATGTCTAGTCTCCTTTATGGCTCTAATCTGATAGTGGTAGTGGGGTGATAGATGTCTAGTCTCCCTTATGGCTCTAATCTGATAGTGGTCGATGTCTAGTCTCCTTTATGGCTCTAATCTGATAGTGGTAGATGTCTAGTCTCCTTTATGGCTCTAATCTGATAGTGGTAGTGGGGTGGTAGATGTCTAGTCTCCCTTATGGCTCTAATCTGATAGTGGTAGTGGGGTGGTAGATGTCTAGTCTCCTTTATGGCTCTAATCTGATAGTGGTAGTGGGGTGATAGATGTCTAGTCTCCCTTATGGCTCTAATATGATAGTAGTAGTGGGGTGGTAGAATTCTCCTTAATGGCTTTAATCTGATAGTGGTATTGGGGTGGTAGATGTCTAGTCTCCTTTCTGTCTCTAATCTGATAGTGGTAGTGGGGTAGTAGATGTCTAGTCTCCTTTATGGCTCTAATCTGATAGTGGTAGTGGGGTGATAGATGTCTAGTCTCCCTTATGGCTCTAATCTGATAGTGGTAGTGGGGTGGTAGATGTCTAGTCTCCTTTATGGCTCTAATCTGATAGTGGTAGTGGGGTGGTAGATGTCTAGTCTCCTTTATGGCTCTAATCTGATAGTGGTAATGGGGTGATAGATGTCTAGTCTCCCTTCTGGCTCTAATCTGATAGTGGTAGTGGGGTGATAGATGTCTAGTCTCCTTTATGGCTCTAATCTGATAGTGGTAGTGGGGTGGTAGATGTCTAGTCTCATTTATGGCTCTAATCTGATAGTGGTTGATGTCTAGTCTCCTTTATGGCTCTAATCTGATAGTGGTAGATGTCTAGTCTCCTTTATGGCTCTAATCTGATAGTGGTAGTGGGGTGATAGATGTCTAGTCTCCCTTATGGCTCTAATCTGATAGTGGTAGTGGGGTGGTAGATGTCTAGTCTCCTTTATGGCTCTAATCTGATAGTGGTCGATGAAAAGTCTCCTTTATGGCTCTAATCTGATAGTGGTAGTGGGGTGATAGATGTCTAGTCTCCCTTATGGCTCTAATATGATAGTGGTAGTGGGGTGGTAAATTTCTCCTTAATGGCTATAATCTGATAGTGGTATTGGGGTGGTAGATGTCTAGTCTCCTTTATGGCTCTAATCTGATAGTGGTAGTGGGGTAGTAGATGTCTAGTCTCCTTTATGGCTCTAATCTGATAGTGGTAGTAGGGTGATAGATGTCTAGTCTCCCTTATGGCTCTAATCTGATAGTGGTAGTGGGGTGGTAGATGTCTAGTCTCCTTTATGGCTCTAATCTGATAGTGGTAGTGGGGTGGTAGATGTCTAGGCTCCTTTATGGCTCTAATCTGATAGTGGTAGTGGGGTGGTAGATGTCTAGTCTCCTTTATGGCTCTAATCTGATAGTGGTAGTGGGGTGATAGATGTCTAGTCTCCTTTATGGCTCTAATCTGATAGTGGTAGTGGGGTGGTAGATGTCTAGTCTCCTTTATGGCTCTAATCTGATAGTGGTAGTGGGGTGATAGATGTCTAGTCTCCTTTATGGCTCTAATCTGATAGTGGTAGTGGGGTGGTAGATGTCTAGTCTCCTTTATGGCTCTAATCTGATAGTGGTAGTGGGGTGGTAGATGTCTAGTCTCCCTTATAGCTCTAATCTGATAGTGGTAGTGGGGTGGTAGATGTCTAGTCTCCTTTATGGCTCTAATCTGATAGTGGTAGTGGGGTGATAGATGTCTAGTCTCCTTTATGGCTCTAATCTGATAGTGGTAGTGGGGTGGTAGATGTCTAGTCTCCTTTATGAATCTAATCTGGCAGTGGTAGATGTCTAGTCTCCTTTATGGCTCTAATCTGATAGTGGTAGTGGGGTGATAGATGTCTAGTCTCCTTTATGGCTCTAATCTGATAGTGGTAGTGGGGTGATAGATGTCTAGACTCCCTTATGGCTCTAATATGATAGTGGTAGTGTGGTGGTAGATTTCTCCTTTATGGCTCTAATCTGATAGTGGTAGATGTCTAGTCTCCTTTATGGCTCGAATCTGATAGTGGTAGTGGGGTGATAGATGTCTAGTCTCCTTCATGGCTCTAATCTGATAGTGGTAGATGTCTAGTCTCCTTTATGGCTCTAATCTGATAGTGGTTGTGGGGTGGTAGATGTCTAGTCTACTTCATGGATCTAATCTGATAGTGGTAGATGTTTAGTCTCCTTTATGGCTCTAATCTGATATTGGTAGTGGGGTAATAGATGTCTAGTCTCCCTTATGGCTCTAATCTGATAGTGGTAGTGGGGTGGTAGATGTCTAGTCTTCTTTATGGCTCTAATCTGATAGTGCTAGTGGGGTGATAGATGTCTAGTCTCCTTTATGGCTCTAATCTGATAGTGGTAGTGGGGTGGTAGATGTCTAGTCTCCTTTATGGCTCTAATCTGATAGTGGTAGTGGGGTGGTAGATGTCTAGTCTCCCTTATAGCTCTAATCTGATAGTGGTAGTGGGGTGGTAGATGTCTAGTCTCCTTTATGGCTCTAATCTGATAGTGGTAGTGGGGTGATAGATGTCTAGTCTCCTTTATGGCTCTAATCTGATAGTGGTAGTGGGGTGGTAGATGTCTAGTCTCCTTTATGAATCTAATCTGACAGTGGTAGATGTCTAGTCTCCTTTATGGCTCTAATCTGATAGTGGTAGTGGGGTGATAGATGTCTAGTCTCCTTTATGGCTCTAATCTGATAGTGGTAGTGGGGTGATAGATGTCTAGACTCCCTTATGGCTCTAATATGATAGTGGTAGTGTGGTGGTAGATTTCTCCTTTATGGCTCTAATCTGATAGTGGTAGATGTCTAGTCTCCTTTATGGCTCGAATCTGATAGTGGTAGTGGGGTGATAGATGTCTAGTCTCCTTCATGGCTCTAATCTGATAGTAGTAGATGTCTAGTCTCCTTTATGGCTCTAATCTGATAGTGGTAGTGGGGTGGTAGATGTCTAGTCTCCCTTATGGCTCTAATCTGATAGTGGTAGTGGGGTGGTAGATGTCTAGTCTCCTTTATGGCTCTAATCTGATAGTGGTAGTGGGGTGATAGATGTCTAGTCTCCCTTATGGCTCTAATATGATAGTGGTAGTGGGGTGGTAGAATTCTCCTTAATGGCTTTAATCTGATAGTGGTATTGGGGTGGTAGATGTCTAGTCTCCTTTATGGCTCTAATCTGATAGTGGTAGTGTGGTGGTAGATTTCTCCTTTATGGCTCTAATCTGATAGTGGTAGATGTCTAGTCTCCTTTATGGCTCGAATCTGATAGTGGTAGTGGGGTGGTAGATGTCTAGTCTCCTTCATGGCTCTAATCTGATAGTGGTAGATGTCTAGTCTCATTTATGGCTCTAATCTGATAGTGGTAGATGTCTAGTCTCCTTTATGGCTCTAATCTGATAGTGGGAGATGTCTAGTCTCCTTTATGGCTCTAATCTGATAGTGGTAGTGGGGTGATAGATGTCTAGTCTCCCTTATGGCTCTAATCTGATAGTGGTCGATGTCTAGTCTCCTTTATGGCTCTAATCTGATAGTGGTAGATGTCTAGTCTCCTTTATGGCTCTAATCTGATAGTGGTAGTGGGGTGGTAGATGTCTAGTCTCCCTTATGGCTCTAATCTGATAGTGGTAGTGGGGTGGTAGATGTCTAGTCTCCTTTATGGCTCTAATCTGATAGTGGTAGTGGGGTGATAGATGTCTAGTCTCCCTTATGGCTCTAATATGATAGTAGTAGTGGGGTGGTAGAATCCTCCTTAATGGCTTTAATCTGATAGTGGTATTGGGGTGGTAGATGTCTAGTCTCCTTTCTGTCTCTAATCTGATAGTGGTAGTGGGGTAGTAGATGTCTAGTCTCCTTTATGGCTCTAATCTGATAGTGGTAGTGGGGTGATAGATGTCTAGTCTCCCTTATGGCTCTAATCTGATAGTGGTAGTGGGGTGGTAGATGTCTAGTCTCCTTTATGGCTCTAATCTGATAGTGGTAGTGGGGTGGTAGATGTCTAGTCTCCTTTATGGCTCTAATCTGATAGTGGTAGTGGGGTGGTAGATGTCTAGTCTCCCTTCTGGCTCTAATCTGATAGTGGTAGTGGGGTGATAGATGTCTAGTCTCCTTTATGGCTCTAATCTGATAGTGGTAGTGGGGTGGTAGATGTCTAGTCTCATTTATGGCTCTAATCTGATAGTGGTTGATGTCTAGTCTCCTTTATGGCTCTAATCTGATAGTGGTAGATGTCTAGTCTCCTTTATGGCTCTAATCTGATAGTGGTAGTGGGGTGATAGATGTCTAGTCTCCCTTATGGCTCTAATCTGATAGTGGTAGTGGGGTGGTAGATGTCTAGTCTCCTTTATGGCTCTAATCTGATAGTGGTCGATGAAAAGTCTCCTTTATGGCTCTAATCTGATAGTGGTAGTGGGGTGATAGATGTCTAGTCTCCCTTATGGCTCTAATATGATAGTGGTAGTGGGGTGGTAAATTTCTCCTTAATGGCTATAATCTGATAGTGGTATTGGGGTGGTAGATGTCTAGTCTCCTTTATGGCTCTAATCTGATAGTGGTAGTGGGGTAGTAGATGTCTAGTCTCCTTTATGGCTCTAATCTGATAGTGGTAGTAGGGTGATAGATGTCTAGTCTCCCTTATGGCTCTAATCTGATAGTGGTAGTGGGGTGGTAGATGTCTAGTCTCCTTTATGGCTCTAATCTGATAGTGGTAGTGGGGTGGTAGATGTCTAGGCTCCTTTATGGCTCTAATCTGATAGTGGTAGTGGGGTGGTAGATGTCTAGTCTCCTTTATGGCTCTAATCTGATAGTGGTAGTGGGGTGATAGATGTCTAGTCTCCTTTATGGCTCTAATCTGATAGTGGTAGTGGGGTGGTAGATGTCTAGTCTCCTTTATGGCTCTAATCTGATAGTGGTAGTGGGGTGATAGATGTCTAGTCTCCTTTATGGCTCTAATCTGATAGTGGTAGTGGGGTGGTAGATGTCTAGTCTCCTTTATGGCTCTAATCTGATAGTGGTAGTGGGGTGGTAGATGTCTAGTCTCCCTTATAGCTCTAATCTGATAGTGGTAGTGGGGTGGTAGATGTCTAGTCTCCTTTATGGCTCTAATCTGATAGTGGTAGTGGGGTGATAGATGTCTAGTCTCCTTTATGGCTCTAATCTGATAGTGGTAGTGGGGTGGTATATGTCTAGTCTCCTTTATGAATCTAATCTGACAGTGGTAGATGTCTAGTCTCCTTTATGGCTCTAATCTGATAGTGGTAGTGGGGTGATAGATGTCTAGTCTCCTTTATGGCTCTAATCTGATAGTGGTAGTGGGGTGATAGATGTCTAGACTCCCTTATGGCTCTAATATGATAGTGGTAGTGTGGTGGTAGATTTCTCCTTTATGGCTCGAATCTGATAGTGGTAGTGGGGTGATAGATGTCTAGTCTCCTTCATGGCTCTAATCTGATAGTGGTAGATGTCTAGTCTCCTTTATGGCTCTAATCTGATAGTGGTAGTGGGGTGGTAGATGTCTAGTCTCCTTTATGGCTCTAATCTGATAGTGGTAGTGGGGTGGTAGATGTCTAGTCTCCTTTATGGCTCTAATCTGATAGTGGTAGTGGAGTGATAGATGTCTAGTCTCCCTTATGGCTCTAATATGATAGTGGTAGTGGGGTGGTAGAATTCTCCTTAATGGCTTTAATCTGATAGTGGTATTGGGGTGGTAGATGTCTAGTCTCCTTTATGGCTCTAATCTGATAGTGGTAGTGGGGTAGTAGATGTCTAGTCTCCTTTATGGCTCTAATCTGATAGTGGTAGTGGGGTGATAGATGTCTAGTCTCCCTTATGGCTCTAATCTGATAGTGGTAGTGGGGTGGTAGATGTCTAGTCTCCTTTATGGCTCTAATCTGATAGTGGTAGTGGGGTGGTAGATGTCTAGTCTCCTTTATGGCTCTAATCTGATAGTGGTAGTGGGGTGATAGATGTCTAGTCTCCCTTCTGGCTCTAATCTGATAGTGGTAGTGGGGTGATAGATGTCTAGTCTACTTTATGGTTCTAATCTGATAGTGGTTGATGTCTAGTCTCCTTTATGGTTCTAATCTGATAGTGGTAGATGTCTAGTCTCCTTTATGGCTCTAATCTGATAGTGGTAGTGGGGTGATAGATGTCTAGTCTCCCTTATGGCTCTAATCTGATAGTGGTAGTGGGGTGGTAGATGTCTAGTCTCCTTTATGGCTCTAATCTGATAGTGGTCGATGAAAAGTCTCCTTTATGGCTCTAATCTGATAGTGGTAGTGGGTTGATAGATCTCTAGTCTCCCTTATGGCTCTAATATGATAGTGGTAGTGGGGTGGTAAATTTCTCCTTAATGGCTATAATCTGATAGTGGTATTGGGGTGGTAGATGTCTAGTCTCCTTTATGGCTCTAATCTGATAGTGGTAGTGGGGTAGTAGATGTCTAGTCTCCTTTATGGCTCTAATCTGATAGTGGTAGTAGGGTGATAGATGTCTAGTCTCCCTTATGGCTCTAATCTGATAGTGGTAGTGGGGTGGTAGATGTCTAGTCTCCTTTATGGCTCTAATCTGATAGTGGTAGTGGGGTGGTAGATGTCTAGGCTCCTTTATGGCTCTAATCTGATAGTGGTAGTGGGGTGGTAGATGTCTAGTCTCCTTTATGGCTCTAATCTGATAGTGGTAGTGGGGTGGTAGATGTCTAGTCTCCTTTATGGCTCTAATCTGATAGTGGTAGTGGGGTGGTAGATGTCTAGTCTCCTTTATGGCTCTAATCTGATAGTGGTAGTGGGGTGATAGATGTCTAGTCTCCTTTATGGCTCTAATTTGATAGTGGTAGATGTCTAGTCTCCTTTATGGCTCTAATCTGATAGTGGTCGATGAAAAGTCTCCTTTATGGCTCTAATCTGATAGTGGTAGTGGGGTGATAGATGTCTAGTCTCCTTTATGGCTCTAATCTGATAGTGGTAGATGTCTAGTCTCCTTTATGGCTCTAATCTGATAGTGGTCGATGAAAAGTCTCCTTTATGGCTCTAATCTGATAGTGGTAGTGGGGTGATAGATGTCTAGTCTCCCTTATGGCTCTAATATGATAGTGGTAGTGGGGTGGTAGAATTCTCCTTAATGGCTTTAATCTGATAGTGGTATTGGGGTGGTAGATGTCTAGTCTCCTTTATGGCTCTAATCTGATAGTGGTAGTGGGGTGATAGATGTCTAGTCTCTCTTATGGCTCTAATCTGATAGCGGTAGTGGGGTGGTAGATGTCTAGTCTCCTTTATGGCTCTAATCTGATAGTGGTAGTGGGGTGGTAGATGTCTAGTCTCCTTTATGGCTCTAATCTGATAGTGGTAGTGGGGTAGTAGATGTCTAGTTTCCTTTATGGCTCTAATCTGATAGTGGTAGTGGGGTGATAGATGTCTAATCTCCTTTATGGCTCTAATCTGATAGTGGTAGTGGGGTGGTAGATGTCTAGTCTCATTTATGGCTCTAATCTGATAGTGGTAGATGTCTAGTCTCCTTTATGGCTCTAATCTGATAGTGGTCGATGTCTAGTCTCCTTTATGGCTCTAATCTGATAGTGGTAGTGGGGTGATAGATGTCTAGTCTCCCTTATGGCTCTAATCTGATAGTGGTAGTGGGGTGGTAGATGTCTAGTCTCCTTTATGGCTCTAATCTGATAGTGGTAGTGGGGTGGTAGATGTCTAGTCTCCTTTATGGCTCTAATCTGATAGTGGTAGTGGGGTGGTAGATGTCTAGTCTCCCTTATGGCTCTATTCTGATAGTGGTAGATGTCTAGTCTCCTTTATGGCTCTAATCTGATAGTGGTAGATGTCTAGTCTCCTTTATGGCTCTAATCTGATAGTGGTAGATGTCTAGTCTCCTTTATGGCTCTAATCTGATAGTGGTAGTGGGGTGATAGATGTCTAGTCTCCCTTATGGCTCTAATCTGATAGTGGTAGTGGGGTGGTAGATGTCTAGTCTCCTTTATGGCTCTAATCTGATAGTGGTCGATGAAAAGTCTCCTTTATGGCTCTAATCTGATAGTGGTAGTGGGGTGATAGATGTCTAGTCTCCCTTATGGCTCTAATATGATAGTGGTAGTGGGGTGGTAAATTTCTCCTTAATGGCTATAATCTGATAGTGGTATTGGGGTGGTAGATGTCTAGTCTCCTTTATGGCTCTAATCTGATAGTGGTAGTGGGGTAGTAGATGTCTAGTCTCCTTTATGGCTCTAGTCTGATAGTGGTAGTGGGGTGATAGATGTCTAGTCTCCTTTATGGCTCTAATCTGATAGTGGTAGTGGGGTGGTAGATGTCTAGTCTCCTTTATGGCTCTAATCTGATAGTGGTAGTGGGGTGGTAGATGTCTAGTCTCCTTTATGGCTCTAATCTGATAGTGGTAGTGGGGTGGTAGATGTCTAGTCTCCTTTATGGCTCTAATCTGATAGTGGTAGTGGGGTGGTAGATGTCTAGTCTCCTTTATGGCTCTAATCTGATAGTGGTAGTGGGGTGGTCGATGTCTAGTCTCCTTTATGGCTCTAATCTGATAGTGGTAGTGGTGTGGTAGATGTCTAGTCTCCTTTATGGCTCTAATCTGATAGTGGTAGATGTCTAGTCTCCTTTATGGCTCTAATCTGATAGTGGTAGATGTCTAGTCTCCTTTATGGCTCTAATCTGATAGTGGTAGTGGGGTGATAGATGTCTAGTCTCCCTTATGGCTCTAATCTGATAGTGGTAGTGGGGTGGTAGATGTCTAGTCTCCTTTATGGCTCTAATCTGATAGTGGTAGTGGGGTGGTAGATGTCTAGTCTCCTTTATGGCTCTAATCTGATAGTGGTAGTGGGGTGGTAGATGTCTAGTCTCCCTTATGGCTCTATTCTGATAGTGGTAGTGGGGTGATAGATGTCTAGTCTCCCTTATGGCTCTAATCTGATAGTGGTAGTGGGGTGGTAGATGTCTAGTCTCCCTTATGGCTCTAATCTGATAGTGGTCGATGAAAAGTCTCCTTTATGGCTCTAATCTGATAGTGGTAGTGGGGTGGTAGATGTCTAGTCTCCCTTATGGCTCTATTCTGATAGTGGTAGTGGGGTGATAGATGTCTAGTCTCCCTTATGGCTCTAATCTGATAGTGGTAGTGGGGTGGTAGATGTCTAGTCTCCCTTATGGCTCTATTCTGATAGTGGTAGATGTCTAGTCTCCTTTATGGCTCTAATCTGATAGTGGTAGATGTCTAGTCTCCTTTATGGCTCTAATCTGATAGTGGTAGATGTCTAGTCTCCCTTATGGCTCTAATCTGATAGTGGTAGTGGGGTGATAGATGTCTAGTCTCCCTTATGGCTCTAATCTGATAGTGGTAGTGGGGTGGTAGATGTCTAGTCTCCCTTATGGCTCTAATCTGATAGTGGTCGATGAAAAGTCTCCTTTATGGCTCTAATCTGATAGTGGTAGTGGGGTGATAGATGTCTAGTCTCCCTTATGGCTGTAATATGATAGTGGTAGTGGGGTGGTAAATTTCTCCTTAATGGCTATAATCTGATAGTGGTATTGGGGTGGTAGATGTCTAGTCTCCTTTATGGCTCTAATCTGATAGTGGTAGTGGGGTAGTAGATGTCTAGTCTCCTTTATGGCTCTAGTCTGATAGTGGTAGTGGGGTGATAGATGTCTAGTCTCCTTTATGGCTCTAATCTGATAGTGGTAGTGGGGTGGTAGATGTCTAGTCTTCTTTATGGCTCTAATCTGATAGTGGTAGTGGGGTGATAGATGTCTAGTCTCCTTTATGGCTCTAATCTGATAGTGGTAGTGGGGTGGTAGATGTCTAGTCTCCTTTATGGCTCTAATCTGATAGTGGTAGTGGGGTGGTAGATGTCTAGTCTACTTCATGGCTCTAATCTGATAGTGGTAGATGTTTAGTCTCCTTTATGGCTCTAATCTGATAGTGGTAGTGGGGTAGTAGATGTCTAATCCCCTTTATGGCTCTAATCGGATAGTGGTAGTGGGGTGGTAGATGTCTAGTCTCCTTTATGGCTCTAATCTGATAGTGGTAGTGGGTAGATGTCTAGTCTCCTTTATGGCTCTAATCTGATAGTGGTAGTGGGGTGATAGATGTCTAGTCTCCCTTATGGCTCTAATATGATATTGGTAGTGGGGTGGTAGAATTCTCCTTAATGGCTTTAATCTGATAGTGGTATTGGGGTGGTAGATGTCTAGTCTCCTTTATGGCTCTAATCTGATAGTGGTAGTGGGGTGATAGATGTCTAGTCTCTCTTATGGCTCTAATCTGATAGCGGTAGTGGGGTGGTAGATGTCTAGTCTCCTTTATGGCTCTAATCTGATAGTGGTAGTGGGGTGGTAGATGTCTAGTCTCCTTTATGGCTCTAATCTGATAGTGGTAGTGGGGTAGTAGATGTCTAGTTTCCTTTATGGCTCTAATCTGATAGTGGTAGTGGGGTGATAGATGTCTAGTCTCTCTTATGGCTCTAATCTGATAGCGGTAGTGGGGTGGTAGATGTCTAGTCTCCTTTATGGCTCTAATCTGATAGTGGTAGTGGGGTGGTAGATGTCTAGT
Organism: Salvelinus alpinus; assembly: GCF_045679555.1. NCBI lineage: Eukaryota > Metazoa > Chordata > Actinopteri > Salmoniformes > Salmonidae > Salvelinus > Salvelinus alpinus. The sequence goes on along the minus strand of NC_092105.1, from coordinate 1,007,542 downwards.
CTCCCTTATGGCTCTAATCTGATAGTGGTAGTGGGGTGGTAGATGTCTAGTCTCCCTTATGGCTCTAATCTGATAGTGGTAGTGGGGTGGTAGATGTCTAGTCTCCCTTCTGGCTCTAATCTGATAGTGGTAGTGGGGTGATAGATGTCTAATCTCCTTTATGGCTCTAATCTGATAGTGGTAGTGGGGTGGTAGATGTCTAGTCTCCTTTATGGCTCTAATCTGATAGTGGTAGTGGGGTGGTAGATGTCTAGTCTCCTTTATGGCTCTAATCTGATAGTGGTAGTGGGGTGGTAGATGTCTAGTCTCCTTGGCTCTAATCTTATAGTGGTAGATGTCTAGTATCCTTTATGGCTCTAATCTGATAGTGGTAAATGTCTAGTCTCCTTTATGGCTCTAATCTGATAGTGGTAGATGTCTAGTCTCCTTTATGGCTCTAATCTGATAGTGGTAGATGTCTAGTCTCCTTTATGGCTCTAATCTGATAGTGGTAGTGGGGTGATAGATGTTTAGTCTCCTTTATGGCTCTAATCTGATATTGGTAGTGGGGTAGTAGATGTCTAGTCTCCTTTATGGCTCTAATCTGATAGTGGTAGTGGGGTAGTAGATGTCTAGTCTCCTTTATGGCTCTAGTCTGATAGTGGTAGTGGGGTGATAGATGTCTAGTCTCCTTTATGGCTCTAATCTGATAGTGGTAGTGGGGTGGTAGATGTCTAGTCTCCTTTATGGCTCTAATCTGATAGTGGTAGTGGGGTGATAGATGTCTAGTCTCCTTTATGGCTCTAATCTGATAGTGGTAGTGGGGTGGTAGATGTCTAGTCTCCTTTATGGCTCTAATCTGATAGTGGTAGTGGGGTGGTAGATGTCTAGTCTACTTCATGGCTCTAATCTGATAGTGGTAGATGTTTAGTCTCCTTTATGGCTCTAATCTGATATTGGTAGTGGGGTAGTAGATGTCTAGTCTCCCTTATGGCTCTAATCGGATAGTGGTAGTGGGGTGGTAGATGTCTAGTCTCATTTATGGCTCTAATCTGATAGTGGTAGATGTCTAGTCTCCTTTATGGCTCTAATCTGATAGTGGTAGTGGGGTGATAGATGTCTAGTCTCCCTTATGGCTCTAATATGATATTGGTAGTGGGGTGGTAGAATTCTCCTTAATGGCTTTAATCTGATAGTGGTATTGGGGTGGTAGATGTCTAGTCTCCTTTATGGCTCTAATCTGATAGTGGTAGTGGGGTGATAGATGTCTAGTCTCTCTTATGGCTCTAATCTGATAGCGGTAGTGGGGTGGTAGATGTCTAGTCTCCTTTATGGCTCTAATCTGATAGTGGTAGTGGGGTGGTAGATGTCTAGTCTCCTTTATGGCTCTAATCTGATAGTGGTAGTGGGGTAGTAGATGTCTAGTTTCCTTTATGGCTCTAATCTGATAGTGGTAGTGGGGTGATAGATGTCTAGTCTCTCTTATGGCTCTAATCTGATAGCGGTAGTGGGGTGGTAGATGTCTAGTCTCCTTTATGGCTCTAATCTGATAGTGGTAGTGGGGTGGTAGATGTCTAGTCTCCTTTATGGCTCTAATCTGATAGTGGTAGTGGGGTGGTAGATGTCTAGTCTCCTTTATGGCTCTAATCTGATAGTGGTAGTGGGGTGGTAGATGTCTAGTCTCCTTTATGGCTCTAATCTGATAGTGGTAGTGGGGTGATAGATGTCTAGTCTCCCTTCTGGCTCTAATCTGATAGTGGTAGTGGGGTGATAGATGTCTAATCTCCTTTATGGCTCTAATCTGATAGTGGTAGTGGGGTGGTAGATGTCTAGTCTCCTTTATGGCTCTAATCTGATAGTGGTAGTGGGCTGGTAGATGTCTAGTCTCCTTTATGGCTCTAATCTGATAGTGGTAGATGTCTAGTCTCCTTTATGGCTCTAATCTGATAGTGGTAGATGTCTAGTCTCCTTTATGGCTCTAATCTGATAGTGGTAAATGTCTAGTCTCCTTTATGGCTCTAATCTGATAGTGGTAGATGTCTAGTCTCCTTTATGGCTCTAATCTGATAGTGGTAGTTGGGTGGTAGATGTCTAGTCTCCTTTATGGCTCTAATCTGATAGTGGTAGTGGGGTGATAGATGTTTAGTCTCCTTTATGGCTCTAATCTGATATTGGTAGTGGGGTAGTAGATGTCTAGTCTCCCTTATGGCTCTAATCTGATAGTGGTAGTGGGGTGGTAGATGTCTAGTCTTCTTTATGGCTCTAATCTGATAGTGCTAGTGGGGTGATAGATGTCTAGTCTCCTTTATGGCTCTAATCTGATAGTGGTAGTGGGGTGGTAGATGTCTAGTCTCCTTTATGGCTCTAATCTGATAGTGGTAGTGGGGTGGTAGATGTCTAGTCTCCCTTATAGCTCTAATCTGATAGTGGTAGTGGGGTGGTAGATGTCTAGTCTCCTTTATGGCTCTAATCTGATAGTGGTAGTGGGGTGATAGATGTCTAGTCTCCTTTATGGCTCTAATCTGATAGTGGTAGTGGGGTGGTAGATGTCTAGTCTCCTTTATGGCTCTAATCTGATAGTGGTAGTGGGGTGATAGATGTCTAGTCTCCTTTATGGCTCTAATCTGATAGTGGTAGTGGGGTGATAGATGTCTAGACTCCCTTATGGCTCTAATATGATAGTGGTAGTGTGGTGGTAGACTTCTCCTTTATGGCTCTAATCTGATAGTGGTAGATGTCTAGTCTCCTTTATGGCTCGAATCTGATAGTGGTAGATGTCTAGTCTCCTTTATGGCTCTAATCTGATAGTGGTAGATGTCTAGTCTCCTTTATGGCTCTAATCTGATAGTGGTAGTGGGGTGATAGATGTTTAGTCTCCTTTATGGCTCTAATCTGATAGTGGTAGTGGGGTGGTAGATGTCTAGTCTCCTTTATGGCTCTAATCTGATAGTGGTAGTGGGGTGGTAGATGTCTAGTCTCCTTTATGGCTCTAGTCTGATAGTGGTAGTGGGGTGATAGATGTCTAGTCTCCTTTATGGCTCTAATCTGATAGTGGTAGTGGGGTGGTAGATGTCTAGTCTTCTTTATGGCTCTAATCTGATAGTGGTAGTGGGGTGATAGATGTCTAGTCTCCTTTATGGCTCTAATCTGATAGTGGTAGTGGGGTGGTAGATGTCTAGTCTCCTTTATGGCTCTAATCTGATAGTGGTAGTGGGGTGGTAGATGTCTAGTCTACTTCATGGCTCTAATCTGATAGTGGTAGATGTTTAGTCTCCTTTATGGCTCTAATCTGATATTGGTAGTGGGGTAGTAGATGTCTAATCCCCTTTATGGCTCTAATCGGATAGTGGTAGTGGGGTGGTAGATGTCTATTCTCATTTATGGCTCTAATCTGATAGTGGTAGATGTCTAGTCTCCTTTATGGCTCTAATCTGATAGTGGTAGTGGGGTGATATATGTCTAGTCTCCTTTATGGCTCTAATCTGATAGTGGTAGTGGGGTGGTAGATGTCTAGTCTCCTTTATGGCTCTAATCTGATAGTGGTAGTGGGGTGATAGATGTCTAGTCTCCTTTATGGCTCTAATCTGATAGTGGTAGTGGGGTGATAGATGTCTAGACTCCCTTATGGCTCTAATATGATAGTGGTAGTGTGGTGGTAGACTTCTCCTTTATGGCTCTAATCTGATAGTGGTAGATGTCTAGTCTCCTTTATGGCTCGAATCTGATAGTGGTAGATGTCTAGTCTCCTTTATGGCTCTAATCTGATAGTGGTAGATGTCTAGTCTCCTTTATGGCTCTAATCTGATAGTGGTAGTGGGGTGATAGATGTTTAGTCTCCTTTATGGCTCTAATCTGATATTGGTAGTGGGGTAGTAGATGTCTAGTCTCCTTTATGGCTCTAATCTGATAGTGGTAGTGGGGTAGTAGATGTCTAGTCTCCTTTATGGCTCTAGTCTGATAGTGGTAGTGGGGTGGTAGATGTCTAGTCTCCTTTATGGCTCTAATCTGATAGTGGTAGTGGGGTGGTAGATGTCTAGTCTCCTTTATGGCTCTAATCTGATAGTGGTAGTGGGGTGATAGATGTCTAGTCTCCTTTATGGCTCTAATCTGATAGTGGTAGTGGGGTGGTAGATGTCTAGTCTCCTTTATGGCTCTAATCTGATAGTGGTAGTGGGGTGGTAGATGTCTAGTCTACTTCATGGCTCTAATCTGATAGTGGTAGATGTTTAGTCTCCTTTATGGCTCTAATCTGATATTGGTAGTGGGGTAGTAGATGTCTAATCCCCTTTATGGCTCTAATCGGATAGTGGTAGTGGGGTGGTAGATGTCTAGTCTCATTTATGGCTCTAATCTGATAGTGGTAGATGTCTAGTCTCCTTTATGGCTCTAATCTGATAGTGGTAGTGGGGTGATAGATGTCTAGTCTCCCTTATGGCTCTAATATGATATTGGTAGTGGGGTGGTAGAATTCTCCTTAATGGCTTTAATCTGATAGTGGTATTGGGGTGGTAGATGTCTAGTCTCCTTTATGGCTCTAATCTGATAGTGGTAGTGGGGTGATAGATGTCTAGTCTCTCTTATGGCTCTAATCTGATAGCGGTAGTGGGGTGGTAGATGTCTAGTCTCCTTTATGGCTCTAATCTGATAGTGGTAGTGGGGTGGTAGATGTCTAGTCTCCTTTATGGCTCTAATCTGATAGTGGTAGTGGGGTAGTAGATGTCTAGTTTCCTTTATGGCTCTAATCTGATAGTGGTAGTGGGGTGATAGATGTCTAGTCTCTCTTATGGCTCTAATCTGATAGCGGTAGTGGGGTGGTAGATGTCTAGTCTCCTTTATGGCTCTAATCTGATAGTGGTAGTGGGGTGGTAGATGTCTAGTCTCCTTTATGGCTCTAATCTGATAGTGGTAGTGGGGTGGTAGATGTCTAGTCTCCTTTATGGCTCTAATCTGATAGTGGTAGTGGGGTGGTAGATGTCTAGTCTCCTTTATGGCTCTAATCTGATAGTGGTAGTGGGGTGATAGATGTCTTGTCTCCCTTCTGGCTCTAATCTGATAGTGGTAGTGGGGTGATAGATGTCTAATCTCCTTTATGGCTCTAATCTGATAGTGGTAGTGGGGTGGTAGATGTCTAGTCTCCTTTATGGCTCTAATCTGATAGTGGTAGATGTCTAGTCTCCTTTATGGCTCTAATCTGATAGTGGTAGATGTCTAGTCTCCTTTATGGCTCTAATCTGATAGTGGTAAATGTCTAGTCTCCTTTATGGCTCTAATCTGATAGTGGTAGATGTCTAGTCTCCTTTATGGCTCTAATCTGATAGTGGTAGATGTCTAGTCTCCTTTATGGCTCTAATCTGATAGTGGTAGTGGGGTGATAGATGTTTAGTCTCCTTTATGGCTCTAATCTGATATTGGTAGTGGGGTAGTAGATGTCTAGTCTCCCTTATGGCTCTAATCTGATAGTGGTAGTGGGGTGGTAGATGTCTAGTCTTCTTTATGGCTCTAATCTGATAGTGCTAGTGGGGTGATAGATGTCTAGTCTCCTTTATGGCTCTAATCTGATAGTGGTAGTGGGGTGGTAGATGTCTAGTCTCCTTTATGGCTCTAATCTGATAGTGGTAGTGGGGTGATAGATGTCTAGTCTCCTTTATGGCTCTAATCTGATAGTGGTAGTGGGGTGGTAGATGTCTAGTCTCCTTTATGGCTCTAATCTGATAGTGGTAGTGGGGTGATAGATGTCTAGTCTCCTTTATGGCTCTAATCTGATAGTGGTAGTGGGGTGATAGATGTCTAGACTCCCTTATGGCTCTAATATGATAGTGGTAGTGTGGTGGTAGACTTCTCCTTTATGGCTCTAATCTGATAGTGGTAGATGTCTAGTCTCCTTTATGGCTCGAATCTGATAGTGGTAGTGGGGTGGTAGATGTCTAGTCTCCTTTATGAATCTAATCTGACAGTGGTAGATGTCTAGTCTCCTTTATGGCTCTAATCTGATAGTGGTAGTGGGGTGATAGATGTCTAGTCTCCTTTATGGCTCTAATCTGATAGTGGTAGTGGGGTGATAGATGTCTAGTCTCCTTTATGGCTCTAATCTGATAGTGGTAGTGGGGTGGTAGATGTCTAGTCTTCTTTATGGCTCTAATCTGATAGTGGTAGTGGGGTGGTAGATGTCTAGTCTCCTTTATGGCTCTAATCTGATAGTGGTAGTGGGGTGGTAGATGTCTAGTCTCATTTATGGCTCTAATCTGATAGTGGTAGATGTCTAGTCTCCTTTATGGCTCTAATCTGATAGTGGTAGTGGGGTGATAGATGTCTAGTCTCCCTTATGGCTCTAATATGATAGTGGTAGTGGGGTGGTAGAATTCTCCTTAATGGCTTTAATCTGATAGTGGTATTGGGGTGGTAGATGTCTAGTCTCCTTTATGGCTCTAATCTGATAGTGGTAGTGGGGTGATAGATGTCTAGTCTCTCTTATGGCTCTAATCTGATAGTGGTAGTGGGGTGGTAGATGTCTAGTCTCCTTTATGGCTCTAATCTGATAGTGGTAGTGGGGTGGTAGATGTCTAGTCTCCTTTATGGCTCTAATCTGATAGTGGTAGTGGGGTAGTAGATGTCTAGTTTCCTTTATGGCTCTAATCTGATAGTGGTAGTGGGGTGGTAGATGTCTAGTCTCTCTTATGGCTCTAATCTGATAGCGGTAGTGGGGTGGTAGATGTCTAGTCTCCTTTATGGCTCTAATCTGATAGTGGTAGTGGGGTGGTAGATGTCTAGTCTCCTTTATGGCTCTAATCTGATAGTGGTAGGGGGGTGGTAGATGTCTAGTCTCCTTTATGGCTCTAATCTGATAGTGGTAGTGGGGTGGTAGATGTCTAGTCTCCTTTATGGCTCTAATCTGATAGTGGTAGTGGGGTGATAGATGTCTAGTCTCCTTTATGGCTCTAATCTGATAGTGGTAGTGGGGTGATAGATGTCTAATCTCCTTTATGGCTCTAATCTGATAGTGGTAGTGGGGTGGTAGATGTCTAGTCTCATTTATGGCTCTAATCTGATAGTGGTAGATGTCTAGTCTCCTTTATGGCTCTAATCTGATAGTGGTAGATGTCTAGTCTCCTTTATGGCTCTAATCTGATAGTGGTAGTGGGGTGATAGATGTCTAGTCTCCCTTATGGCTCTAATCTGATAGTGGTAGTGGGGTGGTAGATGTCTAGTCTCCTTTATGGCTCTAATCTGATAGTGGTAGTGGGGTGGTAGATGTCTAGTCTCCTTTATGGCTCTAATCTGATAGTGGTAGTGGGGTGGTAGATGTCTAGTCTCCCTTATGGCTCTATTCTGATAGTGGTAGATGTCTAGTCTCCTTTATGGCTCTAATCTGATAGTGGTAGATGTCTAGTCTCCTTTATGGCTCTAATCTGATAGTGGTAGATGTCTAGTCTCCTTTATGGCTCTAATCTGATAGTGGTAGATGTCTAGTCTCCTTTATGGCTCTAATCTGATAGTGGTAGTGGGGTGATAGATGTCTAGTCTCTCTTATGGCTCTAATCTGATAGCGGTAGTGGGGTGGTAGATGTCTAGTCTCTTTTATGGCTCTAATCTGATAGTGGTAGTGGGGTGGTAGATGTCTAGTCTCCTTTATGGCTCTAATCTGATAGTGGTAGTGGGGTGGTAGATGTCTAGTCTCCTGTATGGCTCTAATCTGATAGTGGTAGTGGGGTGATAGATGTCTAGTCTCCCTTCTGGCTCTAATCTGATAGTGGTAGTGGGGTGATAGATGTCTAATCTCCTTTATGGCTCTAATCTGATAGTGGTAGTGGGGTGGTAGATGTCTAGTCTCATTTATGGCTCTAATCTGATAGTGGTAGATGTCTAGTCTCCTTTATGGCTCTAATCTGATAGTGGTAGATGTCTAGTCTCCTTTATGGCTCTAATCTGATAGTGGTAGTGGGGTGATAGATGTCTAGTCTCCCTTATGGCTCTAATCTGATAGTGGTAGTGGGGTGGTAGATGTCTAGTCTCCTTTATGGCTCTAATCTGATAGTGGTAGTGGGGTGGTAGATGTCTAGTCTCCTTTATGGCTCTAATCTGATAGTGGTAGTGGGGTGGTAGATGTCTAGTCTCCCTTATGGCTCTATTCTGATAGTGGTAGATGTCTAGTCTCCTTTATGGCTCTAATCTGATAGTGGTAGATGTCTAGTCTCCTTTATGGCTCTAATCTGATAGTGGTAGATGTCTAGTCTCCTTTATGGCTCTAATCTGATAGTGGTAGTGGGGTGATAGATGTCTAGTCTCCCTTATGGCTCTAATCTGATAGTGGTAGTGGGGTGGTAGATGTCTAGTCTCCCTTATGGCTCTAATCTGATAGTGGTCGATGAAAAGTCTCCTTTATGGCTCTAATCTGATAGTGGTAGTGGGGTGATAGATGTCTAGTCTCCCTTATGGCTGTAATATGATAGTGGTAGTGGGGTGGTAAATTTCTCCTTAATGGCTATAATCTGATAGTGGTATTGGGGTGGTAGATGTCTAGTCTCCTTTATGGCTCTAATCTGATAGTGGTAGTGGGGTAGTAGATGTCTAGTCTCCTTTATGGCTCTAGTCTGATAGTGGTAGTGGGGTGATAGATGTCTAGTCTCCTTTATGGCTCTAATCTGATAGTGGTAGTGGGGTGGTAGATGTCTAGTCTCCTTTATGGCTCTAATCTGATAGTGGTAGTGGGGTGGTAGATGTCTAGTCTCCTTTATGGCTCTAATCTGATAGTGGTAGTGGGGTGGTAGATGTCTAGTCTCCTTTATGGCTCTAATCTGATAGTGGTAGTGGGGTGATAGATGTCTAGTCTCCCTTCTGGCTCTAATCTGATAGTGGTAGTGGGGTGATAGATGTCTAATCTCCTTTATGGCTCTAATCTGATAGTGGTAGTGGGGTGGTAGATGTCTAGTCTCATTTATGGCTCTAATCTGATAGTGCTAGATGTCTAGTCTCCTTTATGGCTCTAATCTGATAGTGGTAGTGGGGTGATAGATGTCTAGTCTCCCTTATGGCTCTAATATGATAGTGGTAGTGGGGTGGTAGAATTCTCCTTAATGGCTTTAATCTGATAGTGGTATTGGGGTGGTAGATGTCTAGTCTCCTTTATGGCTCTAATCTGATAGTGGTAGTGGGGTGATAGATGTCTAGTCTCTCTTATGGCTCTAATCTGATAGCGGTAGTGGGGTGGTAGATGTCTAGTCTCCTTTATGGCTCTAATCTGATAGTGGTAGTGGGGTGATAGATGTCTAGTCTCTCTTATGGCTCTAATCTGATAGTGGTAGTGGGGTAGTAGATGTCTAGTTTCCTTTATGGCTCTAATCTGATAGTGGTAGTGGGGTGATAGATGTCTAGTCTCTCTTATGGCTCTAATCTGATAGCGGTAGTGGGGTGGTAGATGTCTAGTCTCCTTTATGGCTCTAATCTGATAGTGGTAGTGGGGTGGTAGATGTCTAGTCTCCTTTATGGCTCTAATCTGATAGTGGTAGTGGGGTGGTAGATGTCTAGTCTCCTTTATGGCTCTAATCTGATAGTGGTAGTGGGGTGGTAGATGTCTAGTCTCCTTTATGGCTCTAATCTGATAGTGATAGTGGGGTGATAGATGTCTAGTCTCCCTTCTGGCTGTAATCTGATAGTGGTAGTGGGGTGATAGATGTCTAATCTCCTTTATGGCTCTAATCTGATAGTGGTAGTGGGGTGGTAGATGTCTAGTCTCATTTATGGCTCTAATCTGATAGTGGTAGATGTCTAGTCTCCTTTATGGCTCTAATCTGATAGTGGTAGATGTCTAGTCTCCTTTATGGCTCTAATCTGATAGTGGTAGTGGGGTGATAGATGTCTAGTCTCCCTTATGGCTCTAATCTGATGGTGGTAGTGGGGTGGTAGATGTCTAGTCTCCTTTATGGCTCTAATCTGATAGTGGTAGTGGGGTGGTAGATGTCTAGTCTCCTTTATGGCTCTAATCTGATAGTGGTAGTGGGGTGGTAGATGTCTAGTCTCCCTTATGGCTCTATTCTGATAGTGGTAGATGTCTAGTCTCCTTTATGGCTCTAATCTGATAGTGGTAGATGTCTAGTCTCCTTTATGGCTCTAATCTGATAGTGGTAGATGTCTAGTCTCCTTTATGGCTCTAATCTGATAGTGGTAGTGGGGTGATAGATGTCTAGTCTCCCTTATGGCTCTAATCTGATAGTGGTAGTGGGGTGGTAGATGTCTAGTCTCCCTTATGGCTCTAATCTGATAGTGGTCGATGAAAAGTCTCCTTTATGGCTCTAATCTGATAGTGGTAGTGGGGTGATAGATGTCTAGTCTCCCTTATGGCTGTAATATGATAGTGGTAGTGGGGTGGTAAATTTCTCCTTAATGGCTATAATCTGATAGTGGTATTGGGGTGGTAGATGTCTAGTCTCCTTTATGGCTCTAATCTGATAGTGGTAGTGGGGTAGTAGATGTCTAGTCTCCTTTATGGCTCTAATCTGATAGTGGTAGTGGGGTGATAGATGTCTAGTCTCCTTTATGGCTCTAATCTGATAGTGGTAGTGGGGTGGTAGATGTCTAGTCTCCTTTATGGCTCTAATCTGATAGTGGTAGTGGGGTGGTAGATGTCTAGTCTCCTTTATGGTTCTAATCTGATAGTGGTAGTGGGGTGGTAGATGTCTAGTCTCCTTTATGGCTCTAATCTGATAGTGGTAGTGGGGTGATAGATGTCTAGTCTCCCTTCTGGCTCTAATCTGATAGTGGTAGTGGGGTGATAGATGTCTAATCTCCTTTATGGCTCTAATCTGATAGTGGTAGTGGTGTGGTAGATGTCTAGTCTCATTTATGGCTCTAATCTGATAGTGGTAGATGTCTAGTCTCCTTTATGGCTCTAATCTGATAGTGGTAGATGTCTAGTCTCCTTTATGGCTCTAATCTGATAGTGGTAGTGGGGTGATAGATGTCTAGTCTCCCTTATGGCTCTAATCTGATAGTGGTAGTGGGGTGGTAGATGTCTAGTCTCCTTTATGGCTCTAATCTGATAGTGGTAGTGGGGTGGTAGATGTCTAGTCTCCTTTATGGCTCTAATCTGATAGTGGTAGTGGGGTGGTAGATGTCTAGTCTCCCTTATGGCTCTATTCTGATAGTGGTAGATGTCTAGTCTCCTTTATGGCTCTAATCTGATAGTGGTAGATGTCTAGTCTCCTTTATGGCTCTAATCTGATAGTGGTAGTGGGGTGATAGATGTCTAGTCTCCCTTATGGCTCTAATCTGATAGTGGTAGTGGGGTGGTAGATGTCTAGTCTCCCTTATGGCTCTAATCTGATAGTGGTCGATGAAAAGTCTCCTTTATGGCTCTAATCTGATAGTGGTAGTGGGGTGATAGATGTCTAGTCTCCCTTATGGCTGTAATATGATAGTGGTAGTGGGGTGGTAAATTTCTCCTTAATGGCTATAATCTGATAGTGGTATTGGGGTGGTAGATGTCTAGTCTCCTTTATGGCTCTAATCTGATAGTGGTAGTGGGGTAGTAGATGTCTAGTCTCCTTTATGGCTCTAGTCTGATAGTGGTAGTGGGGTGATAGATGTCTAGTCTCCTTTATGGCTCTAATCTGATAGTGGTAGTGGGGTGGTAGATGTCTAGTCTTCTTTATGGCTCTAATCTGATAGTGGTAGTGGGGTGATAGATGTCTAGTCTCCTTTATGGCTCTAATCTGATAGTGGTAGTGGGGTGGTAGATGTCTAGTCTCCTTTATGGCTCTAATCTGATAGTGGTAGTGGGGTGGTAGGTGGTAGATGTTTAGTCTCCCTTATGGCTCTAATCTGATAGTGGTAGTGGGGTGGTAAGATGTCTAGTCTCATTTATGGCTCTAATCTGATAGTGGTAGATGTCTAGTCTCCTTTATGGCTCTAATCTGATAGTGGTAGTGGGGTGATAGATGTCTAGTCTCCCTTATGGCTCTAATATGATAGTGGTAGTGGGGTGGTAGAATTCTCCTTAATGGCTGTAATCTGATAGTGGTATTGGGGTGGTAGATGTCTAGTCTCCTTTATGGCTCTAATCTGATAGTGGTAGTGGGGTGATAGATGTCTAGTCTCTCTTATGGCTCTAATCTGATAGCGGTAGTGGGGTGGTAGATGTCTAGTCTCCTTTATGGCTCTAATCTGATAGTGGTAGTGGGGTGGTAGATGTCTAGTCTCCTTTATGGCTCTAATCTGATAGTGGTAGTGGGGTAGTAGATGTCTAGTTTCCTTTATGGCTCTAATCTCATAGTGGTAGTGGGGTGATAGATGTCTAGTCTCTCTTATGGCTCTAATCTGATAGCGGTAGTGGGGTGGTAGATGTCTAGTCTCCTTTATGGCTCTAATCTGATAGTGGTAGTGGGGTGGTAGATGTCTAGTCTCCTTTATGGCTCTAATCTGATAGTGGTAGTGGGGTGGTAGATGTCTAGTCTCCTTTATGGCTCTAATCTGATAGTGGTAGTGGGGTGATAGATGTCTAGTCTCCCTTCTGGCTCTAATCTGATAGTGGTAGTGGGGTGATAGATGTCTAATCTCCTTTATGGCTCTAATCTGATAGTGGTAGTGGGGTGGTAGATGTCTAGTCTCCTTTATGGCTCTAATCTGATAGTGGTAGTGGGCTGGTAGATGTCTAGTCTCCTTTATGGCTCTAATCTGATAGTGGTAGTGGGGTGGTAGATGTCTAGTCTCCCTTATGGCTCTATTCTGATAGTGGTAGATGTCTAGTCTCCTTTATGGCTCTAATCTGATAGTGGTAAATGTCTAGTCTCCTTTGTGGCTCTAATCTGATAGTGGTAGATGTCTAGTCTCCTTTATGGCTCTAATCTGATAGTGGTAGATGTCTAGTCTCCTTTATGGCTCTAATCTGATAGTGGTAGTGGGGTGATAGATGTTTAGTCTCCTTTATGGCTCTAATCTGATATTGGTAGTGGGGTAGTAGATGTCTAGTCTCCCTTATGGCTCTAATCTGATAGTGGTAGTGGGGTGGTAGATGTCTAGTCTTCTTTATGGCTCTAATCTGATAGTGCTAGTGGGGTGATAGATGTCTAGTCTCCTTTATGGCTCTAATCTGATAGTGGTAGTGGGGTGGTAGATGTCTAGTCTCCTTTATGGCTCTAATCTGATAGTGGTAGTGGGGTGGTAGATGTCTAGTCTCCCTTATAGCTCTAATCTGATAGTGGTAGTGGGGTGGTAGATGTCTAGTCTCCTTTATGGCTCTAATCTGATAGTGGTAGTGGGGTGATAGATGTCTAGTCTCCTTTATGGCTCTAATCTGATAGTGGTAGTGGGGTGGTAGATGTCTAGTCTCCTTTATGGCTCTAATCTGATAGTGGTAGTGGGGTGATAGATGTCTAGTCTCCTTTATGGATCTAATCTGATAGTGGTAGTGGGGTGATAGATGTCTAGACTCCCTTATGGCTCTAATATGATAGTGGTAGTGTGGTGGTAGACTTCTCCTTTATGGCTCTAATCTGATAGTGGTAGATGTCTAGTCTCCTTTATGGCTCGAATCTGATAGTGGTAGTGGGGTGGTAGATGTCTAGTCTCCTTTATGAATCTAATCTGACAGTGGTAGATGTCTAGTCTCCTTTATGGCTCTAATCTGATAGTGGTAGTGGGGTGATAGATGTCTAGTCTCCCTTATGGCTGTAATATGATAGTGGTAGTGGGGTGGTAAATTTCTCCTTAATGGCTATAATCTGATAGTGGTATTGGGGTGGTAGATGTGTAGTCTCCTTTATGGCTCTAATCTGATAGTGGTAGTAGATGTCTAGTCTCCTTTATGGCTCTAGTCTGATAGTGGTAGTGGGGTGATAGATGTCTAGTCTCCTTTATGGCTCTAATCTGATAGTGGTAGTGGGGTGGTAGATGTCTAGTCTTCTTTATGGCTCTAATCTGATAGTGGTAGTGGGGTGGTAGATGTCTAGTCTCCCTTATGGCTCTAATCTGATAGTGGTAGTGGGGTGGTAGATGTCTAGTCTCATTTATGGCTCTAATCTGATAGTGGTAGATGTCTAGTCTCCTTTATGGCTCTAATCTGATAGTGGTAGATGTCTAGTCTCCTTTATGGCTCTAATCTGATAGTGGTAGTGGGGTGATAGATGTCTAGTCTCCCTTATGGCTCTAATCTGATAGTGGTAGTGGGGTGGTAGATGTCTAGTCTCCTTTATGGCTCTAATCTGATAGTGGTAGTGGGGTGGTAGATGTCTAGTCTCCTTTATGGCTCTAATCTGATAGTGGTAGTGGGGTGGTAGATGTCTAGTCTCCCTTATGGCTCTATTCTGATAGTGGTAGATGTCTAGTCTCCTTTATGGCTCTAATCTGATAGTGGTAGATGTCTAGTCTCCTTTATGGCTCTAATCTGATAGTGGTAGATGTCTAGTCTCCTTTATGGCTCTAATCTGATAGTGGTAGTGGGGTGATAGATGTCTAGTCTCCCTTATGGCTCTAATCTGATAGTGGTAGTGGGGTGGTAGATGTCTAGTCTCCCTTATGGCTCTAATCTGATAGTGGTCGATGAAAAGTCTCCTTTATGGCTCTAATCTGATAGTGGTAGTGGGGTGATAGATGTCTAGTCTCCCTTATGGCTGTAATATGATAGTGGTAGTGGGGTGGTAAATTTCTCCTTAATGGCTATAATCTGATAGTGGTATTGGGGTGGTAGATGTCTAGTCTCCTTTATGGCTCTAATCTGATAGTGGTAGTGGGGTAGTAGATGTCTAGTCTCCTTTATGGCTCTAGTCTGATAGTGGTAGTGGGGTGATAGATGTCTAGTCTCCTTTATGGCTCTAATCTGATAGTGGTAGTGGGGTGGTAGATGTCTAGTCTTCTTTATGGCTCTAATCTGATAGTGGTAGTGGGGTGATAGATGTCTAGTCTCCTTTATGGCTCTAATCTGATAGTGGTAGTGGGGTGGTAGATGTCTAGTCTCCTTTATGGCTCTAATCTGATAGTGGTAGTGGGGTGGTAGATGTCTAGTCTACTTCATGGCTCTAATCTGATAGTGGTAGATGTTTAGTCTCCTTTATGGCTCTAATCTGATATTGGTAGTGGGGTAGTAGATGTCTAATCTCCTTTATGGCTCTAATCTGATAGTGGTAGTGGGGTGGTAGATGTCTAGTCTCATTTATGGCTCTAATCTGATAGTGGTAGATGTCTAGTCTCCTTTATGGCTCTAATCTGATAGTGGTAGTGGGGTGATAGATGTCTAGTCTCCCTTATGGCTCTAATATGATAGTGGTAGTGGGGTGGTAGAATTCTCTTTAATGGCTGTAATCTGATAGTGGTATTGGGGTGGTAGATGTCTAGTCTCCTTTATGGCTCTAATCTGATATTGGTAGTGGGGTGATAGATGTCTAGTCTCTCTTATGGCTCTAATCTGATAGCGGTAGTGGGGTGGTAGATGTCTAGTCTCCTTTATGGCTCTAATCTGATAGTGGTAGTGGGGTGGTAGATGTCTAGTCTCCTTTATGGCTCTAATCTGATAGTGGTAGTGGGGTTGTAGATGTCTAGTTTCCTTTATGGCTCTAATCTGATAGTGGTAGTGGGGTGATAGATGTCTAGTCTCTCTTATGGCCCTAATCTGATAGCGGTAGTGGGGTGGTAGATGTCTAGTCTCCTTTATGGCTCTAATCTGATAGTGGTAGTGGGGTGGTAGATGTCTAGTCTCCTTTATGGCTCTAATCTGATAGTGGTAGTGGGGTGGTAGATGTCTAGTCTCCTTTATGGCTCTAATCTGATAGTGGTAGTGGGGTGGTAGATGTCTAGTCTCCTTTATGGCTCTAATCTGATAGTGGTAGTGGGGTGATAGATGTCTAGTCTCCCTTCTGGCTCTAATCTGATAGTGGTAGTGGGGTGATAGATGTCTAATCTCCTTTATGGCTCTAATCTGATAGTGGTAGTGGGGTGGTAGATGTCTAGTCTCCTTTATGGCTCTAATCTGATAGTGGTAGTGGGCTGGTAGATGTCTAGTCTCCTTTATGGCTCTAATCTGATAGTGGTAGTGGGGTGGTAGATGTCTAGTCTCCCTTATGGCTCTATTCTGATAGTGGTAGATGTCTAGTCTCCTTTATGGCTCTAATCTGATAGTGGTAAATGTCTAGTCTCCTTTATGGCTCTAATCTGATAGTGGTAGATGTCTAGTCTCCTTAATGGCTCTAATCTGATAGTGGTAGATGTCTAGTCTCCTTTATGGCTCTAATCTGATAGTGGTAGTGGGGTGATAGATGTTTAGTCTCCTTTATGGCTCTAATCTGATATTGGTAGTGGGGTAGTAGATGTCTAGTCTCCCTTATGGCTCTAATCTGATAGTGGTAGTGGGGTGGTAGATGTCTAGTCTTCTTTATGGCTCTAATCTGATAGTGCTAGTGGGGTGATAGATGTCTAGTCTCCTTTATGGCTCTAATCTGATAGTGGTAGTGGGGTGGTAGATGTCTAGTCTCCTTTATGGCTCTAATCTGATAGTGGTAGTGGGGTGGTAGATGTCTAGTCTCCCTTATAGCTCTAATCTGATAGTGGTAGTGGGGTGGTAGATGTCTAGTCTCCTTTATGGCTCTAATCTGATAGTGGTAGTGGGGTGATAGATGTCTAGTCTCCTTTATGGCTCTAATCTGATAGTGGTAGTGGGGTGGTAGATGTCTAGTCTCCTTTATGGCTCTAATCTGATAGTGGTAGTGGGGTGATAGATGTCTAGTCTCCTTTATGGCTCTAATCTGATAGTGGTAGTGGGGTGATAGATGTCTAGACTCCCTTATGGCTCTAATATGATAGTGGTAGTGGGGTGGTAGACCTCTCCTTTATGGCTCTAATCTGATAGTGGTAGATGTCTAGTCTCCTTTATGGCTCGAATCTGATAGTGGTAGTGGGGTGGTAGATGTCTAGTCTCCTTTATGAATCTAATCTGACAGTGGTAGATGTCTAGTCTCCTTTATGGCTCTAATCTGATAGTGGTAGTGGGGTGATAGATGTCTAGTCTCCTTTATGGCTCTAATCTGATAGTGGTAGTGGGGTGATAGATGTCTAGTCTCCCTTATGGCTGTAATATGATAGTGGTAGTGGGGTGGTAAATTTCTCCTTAATGGCTATAATCTGATAGTGGTATTGGGGTGGTAGATGTCTAGTCTCCTTTATGGCTCTAATCTGATAGTGGTAGTAGATGTCTAGTCTCCTTTATGGCTCTAGTCTGATAGTGGTAGTGGGGTGATAGATGTCTAGTCTCCTTTATGGCTCTAATCTGATAGTGGTAGTGGGGTGGTAGATGTCTAGTCTTCTTTATGGCTCTAATCTGATAGTGGTAGTGGGGTGGTAGATGTCTAGTCTCCCTTATGGCTCTAATCTGATAGTGGTAGTGGGGTGGTAGATGTCTAGTCTCATTTATGGCTCTAATCTGATAGTGGTAGTGGTAGATGTCTAGTCTCCTTTATGGCTCTAATCTGATAGTGGTAGTGGGGTGATAGATGTCTAGTCTCCCTTATGGCTCTAATATGATAGTGGTAGTGGGGTGGTAGAATTCTCCTTAATGGCTTTAATCTGATAGTGGTATTGGGGTGGTAGATGTCTAGTCTCCCTTATGGCTCTAATCTGATAGTGGTAGTGGGGTGGTAGATGTCTAGTCTCCTTTATGGCTCTAATCTGATAGCGGTAGTGGGGTGGTAGATGTCTAGTCTCCTTTATGGCTCTAATCTGATAGTGGTAGTGGGGTGGTAGATGTCTAGTCTCCTTTATGGCTCTAATCTGATAGTGGTAGTGGGGTAGTAGATGTCTAGTTTCCTTTATGGCTCTAATCTGATAGTGGTAGTGGGGTGATAGATGTCTAGTCTCTCTTATGGCTCTAATCTGATAGCGGTAGTGGGGTGGTAGATGTCTAGTCTCCTTTATGGCTCTAATTTGATAGTGGTAGTGGGGTGGTAGATGTCTAGTCTCCTTTATGGCTCTAATCTGATAGTGGTAGTGGGGTGGTAGATGTCTAGTCTCCTTTATGGCTCTAATCTGATAGTGGTAGTGGGGTGGTAGATGTCTAGTCTCCTTTATGGCTCTAATCTGATAGTGGTAGTGGGGTGATAGATGTCTAGTGTCCCTTCTGGCTCTAATCTGATAGTGGTAGTGGGGTGATAGATGTCTAATCTCCTTTATGGCTCTAATCTGATAGTGGTAGTGGGGTGGTAGATGTCTAGTCTCATTTATGGCTCTAATCTGATAGTGGTAGATGTCTAGTCTCCTTTATGGCTCTAATCTGATAGTGGTAGATGTCTAGTCTCCTTTATGGCTCTAATCTGATAGTGGTAGTGGGGTGATAGATGTCTAGTCTCCCTTATGGCTCTAATCTGATAGTGGTAGTGGGGTGGTAGATGTCTAGTCTCCTTTATGGCTCTAATCTGATAGTGGTAGTGGGCTGGTAGATGTCTAGTCTCCTTTATGGCTCTAATCTGATAGTGGTAGTGGGGTGGTAGATGTCTAGTCTCCCTTATGGCTCTATTCTGATAGTGGTAGATGTCTAGTCTCCTTTATGGCTCTAATCTGATAGTGGTAGATGTCTAGTCTCCTTTATGGCTCTAATCTGATAGTGGTAGTGGGGTGATAGATGTCTAGTCTCCCTTATGGCTCTAATCTGATAGTGGTAGTGGGGTGATAGATGTCTAATCTCCTTTATGGCTCTAATCTGATAGTGGTAGTGGGGTGGTAGATGTCTAGTCTCATTTATGGCTCTAATCTGATAGTGGTAGATGTCTAGTCTCCTTTATGGCTCTAATCTGATAGTGGTAGATGTCTAGTCTCCTTTATGGCTCTAATCTGATAGTGGTAGTGGGGTGATAGATGTCTAGTCTCCCTTATGGCTCTAATCTGATAGTGGTAGTGGGGTGGTAGATGTCTAGTCTCCTTTATGGCTCTAATCTGATAGTGGTAGTGGGCTGGTAGATGTCTAGTCTCCTTTATGGCTCTAATCTGATAGTGGTAGTGGGGTGGTAGATGTCTAGTCTCCCTTATGGCTCTATTCTGATAGTGGTAGATGTCTAGTCTCCTTTATGGCTCTAATCTGATAGTGGTAGATGTCTAGTCTCCTTTATGGCTCTAATCTGATAGTGGTAGATGTCTAGTCTCCTTTATGGCTCTAATCTGATAGTGGTAGATGTCTAGTCTCCTTTATGGCTCTAATCTGATAGTGGTAGTGGGGTGATAGATGTTTAGTCTCCTTTATGGCTCTAATCTGATATTGGTAGTGGGGTAGTAGATGTCTAGTCTCCCTTATGGCTCTAATCTGATAGTGGGGTGGTAGATGTCTAGTCTTCTTTATGGCTCTAATCTGATAGTGCTAGTGGGGTGATAGATGTCTAGTCTCCTTTATGGCTCTAATCTGATAGTGGTAGTGGGGTGGTAGATGTCTAGTCTCCTTTATGGCTCTAATCTGATAGTGGTAGTGGGGTGGTAGATGTCTAGTCTCCCTTATAGCTCTAATCTGATAGTGGTAGTGGGGTGGTAGATGTCTAGTCTCCTTTATGGCTCTAATCTGATAGTGGTAGTGGGGTGATAGATGTCTAGTCTCCTTTATGGCTCTAATCTGATAGTGGTAGTGGGGTGGTAGATGTCTAGTCTCCTTTATGAATCTAATCTGACAGTGGTAGATGTCTAGTCTCCTTTATGGCTCTAATCTGATAGTGGTAGTGGGGTGATAGATGTCTAGTCTCCTTTATGGCTCTAATCTGATAGTGGTAGTGGGGTGATAGATGTCTAGACTCCCTTATGGCTCTAATATGATAGTGGTAGTGTGGTGGTAGACTTCTCCTTTATGGCTCTAATCTGATAGTGGTAGATGTCTAGTCTCCTTTATGGCTCGAATCTGATAGTGGTAGTGGGGTGGTAGATGTCTAGTCTCCTTTATGAATCTAATCTGACAGTGGTAGATGTCTAGTCTCCTTTATGGCTCTAATCTGATAGTGGTAGTGGGGTGATAGATGTCTAGTCTCCTTTATGGCTCTAATCTGATAGTGGTAGTGGGGTGATAGATGTCTAGTCTCCCTTATGGCTGTAATATGATAGTGGTAGTGGGGTGGTAAATTTCTCCTTAATGGCTATAATCTGATAGTGGTATTGGGGTGGTAGATGTCTAGTCTCCTTTATGGCTCTAATCTGATAGTGGTAGTAGATGTCTAGTCTCCTTTATGGCTCTAGTCTGATAGTGGTAGTGGGGTGATAGATGTCTAGTCTCCTTTATGGCTCTAATCTGATAGTGGTAGTGGGGTGGTAGATGTCTAGTCTTCTTTATGGCTCTAATCTGATAGTGGTAGTGGGGTGATAGATGTCTAGTCTCCTTTATGGCTCTAATCTGATAGTGGTAGTGGGGTGGTAGATGTCTAGTCTCCTTTATGGCTCTAATCTGATAGTGGTAGTGGGGTGGTAGATGTCTAGTCTACTTCATGGCTC
This sequence comes from Salvelinus alpinus, assembly GCF_045679555.1. Classification (NCBI taxonomy): domain Eukaryota; kingdom Metazoa; phylum Chordata; class Actinopteri; order Salmoniformes; family Salmonidae; genus Salvelinus; species Salvelinus alpinus. The sequence continues at coordinate 987,133 of NC_092105.1, read as the reverse complement.
TAATCTGATAGTGGTAGATGTTTAGTCTCCTTTATGGCTCTAATCTGATATTGGTAGTGGGGTAGTAGATGTCTAGTCTCCCTTATGGCTCTAATCTGATAGTGGTAGTGGGGTGGTAGATGTCTAGTCTCCTTTATGGCTCTAATCTGATAGTGGTAGTGGGGTGGTAGATGTCTATTCTTCTTTATGGCTCTAATCTGATAGTGGTAGTGGGGTGATAGATGTCTAGTCTCCTTTATGGCTCTAATCTGATAGTGGTAGTGGGGTGGTAGATGTCTAGTCTCCTTTATGGCTCTAATCTGATAGTGGTAGTGGGGTGGTAGATGTCTAGTCTACTTCATGGCTCTAATCTGATAGTGGTAGATGTTTAGTCTCCTTTATGGCTCTAATCTGATATTGGTAGTGGGGTAGTAGATGTCTAATCTCCTTTATGGCTCTAATCTGATAGTGGTAGTGGGGTGGTAGATGTCTAGTCTCATTTATGGCTCTAATCTGATAGTGGTAGATGTCTAGTCTCCTTTATGGCTCTAATCTGATAGTGGTAGTGGGGTGATAGATGTCTAGTTGCCCTTATGGCTCTAATATGATAGTGGTAGTGGGGTGGTAGAATTCTCCTTAATGGCTTTAATCTGATAGTGGTATTGGGGTGGTAGATGTCTAGTCTCCTTTATGGCTCTAATCTGATAGTGGTAGTGGGGTGATAGATGTCTAGTCTCTCTTATGGCTCTAATTTGATAGCGGTAGTGGGGTGGTAGATGTCTAGTCTCCTTTATGGCTCTAATCTGATATTGGTAGTGGGGTGATAGATGTCTAGTCTCTCTTATGGCTCTAATCTGATAGTGGTAGTGGGGTGGTAGATGTCTAGTTTCCTTTATGGCTCTAATCTGATAGTGGTAGTGGGGTGATAGATGTCTAGTCTCTCTTATGGCTCTAATCTGATAGCGGTAGTGGGGTGGTAGATGTCTAGTCTCCTTTATGGCTCTAATCTGATAGTGGTAGTGGGGTGGTAGATGTCTAGTCTCCTTTATGGCTCTAATCTGATAGTGGTAGTGGGGTGGTAGATGTCTAGTCTCCTTTATGGCTCTAATCTGATAGTGGTAGTGGGGTGATAGATGTCTAGTCTCCCTTCTGGCTCTAATCTGATAGTGGTAGTGGGGTGATAGATGTCTAATCTCCTTTATGGCTCTAATCTGATAGTGGTAGTGGGGTGGTAGATGTCTAGTCTCATTTATGGCTCTAATCTGATAGTGGTAGATGTCTAGTCTCCTTTATGGCTCTAATATGATAGTGGTAGATGTCTAGTCTCCTTTATGGCTCTAATCTGATAGTGGTAGTGGGGTGATAGATGTCTAGTCTCCCTTATGGCTCTAATCTGATAGTGGTAGTGGGGTGGTAGATGTCTAGTCTCCTTTATGGCTCTAATCTGATAGTGGTAGTGGGGTGGTAGATGTCTAGTCTCCTTTATGGCTCTAATCTGATAGTGGTAGTGGGGTGGTAGATGTCTAGTCTCCCTTATGGCTCTATTCTGATAGTGGTAGATGTCTAGTCTCCTTTATGGCTCTAATCTGATAGTGGTAGATGTCTAGTCTCCTTTATGGCTCTAATCTGATAGTGGTAGATGTCTAGTCTCCTTTATGGCTCTAATCTGATAGTGGTAGTGGGGTGATAGATGTCTAGTCTCCCTTATGGCTCTAATCTGATAGTGGTAGTGGGGTGGTAGATGTCTAGTCTCCCTTATGGCTCTAATCTGATAGTGGTCGATGAAAAGTCTCCTTTATGGCTCTAATCTGATAGTGGTAGTGGGGTGATAGATGTCTAGTCTCCCTTATGGCTGTAATATGATAGTGGTAGTGGGGTGGTAAATTTCTCCTTAATGGCTATAATCTGATAGTGGTATTGGGGTGGTAGATGTCTAGTCTCCTTTATGGCTCTAATCTGATAGTGGTAGTGGGGTAGTAGATGTCTAGTCTCCTTTATGGCTCTAATCTGATAGTGGTAGTGGGGTGATAGATGTCTAGTCTCCTTTATGGCTCTAATCTGATAGTGGTAGATGTCTAGTCTCCTTTATGGCTCTAATCTGATAGTGGTAGTGGGGTGATAGATGTCTAGTCTCCCTTATGGCTCTAATATGATAGTGGTAGTGGGGTGGTAGAATTCTCCTTAATGGCTTTAATCTGATAGTGGTATTGGGGTGGTAGATGTCTAGTCTCCTTTATGGCTCTAATCTGATAGTGGTAGTGGGGTGATAGATGTCTAGTCTCTCTTATGGCTCTAATCTGATAGCGGTAGTGGGGTGGTAGATGTCTAGTCTCCTTTATGGCTCTAATCTGATAGTGGTAGTGGGGTGGTAGATGTCTAGTCTCCTTTATGGCTCTAATCTGATAGTGGTAGTGGGGTGGTAGATGTCTAGTCTCCTTTATGGCTCTAATCTGATAGTGGTAGTGGGGTGGTAGATGTCTAGTCTCCTTTATGGCTCTAATCTGATAGTGGTAGTGGGGTGATAGATGTCTAGTCTCCCTTCTGGCTCTAATCTGATAGTGGTAGTGGGGTGATAGATGTCTAATCTCCTTTATGGCTCTAATCTGATAGTGGTAGTGGGGTGGTAGACGTCTAGTCTCATTTATGGCTCTAATCTGATAGTGGTAGATGTCTAGTCTAATTTATGGCTCTAATCTGATAGTGGTAGATGTCTAGTCTCCTTTATGGCTCTAATCTGATAGTGGTAGTGGGGTGATAGATGTCTAGTCTCCCTTATGGCTCTAATCTGATAGTGGTAGTGGGGTGGTAGATGTCTAGTCTCCTTTATGGCTCTAATCTGATAGTGGTAGTGGGGTGGTAGATGTCTAGTCTCCTTTATGGCTCTAATCTGATAGTGGTAGTGGGGTGGTAGATGTCTAGTCTCCCTTATGGCTCTAATCTGATAGTGGTAGATGTCTAGTCTCCTTTATGGCTCTAATCTGATAGTGGTAGATGTCTAGTCTCCTTTATGGCTCTAATCTGATAGTGGTAGATGTCTAGTCTCCTTTATGGCTCTAATCTGATAGTGGTAGTGGGGTGATAGATGTCTAGTCTCCCTTATGGCTCTAATCTGATAGTGGTAGTGGGGTGGTAGATGTCTAGTCTCCCTTATGGCTCTAATCTGATAGTGGTCGATGAAAAGTCTCCTTTATGGCTATAATCTGATAGTGGTAGTGGGGTGATAGATGTCTAGTCTCCCTTATGGCTGTAATATGATAGTGGTAGTGGGGTGGTAAATTTCTCCTTAATGGCTATAATCTGATAGTGGTATTGGGGTGGTAGATGTCTAGTCTCCTTTATGGCTCTAATCTGATAGTGGTAGTGGGGTAGTAGATGTCTAGTCTCCTTTATGGCTCTAGTCTGATAGTGGTAGTGGGGTGATAGATGTCTAGTCTCCCTTCTGGCTCTAATCTGATAGTGGTAGTGGGGTGATAGATGTCTAATCTCCTTTATGGCTCTAATCTGATAGTGGTAGTGGGGTGGTAGATGTCTAGTCTCATTTATGGCTCTAATCTGATAGTGGTAGATGTCTAGTCTCCTTTATGGCTCTAATCTGATAGTGGTAGATGTCTAGTCTCCTTTATGGCTCTAATCTGATAGTGGTAGTGGGGTGATAGATGTCTAGTCTCCCTTATGGCTCTAATCTGATAGTGGTAGTGGGGTGGTAGATGTCTAGTCTCCTTTATGGCTCTAATCTGATAGTGGTAGTGGGGTGGTAGATGTCTAGTCTCCTTTATGGCTCTAATCTGAAAGTGGTAGTGGGGTGGTAGATGTCTAGTCTCCCCTATGGCTCTATTCTGATAGTGGTAGATGTCTAGTCTCCTTTATGGCTCTAATCTGATAGTGGTAGATGTCTAGTCTCCTTTATGGCTCTAATCTGATAGTGGTAGTGGGGTGATAGATGTCTAGTCTCCCTTATGGCTCTAATCTGATAGTGGTAGTGGGGTGGTAGATGTCTAGTCTCCCTTATGGCTCTAATCTGATAGTGGTCGATGAAAAGTCTCCTTTATGGCTCTAATCTGATAGTGGTAGTGGGGTGATAGATGTCTAGTCTCCCTTATGGCTGTAATATGATAGTGGTAGTGGGGTGGTAAATTTCTCCTTAATGGCTATAATCTGATAGTGGTATTGGGGTGGTAGATGTCTAGTCTCCTTTATGGCTCTAATCTGATAGTGGTAGTGGGGTGGTAGATGTCTAGTCTCCTTTATGGCTCTAGTCTGATAGTGGTAGTGGGGTGGTAGATGTCTAGTCTCCCTTCTGGCTCTAATCTGATAGTGGTAGTGGGGTGGTAGATGTCTAGTCTCCTTTATGGCTCTAATCTGATAGTGGTAGTGGGGTGGTAGATGTCTAGTCTCATTTATGGCTCTAATCTGATAGTGGTAGATGTCTAGTCTCCTTTATGGCTCTAATCTGATAGTGGTAGATGTCTAGTCTCCTTTATGGCTCTAATCTGATAGTGGTAGTGGGGTGATAGATGTCTAGTCTCCCTTATGGCTCTAATCTGATAGTGGTAGTGGGGTGGTAGATGTCTAGTCTCCTTTATGGCTCTAATCTGATAGTGGTAGTGGGGTGGTAGATGTCTAGTCTCCTTTATGGCTCTAATCTGATAGTGGTAGTGGGGTGGTAGATGTCTAGTCTCCCCTATGGCTCTAATCTGATAGTGGTAGATGTCTAGTCTCCTTTATGGCTCTAATCTGATAGTGGTAGATGTCTAGTCTCCTTTATGGCTCTAATCTGATAGTGGTAGTGGGGTGATAGATGTCTAGTCTCCCTTATGGCTCTAATCTGATAGTGGTAGTGGGGTGGTAGATGTCTAGTCTCCCTTATGGCTCTAATCTGATAGTGGTCGATGAAAAGTCTCCTTTATGGCTCTAATCTGATAGTGGTAGTGGGGTGATAGATGTCTAGTCTCCCTTATGGCTGTAATATGATAGTGGTAGTGGGGTGGTAAATTTCTCCTTAATGGCTATAATCTGATAGTGGTATTGGGGTGGTAGATGTCTAGTCTCCTTTATGGCTCTAATCTGATAGTGGTAGTGGGGTAGTAGATGTCTAGTCTCCTTTATGGCTCTAGTCTGATAGTGGTAGTGGGGTGATAGATGTCTAGTCTCCTTTATGGCTCTAATCTGATAGTGGTAGTGGGGTGGTAGATGTCTAGTCTCCTTTATGGCTCTAATCTGATAGTGGTAGTGGGGTGGTAGATGTCTAGTCTCCTTTATGGCTCTAATCTGATAGTGGTAGTGGGGTGGTAGATGTCTAGTCTCCTTTATGGCTCTAATCTGATAGTGGTAGTGGGGTGGTAGATGTCTAGTCTCATTTATGGCTCTAATCTGATAGTGGTAGATGTCTAGTCTCCTTTATGGCTCTAATCTGATAGTGGTAGTGGGGTGATAGATGTCTAGTCTCCCTTATGGCTCTAATATGATAGTGGTAGTGGGGTGGTAGAATTCTCCTTAATGGCTTTAATCTGATAGTGGTATTGGGGTGGTAGATGTCTAGTCTCCTTTATGGCTCTAATCTGATAGTGGTAGTGGGGTGATAGATGTCTAGTCTCTCTTATGGCTCTAATCTGATAGCGGTAGTGGGGTGGTAGATGTCTAGTCTCCTTTATGGCTCTAATCTGATAGTGGTAGTGGGGTGATAGATGTCTAGTCTCTCTTATGGCTCTAATCTGATAGTGGTAGTGGGGTAGTAGATGTCTAGTTTCCTTTATGGCTCTAATCTGATAGTGGTAGTGGGGTGATAGATGTCTAGTCTCTCTTATGGCTCTAATCTGATAGCGGTAGTGGGGTTGTAGATGTCTAGTCTCCTTTATGGCTCTAATCTGATAGTGGTAGTTGGGTGGTAGATGTCTAGTCTCCTTTATGGCTCTAATCTGATAGTGGTAGTGGGGTGGTAGATGTCTAGTCTCCTTTATGGCTCTAATCTGATAGTGGTAGTGGGGTGGTAGATGTCTAGTCTCCTTTATGTTTCTAATCTGATAGTGGTAGTGGGGTGATAGATGTCTAGTCTCCCTTCTGGCTCTAATCTGATAGTGGTAGTGGGGTGATAGATGTCCAATCTCCTTTATGGCTCTAATCTGATAGTGGTAGTGGGGTGGTAGATGTCTAGTCTCATTTATGGCTCTAATCTGATAGTGGTAGATGTCTAGTCTCCTTTATGGCTCTAATCTGATAGTGGTAGATGTCTAGTCTCCTTTATGGCTCTAATCTGATAGTGGTAGTGGGGTGATAGATGTCTAGTCTCCCTTATGGCTCTAATCTGATAGTGGTAGTGGGGTGGTAGATGTCTAGTCTCCTTTATGGCTCTAATCTGATAGTGGTAGTGGGGTGGTAGATGTCTAGTCTCCTTTATGGCTCTAATCTGATAGTGGTAGTGGGGTGGTAGATGTCTAGTCTCCCTTATGGCTCTATTCTGATAGTGGTAGATGTCTAGTCTCCTTTATGGCTCTAATCTGATAGTGGTAGATGTCTAGTCTCCTTTATGGCTCTAATATGATAGTGGTAGATGTCTAGTCTCCTTTATGGCTCTAATCTGATAGTGGTAGTGGGGTGGTAGATGTCTAGTCTCCTTTATGGCTCTAATATGATAGTGGTAGTGGGGTGATAGATGTCTAGTCTCCCTTCTGGCTCTAATCTGATAGTGGTAGTGGGGTGATAGATGTCTAATCTCCTTTATGGCTCTAATCTGATAGTGGTAGTGGGGTGGTAGATGTCTAGTCTCATTTATGGCTCTAATCTGATAGTGGTCGATGAAAAGTCTCCTTTATGGCTCTAATCTGATAGTGGTAGTGGGGTGATAGATGTCTAGTCTCCCTTATGGCTGTAATATGATAGTGGTAGTGGGGTGGTACATTTCTCCTTAATGGCTATAATCTGATAGTGGTATTGGGGTGGTAGATGTCTAGTCTCCTTTATGGCTCTAATCTGATAGTGGTAGTGGGGTAGTAGATGTCTAGTCTCCTTTATGGCTCTAGTCTGATAGTGGTAGTGGGGTGATAGATGTCTAGTCTCCTTTATGGCTCTAATCTGATAGTGGTAGTGGGGTGGTAGATGGCTAGTCTCCTTTATGGCTCTAATCTGATAGTGGTAGTGGGGTGGTAGATGTCTAGTCTCCTTTATGGCTCTAATCTGATAGTGGTAGTGGGGTGGTAGATGTCTAGTCTCCTTTATGGCTCTAATCTGATAGTGGTAGTGGGGTGATAGATGTCTAGTCTCCCTTCTGGCTCTAATCTGATAGTGGTAGTGGGGTGATAGATGTCTAATCTCCTTTATGGCTCTAATCTGATAGTGGTAGTGGGGTGGTAGATGTCTAGTCTCATTTATGGCTCTAATCTGATAGTGGTAGATGTCTAGTCTCCTTTATGGTTCTAATCTGATAGTGGTAGTGGGGTGATAGATGTCTAGTCTCCCTTATGGCTCTAATATGATAGTGGTAGTGGGGTGGTAGAATTCTCCTTAATGGCTCTAATCTGATAGTGGTATTGGGGTGGTAGATGTCTAGTCTCCTTTATGGCTCTAATCTGATAGTGGTAGTGGGGTGGTAGATGTCTAGTCTCTCTTATGGCTCTAATCTGATAGCGGTAGTGGGGTGGTAGATGTCTAGTCTCCTTTATGGCTCTAATCTGATAGTGGTAGTGGGGTGATAGATGTCTAGTCTCTCTTATGGCTCTAATCTGATAGTGGTAGTGGGGTAGTAGATGTCTAGTTTCCTTTATGGCTCTAATCTGATAGTGGTAGTGGGGTGATAGATGTCTAGTCTCCTTTATGGCTCTAATCTGATAGTGGTAGATGTCTAGTCTCCTTTATGGCTCTAATCTGATAGTGGTAGTGGGGTGGTAGATGTCTAGTCTCCTTTATGGCTCTAATCTGATAGTGGTAGTGGGGTGGTAGATGTCTAGTCTCCTTTATGGCTCTAATCTGATAGTGGTAGTGGGGTGATAGATGTCTAGTCTCCCTTCTGGCTCTAATCTGATAGTGGTAGTGGGGTGGTAGATGTCTAGTCTCCCTTATGGCTCTAATCTGATAGTGGTAGTGGGGTGGTAGATGTCTAGTCTCCTTTATGGCTCTAATCTGATAGTGGTAGTGGGGTGGTAGATGTCTAGTCTCCTTTATGGCTCTAATCTGATAGTGGTAGTGGGGTGGTAGATGTCTAGTCTCCCTTATGGCTCTATTCTGATAGTGGTAGATGTCTAGTCTCCTTTATGGCTCTAATCTGATAGTGGTAGATGTCTAGTCTCCTTTATGGCTCTAATCTGATAGTGGTAGATGTCTAGTCTCCTTTATGGCTCTAATCTGATAGTGGTAGTGGGGTGATAGATGTCTAGTCTCCCTTATGGCTCTAATCTGATAGTGGTAGTGGGGTGGTAGATGTCTAGTCTCCCTTATGGCTCTAATCTGATAGTGGTCGATGAAAAGTCTCCTTTATGGCTCTAATCTGATAGTGGTAGTGGGGTGATAGATGTCTAGTCTCCCTTATGGCTGTAATATGATAGTGGTAGTGGGGTGGTAAATTTCTCCTTAATGGCTATAATCTGATAGTGGTATTGGGGTGGTAGATGTCTAGTCTCCTTTATGGCTCTAATCTGATAGTGGTAGTGGGGTAGTAGATGTCTAGTCTCCTTTATGGCTCTAGTCTGATAGTGGTAGTGGGGTGATAGATGTCTAGTCTCCTTTATGGCTCTAATCTGATAGTGGTAGTGGGGTGGTAGATGTCTAGTCTCCTTTATGGCTCTAATCTGATAGTGGTAGTGGGGTGGTAGATGTCTAGTCTCCTTTATGGCTCTAATCTGATAGTGGTAGTGGGGTGGTAGATGTCTAGTCTCCTTTATGGCTCTAATCTGATAGTGGTAGTGGGGTGATAGATGTCTAGTCTCCCTTCTGGCTCTAATCTGATAGTGGTAGTGGGGTGATAGATGTCTAATCTCCTTTATGGCTCTAATCTGATAGTGGTAGTGGGGTGGTAGATGTCTAGTCTCATTTATGGCTCTAATCTGATAGTGGTCGATGAAAAGTCTCCTTTATGGCTCTAATCTGATAGTGGTAGTGGGGTGATAGATGTCTAGTCTCCCTTATGGCTGTAATATGATAGTGGTAGTGGGGTGGTAAATTTCTCCTTAATGGCTATAATCTGATAGTGGTATTGGGGTGGTAGATGTCTAGTCTCCTTTATGGCTCTAATCTGATAGTGGTAGTGGGGTAGTAGATGTCTAGTCTCCTTTATGGCTCTAATCTGATAGTGGTAGTGGGGTGATAGATATCTAGTCTCCTTTATGGCTCTAATCTGATAGTGGTAGTGGGGTGGTAGATGTCTAGTCTCCTTTATGGCTCTAATCTGATAGTGGTAGTGGGGTGGTAGATGTCTAGTCTCCTTTATGGCTCTAATCTGATAGTGGTAGTGGGGTGGTAGATGTCTAGTCTCCTTTATGGCTCTAATCTGATAGTGGTAGTGGGGTGATAGATGTCTAGTCTCCCTTCTGGCTCTAATCTGATAGTGGTAGTGGGGTGATAGATGTCTAATCTCCTTTATGGCTCTAATCTGATAGTGGTAGTGGGGTGGTAGATGTCTAGTCTCATTTATGGCTCTAATCTGATAGTGGTAGATGTCTAGTCTCCTTTATGGTTCTAATCTGATAGTGGTAGTGGGGTGATAGATGTCTAGTCTCCCTTATGGCTCTAATATGATAGTGGTAGTGGGGTGGTAGAATTCTCCTTAATGGCTTTAATCTGATAGTGGTAGTGGGGTGGTAGATGTCTAGTCTCCTTTATGGCTCTAATCTGATAGTGGTAGTGGGGTGATAGATGTCTAGTCTCTCTTATGGCTCTAATCTGATAGCGGTAGTGGGGTGGTAGATGTCTAGTCTCCTTTATGGCTCTAATCTGATAGTGGTAGTGGGGTGATAGATGTCTAGTCTCTCTTATGGCTCTAATCTGATAGTGGTAGTGGGGTAGTAGATGTCTAGTTTCCTTTATGGCTCTAATCTGATAGTGGTAGTGGGGTGATAGATGTCTAGTCTCTCTTATGGCTCTAATCTGATAGCGGTAGTGGGGTGGTAGATGTCTAGTCTCCTTTATGGCTCTAATCTGATAGTGGTAGTGGGGTGGTAGATGTCTAGTCTCCTTTATGGCTCTAATCTGATAGTGGTAGTGGGGTGGTAGATGTCTAGTCTCCTTTATGGCTCTAATCTGATAGTGGTAGTGGGGTGATAGATGTCTAGTCTCCCTTCTGGCTCTAATCTGATAGTGGTAGTGGGGTGATAGATGTCTAATCTCCTTTATGGCTCTAATCTGATAGTGGTAGTGGGGTGGTAGATGTCTAGTCTCATTTATGGCTCTAATCTGATAGTGGTAGATGTCTAGTCTCCTTTATGGCTCTAATCTGATAGTGGTAGATGTCTAGTCTCCTTTATGGCTCTAATCTGATAGTGGTAGTGGGGTGATAGATGTCTAGTCTCCTTTATGGCTCTAATCTGATAGTGGTAGTGGGGTGATAGATGTCTAGTCTCCTTTATGGCTCTAATCTGATAGTGGTAGTGGGGTGGTAGATGTCTAGTCTCCTTTATGGCTCTAATCTGATAGTGGTAGTGGGGTGGTAGATGTCTAGTCTCCCTTATGGCTCTATTCTGATAGTGGTAGATGTCTAGTCTCCTTTATGGCTCTAATCTGATAGTGGTAGATGTCTAGTCTCCTTTATGGCTCTAATCTGATAGTGGTAGATGTCTAGTCTCCTTTATGGCTCTAATCTGATAGTGGTAGTGGGGTGATAGATGTCTAGTCTCTCTTATGGCTCTAATCTGATAGCGGTAGTGGGGTGGTAGATGTCTAGTCTCCTTTATGGCTCTAATCTGATAGTGGTAGTGGGGTGATAGATGTCTAGTCTCTCTTATGGCTCTAATCTGATAGTGGTAGTGGGGTAGTAGATGTCTAGTTTCCTTTATGGCTCTAATCTGATAGTGGTAGTGGGGTGATAGATGTCTAGTCTCTCTTATGGCTCTAATCTGATAGCGGTAGTGGGGTGGTAGATGTCTAGTCTCCTTTATGGCTCTAATCTGATAGTGGTAGTGGGGTGGTAGATGTCTAGTCTCCTTTATGGCTCTAATCTGATAGTGGTAGTGGGGTGGTAGATGTCTAGTCTCCTTTATGGCTCTAATCTGATAGTGGTAGTGGGGTGATAGATGTCTAGTCTCCCTTCTGGCTCTAATCTGATAGTGGTAGTGGGGTGATAGATGTCTAATCTCCTTTATGGCTCTAATCTGATAGTGGTAGTGGGGTGGTAGATGTCTAGTCTCATTTATGGCTCTAATCTGATAGTGGTAGATGTCTAGTCTCCTTTATGGCTCTAATCTGATAGTGGTAGATGTCTAGTCCCCTTTATGGCTCTAATCTGATAGTGGTAGTGGGGTGATAGATGTCTAGTCTCCCTTATGGCTCTAATCTGATAGTGGTAGTGGGGTGGTAGATGTCTAGTCTCCTTTATGGCTCTAATCTGATAGTGGTAGTGGGGTGGTAGATGTCTAGTCTCCTTTATGGCTCTAATCTGATAGTGGTAGTGGGGTGGTAGATGTCTAGTCTCCCTTATGGCTCTATTCTGATAGTGGTAGATGTCTAGTCTCCTTTATGGCTCTAATCTGATAGTGGTAGATGTCTAGTCTCCTTTATGGCTCTAATCTGATAGTGGTAGATGTCTAGTCTCCTTTATGGCTCTAATCTGATAGTGGTAGTGGGGTGATAGATGTCTAGTCTCCCTTATGGCTCTAATCTGATAGTGGTAGTGGGGTGGTAGATGTCTAGTCTCCCTTATGGCTCTAATCTGATAGTGGTCGATGAAAAGTCTCCTTTATGGCTCTAATCTGATAGTGGTAGTGGGGTGATAGATGTCTAGTCTCCCTTATGGCTGTAATATGATAGTGGTAGTGGGGTGGTAAATTTCTCCTTAATGGCTATAATCTGATAGTGGTATTGGGGTGGTAGATGTCTAGTCTCCTTTATTGCTCTAATCTGATAGTGGTAGTGGGGTAGTAGATGTCTAGTCTCCTTTATGGCTCTAGTCTGATAGTGGTAGTGGGGTGATAGATGTCTAGTCTCCTTTATGGCTCTAATCTGATAGTGGTAGTGGGGTGGTAGATGTCTAGTCTCCTTTATGGCTCTAATCTGATAGTGGTAGTGGGGTGGTAGATGTCTAGTCTCCTTTATGGCTCTAATCTGATAGTGGTAGTGGGGTGGTAGATGTCTAGTCTCCTTTATGGCTCTAATCTGATAGTGGTAGTGGGGTGATAGATGTCTAGTCTCCCTTCTGGCTCTAATCTGAAAGTGGTAGTGGGGTGATAGATGTCTAATCTCCTTTATGGCTCTAATCTGATAGTGGTAGTGGGGTGGTAGATGTCTAGTCTCATTTATGGCTCTAATCTGATAGTGGTAGATGTCTAGTCTCCTTTATGGCTCTAATCTGATAGTGGTAGATGTCTAGTCTCCTTTATGGCTCTAATCTGATAGTGGTAGTGGGGTGATAGATGTCTAGTCTCCCTTATGGCTCTAATCTGATAGTGGTAGTGGGGTGGTAGATGTCTAGTCTCCTTTATGGCTCTAATCTGATAGTGGTAGTGGGGTGGTAGATGTCTAGTCTCCTTTATGGCTCTAATCTGATAGTGGTAGTGGGGTGGTAGATGTCTAGTCTCCCTTATGGCTCTATTCTGATAGTGGTAGATGTCTAGTCTCCTTTATGGCTCTAATCTGATAGTCGTAGATGTCTAGTCTCCTTTATGGCTCTAATCTGATAGTGGTAGATGTCTAGTCTCCTTTATGGCTCTAATCTGATAGTGGTAGTGGGGTGATAGATGTCTAGTCTCCCTTATGTCTCTAATCTGATAGTGGTAGTGGGGTGGTAGATGTCTAGTCTCCCTTATGGCTCTAATCTGATAGTGGTCGATGAAAAGTCTCCTTTATGGCTCTAATCTGATAGTGGTAGTGGGGTGATAGATGTCTAGTCTCCCTTATGGCTGTAATATGATAGTGGTAGTGGGGTGGTAAATTTCTCCTTAATGGCTATAATCTGATAGTGGTATTGGGGTGGTAGATGTCTAGTCTCCTTTATGGCTCTAATCTGATAGTGGTAGTGGGGTAGTAGATGTCTAGTCTCCTTTATGGCTCTAGTCTGATAGTGGTAGTGGGGTGATAGATGTCTAGTCTCCTTTATGGCTCTAATTTGATAGTGGTAGTGGGGTGGTAGATGTCTAGTCTTCTTTATGGCTCTAATCTGATAGTGGTAGTGGGGTGGTAGATGTCTAGTCTCCTTTATGGCTCTAATCTGATAGTGGTAGTGGGGTGGTAGATGTCTAGTCTCCTTTATGGCTCTAATCTGATAGTGGTAGTGGGGTGGTAGATGTCTAGTCTACTTCATGGCTCTAATCTGATAGTGGTAGATGTTTAGTCTCCTTTATGGCTCTAATCTGATATTGGTAGTGGGGTAGTAGATGTCTAATCTCCTTTATGGCTCTAATCTGATAGTGGTAGTGGGGTGGTAGATGTCTAGTCTCATTTATGGCTCTAATCTGATAGTGGTAGATGTCTAGTCTCCTTTATGGCTCTAATCTGATAGTGGTAGATGTCTAGTCTCCTTTATGGCTCTAATCTGATAGTGGTAGTGGGGTGATAGATGTCTAGTCTCCCTTATGGCTCTAATCTGATAGTGGTAGTGGGGTGGTAGATGTCTAGTCTCCTTTATGGCTCTAATCTGATAGTGGTAGTGGGGTGGTAGATGTCTAGTCTCCTTTATGGCTCTAATCTGATAGTGGTAGTGGGGTGGTAGATGTCTAGTCTCCCTTATGGCTCTATTCTGATAGTGGTAGATGTCTAGTCTCCTTTATGGCTCTAATCTGATAGTGGTAGATGTCTAGTCTCCTTTATGGCTCTAATCTGATAGTGGTAGATGTCTAGTCTCCTTTATGGCTCTAATCTGATAGTGGTAGTGGGGTGATAGATGTTTAGTCTCCTTTATGGCTCTAATCTGATATTGGTAGTGGGGTAGTAGATGTCTAGTCTCCCTTATGGCTCTAATCTGATAGTGGTAGTGGGGTGGTAGATGTCTAGTCTTCTTTATGGCTCTAATCTGATAGTGCTAGTGGGGTGATAGATGTCTAGTCTCCTTTATGGCTCTAATCTGATAGTGGTAGTGGGGTGGTAGATGTCTAGTCTCCTTTATGGCTCTAATCTGATAGTGGCAGTGGGGTGGTAGATGTCTAGTCTCCCTTATGGCTCTAATCTGATAGTGGTAGTGGGGTGGTAGATGTCTAGTCTCCTTTATGGCTCTAATCTGATAGTGGTAGTGGGGTGATAGATGTCTAGTCTCCTTTATGGCTCTAATCTGATAGTGGTAGTGGGGTGGTAGATGTCTAGTCTCCTTTATGGCTCTAATCTGATAGTGGTAGTGGGGTGGTAGATGTCTAGTCTACTTCATGGCTCTAATCTGATAGTGGTAGATGTTTAGTCTCCTTTATGGCTCTAATCTGATATTGGTAGTGGGGTAGTAGATGTCTAATCTCCTTTATGGCTCTAATCTGATAGTGGTAGTGGGGTGGTAGATGTCTAGTCTCATTTATGGCTCTAATCTGATAGTGGTAGATGTCTAGTCTCCTTTATGGCTCTAATCTGATAGTGGTAGATGTCTAGTCTCCTTTATGGCTCTAATCTGATAGTGGTAGTGGGGTGGTAGATGTCTAGTCTCCTTTATGGCTCTAATCTGATAGTGGTAGTGGGGTGGTAGATGTCTAGTCTCCTTTATGGCTCTAATCTGATAGTGGTAGTGGGGTGGTAGATGTCTAGTCTCCCTTATGGCTCTATTCTGATAGTGGTAGATGTCTAGTCTCCTTTATGGCTCTAATCTGATAGTGGTAGTGGGGTGGTAGATGTCTAGTCTCCTTTATGGCTCTAATCTGATAGTGGTAGTGGGGTGGTAGATGTCTAGTCTCCCTTATGGCTCTATTCTGATAGTGGTAGATGTCTAGTCTCCTTTATGGCTCTAATCTGATAGTGGTAGATGTCTAGTCTCCTTTATGGCTCTAATCTGATAGTGGTAGATGTCTAGTCTCCTTTATGGCTCTAATCTGATAGTGGTAGTGGGGTGATAGATGTTTAGTCTCCTTTATGGCTCTAATCTGATATTGGTAGTGGGGTAGTAGATGTCTAGTCTCCCTTATGGCTCTAATCTGATAGTGGTAGTGGGGTGGTAGATGTCTAGTCTTCTTTATGGCTCTAATCTGATAGTGCTAGTGGGGTGATAGATGTCTAGTCTCCTTTATGGCTCTAATCTGATAGTGGTAGTGGGGTGGTAGATGTCTAGTCTCCTTTATGGCTCTAATCTGATAGTGGTAGTGGGGTGGTAGATGTCTAGTCTCCCTTATGGCTCTAATCTGATAGTGGTAGTGGGGTGGTAGATGTCTAGTCTCCTTTATGGCTCTAATCTGATAGTGGTAGTGGGGTGATAGATGTCTAGTCTCATTTATGGCTCTAATCTGATAGTGGTAGTGGGGTGGTAGATGTCTAGTCTCCTTTATGAATCTAATCTGATAGTGGTAGATGTCTAGTCTCCTTTATGGCTCTAATCTGATAGTGGTAGTGGGGTGATAGATGTCTAGTCTCCTATATGGCTCTAATCTGATAGTGGTAGTGGGGTGATAGATGTCTAGACTCCCTTATGGCTCTAATATGATAGTGGTAGTGTGGTGGTAGACTTCTCCTTTATGGCTCTAATCTGATAGTGGTAGATGTCTAGTCTCCTTTATGGCTCGAATCTGATAGTGGTAGTGGGGTGGTAGATGTCTAGTCTCCTTTATGAATCTAATCTGACAGTGGTAGATGTTTAATCTCCTTTATGGCTCTAATCTGATAGTGGTAGTGGGGTGATAGATGTCTAGTCTCCTTTATGGCTCTAATCTGATAGTGGTAGTGGGGTGGTAGATGTCTAGTCTCCTTTATGGCTCTAGTCTGATAGTGGTAGTGGGGTGATAGATGTCTAGTCTCCTTTATGGCTCTAATCTGATAGTGGTAGTGGGGTGGTAGATGTCTAGTCTTCTTTATGGCTCTAATCTGATAGTGGTAGTGGGGTGATAGATGTCTAGTCTCCTTTATGGCTCTAATCTGATAGTGGTAGTGGGGTGGTAGATGTCTAGTCTCCCTTATGGCTGTAATATGATAGTGGTAGTGGGGTGGTAAATTTCTCCTTAATGGCTCTAGTCTGATAGTGGTAGTGGGGTGATAGATGTCTAGTCTCCTTTATGGCTCTAATCTGATAGTGGTAGTGGGGTGGTAGATGTCTAGTCTCCTTTATGGCTCTAGTCTGATAGTGGTAGTGGGGTGATAGATGTCTAGTCTCCTTTATGGCTCTAATCTGATAGTGGTAGTGGGGTGGTAGATGTCTAGTCTTCTTTATGGCTCTAATCTGATAGTGGTAGTGGGGTGATAGATGTCTAGTCTCCTTTATGGCTCTAATCTGATAGTGGTAGTGGGGTGGTAGATGTCTAGTCTCCTTTATGGCTCTAATCTGATAGTGGTAGTGGGGTGATAGATGTCTAGTCTACTTCATGGCTCTAATCTGATAGTGGTAGATGTTTAGTCTCCTTTATGGCTCTAATCTGATATTGGTAGTGGGGTAGTAGATGTCTAGTCTCCCTTATGGCTCTAATCTGATAGTGGTAGTGGGGTGGTAGATGTCTAGTCTCCTTTATGGCTCTAATCTGATAGTGGTAGTGGGGTGGTAGATGTCTAGTCTCATTTATGGCTCTAATCTGATAGTGGTCGATGAAAAGTCTCCTTTATGGCTCTAATCTGATAGTGGTAGTGGGGTGATAGATGTCTAGTCTCCCTTATGGCTCTAATCTGATAGTGGTAGTGGGGTGGTAGATGTCTAGTCTTCTTTATGGCTCTAATCTGATAGTGGTAGTGGGGTGATAGATGTCTAGTCTCCTTTATGGCTCTAATCTGATAGTGGTAGTGGGGTGGTAGATGTCTAGTCTCCCTTATGGCTGTAATATGATAGTGGTAGTGGGGTGGTAAATTTCTCCTTAATGGCTCTAGTCTGATAGTGGTAGTGGGGTGATAGATGTCTAGTCTCCTTTATGGCTCTAATCTGATAGTGGTAGTGGGGTGGTAGATGTCTAGTCTCCTTTATGGCTCTAGTCTGATAGTGGTAGTGGGGTGATAGATGTCTAGTCTCCTTTATGGCTCTAATCTGATAGTGGTAGTGGGGTGGTAGATGTCTAGTCTTCTTTATGGCTCTAATCTGATAGTGGTAGTGGGGTGATAGATGTCTAGTCTCCTTTATGGCTCTAATCTGATAGTGGTAGTGGGGTGGTAGATGTCTAGTCTCCTTTATGGCTCTAATCTGATAGTGGTAGTGGGGTGGTAGATGTCTAGTCTACTTCATGGCTCTAATCTGATAGTGGTAGATGTTTAGTCTCCTTTATGGCTCTAATCTGATATTGGTAGTGGGGTAGTAGATGTCTAGTCTCCCTTATGGCTCTAATCTGATAGTGGTAGTGGGGTGGTAGATGTCTAGTCTCCTTTATGGCTCTAATCTGATAGTGGTAGTGGGGTGGTAGATGTCTAGTCTCATTTATGGCTCTAATCTGATAGTGGTCGATGAAAAGTCTCCTTTATGGCTCTAATCTGATAGTGGTAGTGGGGTGATAGATGTCTAGTCTCCCTTATGGCTGTAATATGATAGTGGTAGTGGGGTGGTAAATTTCTCCTTAATGGCTATAATCTGATAGTGGTATTGGGGTGGTAGATGTCTAGTCTCCTTTATGGCTCTAATCTGATAGTGGTAGTGGGGTAGTAGATGTCTAGTCTCCTTTATGGCTCTAGTCTGATAGTGGTAGTGGGGTGATAGATGTCTAGTCTCCTTTATGGCTCTAATCTGATAGTGGTAGTGGGGTGGTAGATGTCTAGTCTCCTTTATGGCTCTAATCTGATAGTGGTAGTGGGGTGGTAGATGTCTAGTCTCCCTTATGGCTCTAATCTGATAGTGGTAGTGGGGTGGTAGATGTCTAGTCTCCTTTATGGCTCTAATCTGATAGTGGTAGTGGGGTGATAGATGTCTAGTCTCCCTTCTGGCTCTAATCTGATAGTGGTAGTGGGGTGATAGATGTCTAATCTCCTTTATGGCTCTAATCTGATAGTGGTAGTGGGGTGGTAGATGTCTAGTCTCCTTTATGGCTCTAATCTGATAGTGGTAGTGGGGTGATAGATGTCTAGTCTCCCTTATGGCTCTAATATGATAGTGGTAGTGGGGTGGTAGAATTCTCCTTAATGGCTTTAATCTGATAGTGGTAGTGGGGTGGTAGATGTCTAGTCTCCTTTATGGCTCTCATCTGATAGTGGTAGTGGGGTGGTAGATGTCTAGTCTCTCTTATGGCTCTAATCTGATAGCGGTAGTGGGGTGGTAGATGTCTAGTCTCCTTTATGGCTCTAATCTGATAGTGGTAGTGGGGTGGTAGATGTCTAGTCTCTCTTATGGCTCTAATCTGATAGTGGTAGTGGGGTAGTAGATGTCTAGTTTCCTTTATGGCTCTAATCTGATAGTGGTAGTGGGGTGATAGATGTCTAGTCTCCCTTATGGCTCTAATCTGATAGCGGTAGTGGGGTGGTAGATGTCTAGTCTCCTTTATGGCTCTAATCTGATAGTGGTAGTGGGGTGGTAGATGTCTAGTCTCCTTTATGGCTCTAATCTGATAGTGGTAGTGGGGTGGTAGATGTCTAGTCTCCTTTATGGCTCTAATCTGATAGTGGTAGTGGGGTGATAGATGTCTAGTCTCCCTTCTGGCTCTAATCTGATAGTGGTAGTGGGGTGATAGATGTCTAGTCTCCTTTATGGCTCTAATCTGATAATGGTAGTGGGGTGGTAGATGTCTAGTCTCATTTATGGCTCTAATCTGATAGTGGTAGATGTCTAGTCTCCTTTATGGCTCTAATCTGATAGTGGTAGATGTCTAGTCCCCTTTATGGCTCTAATCTGATAGTGGTAGTGGGGTGATAGATGTCTAGTCTCCCTTATGGATCTAATCTGATAGTGGTAGTGGGGTGGTAGATGTCTAGTCTCCTTTATGGCTCTAATCTGATAGTGGTAGTGGGGTGGTAGATGTCTAGTCTCCTTTATGGCTCTAATCTGATAGTGGTAGTGGGGTGGTAGATGTCTAGTCTCCCTTATGGCTCTATTCTGATAGTGGTAGATGTCTAGTCTCCTTTATGGCTCTAATCTGATAGTGGTAGATGTCTAGTCTCCTTTATGGCTCTAATCTGATAGTGGTAGATGTCTAGTCTCCTTTATGGCTCTAATATGATAGTGGTAGTGGGGTGATAGATGTCTAGTCTCCTTTATGGCTCTAATCTGATAGTGGTAGATGTCTAGTCTCCTTTATGGCTCTAATCTGATAGTGGTCGATGAAAAGTCTCCTTTATGGCTCTAATCTGATAGTGGTAGTGGGGTGATAGATGTCTAGTCTCCCTTATGGCTGTAATATGATAGTGGTAGTGGGGTGGTAAATTTCTCCTTAATGGCTATAATCTGATAGTGGTATTGGGGTGGTAGATGTCTAGTCTCCTTTATTGCTCTAATCTGATAGTGGTAGTGGGGTGGTAGATGTCTAGTCTCCTTTATGGCTCTAGTCTGATAGTGGTAGTGGGGTGATAGATGTCTAGTCTCCTTTATGGCTCTAATCTGATAGTGGTAGTGGGGTGGTAGATGTCTAGTCTCCTTTATGGCTCTAATCTGATAGTTGTAGTGGGGTGGTAGATGTCTAGTCTCCTTTATGGCTCTAATCTGATAGTGGTAGTGGGGTGGTAGATGTCTAGTCTCCTTTATGGCTCTAATCTGATAGTGGTAGTGGGGTGATAGATGTCTAGTCTCCCTTCTGGCTCTAATCTGATAGTGGTAGTGGGGTGATAGATGTCTAATCTCCTTTATGGCTCTAATCTGATAGTGGTAGTGGGGTGGTAGATGTCTAGTCTCATTTATGGCTCTAATCTGATAGTGGTAGATGTCTAGTCTCCTTTATGGCTCTAATCTGATAGTGGTAGATGTCTAGTCTCCTTTATGGCTCTAATCTGATAGTGGTAGTGGGGTGGTAGATGTCTAGTCTCCTTTATGGCTCTAATCTGATAGTGGTAGTGGGGTGTTAGATGTCTAGTCTCCCTTATGGCTCTAATCTGATAGTGGTAGTGGGGTGGTAGATGTCTAGTCTCCTTTATGGCTCTAATCTGATAGTGGTAGTGGGGTGGTAGATGTCTAGTCTCCCTTATGGCTCTATTCTGATAGTGGTAGATGTCTAGTCTCCTTTATGGCTCTAATCTGATAGTCGTAGATGTCTAGTCTCCTTTATGGCTCTAATCTGATAGTGGTAGATGTCTAGTCTCCTTTATGGCTCTAATCTGATAGTGGTAGTGGGGTGATAGATATCTAGTCTCCCTTATGTCTCTAATCTGATAGTGGTAGTGGGGTGGTAGATGTCTAGTCTCCCTTATGGCTCTAATCTGATAGTGGTCGATGAAAAGTCTCCTTTATGGCTCTAATCTGATAGTGGTAGTGGGGTGGTAGATGTCTAGTCTCCTTTATGGCTCTAATCTGATAGTGGTAGTGGGGTGGTAGATGTCTAGTCTCCCTTATGGCTCTATTCTGATAGTGGTAGATGTCTAGTCTCCTTTATGGCTCTAATCTGATAGTGGTAGATGTCTAGTCTCCTTTATGGCTCTAATCTGATAGTGGTAGATGTCTAGTCTCCTTTATGGCTCTAATCTGATAGTGGTAGTGGGGTGATAGATGTTTAGTCTCCTTTATGGCTCTAATCTGATATTGGTAGTGGGGTAGTAGATGTCTAGTCTCCCTTATGGCTCTAATCTGATAGTGGTAGTGGGGTGGTAGATGTCTAGTCTTCTTTATGGCTCTAATCTGATAGTGCTAGTGGGGTGATAGATGTCTAGTCTCCTTTATGGCTCTAATCTGATAGTGGTAGTGGGGTGGTAGATGTCTAGTCTCCTTTATGGCTCTAATCTGATAGTGGTAGTGGGGTGGTAGATGTCTAGTCTCCCTTATAGCTCTAATCTGATAGTGGTAGTGGGGTGGTAGATGTCTAGTCTCCTTTATGGCTCTAATCTGATAGTGGTAGTGGGGTGATAGATGTCTAGTCTCCTTTATGGCTCTAATCTGATAGTGGTAGTGGGGTGGTAGATGTCTAGTCTCCTTTATGGCTCTAATCTGATAGTGGTAGTGGGGTGGTAGATGTCTAGTCTACTTCATGGCTCTAATCTGATAGTGGTAGATGTTTAGTCTCCTTTATGGCTCTAATCTGATATTGGTAGTGGGGTAGTAGATGTCTAATCTCCTTTATGGCTCTAATCTGATAGTGGTAGTGGGGTGGTAGATGTCTAGTCTCATTTATGGCTCTAATCTGATAGTGGTAGATGTCTAGTCTCCTTTATGGCTCTAATCTGATAGTGGTAGATGTCTAGTCTCCTTTATGGCTCTAATCTGATAGTGGTAGTGGGGTGATAGATGTCTAGTCTCCCTTATGGCTCTAATCTGATAGTGGTAGTGGGGTGGTAGATGTCTAGTCTCCTTTATGGCTCTAATCTGATAGTGGTAGTGGGGTGGTAGATGTCTAGTCTCCTTTATGGCTCTAATCTGATAGTGGTAGTGGGGTGGTAGATGTCTAGTCTCCCTTATGGCTCTATTCTGATAGTGGTAGATGTCTAGTCTCCTTTATGGCTCTAATCTGATAGTGGTAGATGTTTAGTCTCCTTTATGGCTCTAATCTGATAGTGGTAGATGTCTAGTCTCCTTTATGGCTCTAATCTGATAGTGGTAGTGGGGTGATAGATGTTTAGTCTCCTTTATGGCTCTAATCTGATATTGGTAGTGGGGTAGTAGATGTCTAGTCTCCCTTATGGCTCTAATCTGATAGTGGTAGTGGGGTGGTAGATGTCTAGTCTTCTTTATGGCTCTAATCTGATAGTGCTAGTGGGGTGATAGATGTCTAGTCTCCTTTATGGCTCTAATCTGATAGTGGTAGTGGGGTGGTAGATGTCTAGTCTCCTTTATGGCTCTAATCTGATAGTGGTAGTGGGGTGGTAGATGTCTAGTCTCCCTTATAGCTCTAATCTGATAGTGGTAGTGGGGTGGTAGATGTCTAGTCTCCTTTATGGCTCTAATCTGATAGTGGTAGTGGGGTGATAGATGTCTAGTCTCCTTTATGGCTCTAATCTGATAGTGGTAGTGGGGTGGTAGATGTCTAGTCTCCTTTATGAATCTAATCTGATAGTGGTAGATGTCTAGTCTCCTTTATGGCTCTAATCTGATAGTGGTAGTGGGGTGATAGATGTCTAGTCTCCTATATGGCTCTAATCTGATAGTGGTAGTGGGGTGATAGATGTCTAGACTCCCTTATGGCTCTAATATGATAGTGGTAGTGTGGTGGTAGACTTCTCCTTTATGGCTCTAATCTGATAGTGGTAGATGTCTAGTCTCCTTTATGGCTCGAATCTGATAGTGGTAGTGGGGTGGTAGATGTCTAGTCTCCTTTATGAATCTAATCTGACAGTGGTAGATGTTTAGTCTCCTTTATGGCTCTAATCTGATAGTGGTAGTGGGGTGATAGATGTCTAGTCTCCTTTATGGCTCTAATCTGATAGTGGTAGTGGGGTGATAGATGTCTAGTCTCCCTTATGGCTGTAATATGATAGTGGTAGTGGGGTGGTAAATTTCTCCTTAATGGCTCTAGTCTGATAGTGGTAGTGGGGTGATAGATGTCTAGTCTCCTTTATGGCTCTAATCTGATAGTGGTAGTGGGGTGATAGATGTCTAGACTCCCTTATGGCTCTAATATGATAGTGGTAGTGTGGTGGTAGATGTCTAGTCTCCTTTATGGCTCTAATCTGATAGTGGTAGATGTCTAGTCTCCTTTATGGCTCTAATCTGATAGTGGTAGATGTCTAGTCTCCTTTATGGCTCTAATCTGATAGTTGTCGATGAAAAGTCTCCTTTATGGCTCTAATCTGATATTGGTAGTGGGGTAGTAGATGTCTAGTCTCCCTTATGGCTCTAATCTGATAGTGGTCAATGAAAAGTCTCCTTTATGGCTCTAATCTGATAGTGGTAGTGGGTTGGTAGATGTCTAGTCTCCTTTATGGCTCTAATCTGATAGTGGTAGTGGGGTGATATATGTCTAGTCTCCTTTATGGCTCTAATCTGATAGTGGTAGATGTCTAGTCTCCTTTATGGCTCTAATCTGATAGTGGTCGATGAAAAGTCTCCTTTATGGCTCTAATCTGATAGTGGTAGTGGGGTGATAGATGTCTAGTCTCCCTTATGGCTGTAATATGATAGTGGTAGTGGGGTGGTAAATTTCTCCTTAATGGCTATAATCTGATAGTGGTATTGGGGTGGTAGATGTCTAGTCTCCTTTATGGCTCTAATCTGATAGTGGTAGTAGATGTCTAGTCTCCTTTATGGCTCTAGTCTGATAGTGGTAGTGGGGTGGTAGATGTCTAGTCTCCTTTATGGCTCTAGTCTGATAGTGGTAGTGGGGTGATAGATGTCTAGTCTCCTTTATGGCTCTAATCTGATAGTGGTAGTGGGGTGGTAGATGTCTAGTCTTCTTTATGGCTCTAATCTGATAGTGGTAGTGGGGTGATAGATGTCTAGTCTCCTTTATGGCTCTAATCTGATAGTGGTAGTGGGGTGGTAGATGTCTAGTCTCCTTTATGGCTCTAATCTGATAGTGGTAGTGGGGTGGTAGATGTCTAGTCTACTTCATGGCTCTAATCTGATAGTGGTAGATGTTTAGTCTCCTTTATGGCTCTAATCTGATATTGGTAGTGGGGTAGTAGATGTCTAGTCTCCCTTATGGCTCTAATCTGATAGTGGTAGTGGGGTGGTAGATGTCTAGTCTCCTTTATGGCTCTAATCTGATAGTGGTAGTGGGGTGGTAGATGTCTAGTCTCATTTATGGCTCTAATCTGATAGTGGTCGATGAAAAGTCTCCTTTATGGCTCTAATCTGATAGTGGTAGTGGGGTGATAGATGTCTAGTCTCCCTTATGGCTGTAATATGATAGTGGTAGTGGGGTGGTAAATTTCTCCTTAATGGCTATAATCTGATAGTGGTATTGGGGTGGTAGATGTCTAGTCTCCTTTATGGCTCTAATCTGATAGTGGTAGTGGGGTGGTAGATGTCTAGTCTCCTTTATGGCTCTAGTCTGATAGTGGTAGTGGGGTGGTAGATGTCTAGTCTCCTTTATGGCTCTAATCTGATAGTGGTAGTGGGGTGGTAGATGTCTAGTCTCCTTTCTGGCTCTAATCTGATAGTGGTAGTGGGGTGGTAGATGTCTAGTCTCCTTTATGGCTCTAATCTGATAGTGGTAGTGGGGTGGTAGATGTCTAGTCTCCTTTATGGCTCTAATCTGATAGTGGTAGTGGGGTGATAGATGTCTAGTCTCCCTTCTGGCTCTAATCTGATAGTGGTAGTGGGGTGATAGATGTCTAGTCTCCTTTATGGCTCTAATCTGATAGTGGTAGTGGGGTGGTAGATGTCTAGTCTCATTTATGGCTCTAATCTGATAGTGGTAGATGTCTAGTCTCCTTTATAGCTCTAATCTGATAGTGGTAGTGGGGTGATAGATGTCTAGTCTCCCTTATGGCTCTAATCTGATAGTGGTAGTGGGGTGGTAGAATTCTCCTTAATGGCTTTAATCTGATAGTGGTATTGGGGTGGTAGATGTCTAGTCTCCTTTATGGCTCTCATCTGATAGTGGTAGTGGGGTGATAGATGTCTAGTCTCTCTTATGGCTCTAATCTGATAGCGGTAGTGGGGTGGTAGATGTCTAGTCTCCTTTATGGCTCTAATCTGATAGTGGTAGTGGGGTGAAAGATGTCTAGTCTCTCTTATGGCTCTAATCTGATAGTGGTAGTGGGGTAGTAGATGTCTAGTTTCCTTTATGGCTCTAATCTGATAGTGGTAGTGGGGTGGTAGATGTCTAGTCTCTCTTATGGCTCTAATCTGATAGCGGTAGTGGGGTGGTAGATGTCTAGTCTCCTTTATGGCTCTAATCTGATAGTGGTAGTGGGGTGGTAGATGTCTAGTCTCCTTTATGGCTCTAATCTGATAGTGGTAGTGGGGTGGTAGATGTCTAGTCTCCTTTATGGCTCTAATCTGATAGTGGTAGTGGGGTGATAGATGTCTAGTCTCCCTTCTGGCTCTAATCTGATAGTGGTAGTGGGGTGATAGATGTCTAATCTCCTTTATGGCTCTAATCTGATAGTGGTAGTGGGGTGGTAGATGTCTAGTCTCATTTATGGCTCTAATCTGATAGTGGTAGATGTCTAGTCTCCTTTATGGCTCTAATCTGATAGTGGTAGATGTCTAGTCCCCTTTATGGCTCTAATCTGATAGTGGTAGTGGGGTGATAGATGTCTAGTCTCCCTTATGGATCTAATCTGATAGTGGTAGTGGGGTGGTAGATGTCTAGTCTCCTTTATGGCTCTAATCTGATAGTGGTAGTGGGGTGGTAGATGTCTAGTCTCCTTTATGGCTCTAATCTGATAGTGGTAGTGGGGTGGTAGATGTCTAGTCTCCCTTATGGCTCTATTCTGATAGTGGTAGATGTCTAGTCTCCTTTATGGCTCTAATCTGATAGTGGTAGATGTCTAGTCTCCTTTATGGCTCTAATCTGATAGTGGTAGATGTCTAGTCTCCTTTATGGCTCTAATATGATAGTGGTAGTGGGGTGATAGATGTCTAGTCTCCTTTATGGCTCTAATCTGATAGTGGTAGTGGGGTGGTAGATGTCTAGTCTCCCTTATGGCTCTAATCTGATAGTGGTCGATGAAAAGTCTCCTTTATGGCTCTAATCTGATAGTGGTAGTGGGGTGATAGATGTCTAGTCTCCCTTATGGCTGTAATATGATAGTGGTAGTGGGGTGGTAAATTTCTCCTTAATGGCTATAATCTGATAGTGGTATTGGGGTGGTAGATGTCTAGTCTCCTTTATTGCTCTAATCTGATAGTGGTAGTGGGGTAGTAGATGTCTAGTCTCCTTTATGGCTCTAGTCTGATAGTGGTAGTGGGGTGATAGATGTCTAGTCTCCTTTATGGCTCTAATCTGATAGTGGTAGTGGGGTGGTAGATGTCTAGTCTCCTTTATGGCTCTAATCTGATAGTGGTAGTGGGGTGGTAGATGTCTAGTCTCCTTTATGGCTCTAATCTGATAGTGGTAGTGGGGTGGTAGATGTCTAGTCTCCTTTATGGCTCTAATCTGATAGTGGTAGTGGGGTGGTAGATGTCTAGTCTCCCTTCTGGCTCTAATCTGATAGTGGTAGTGGGGTGATAGATGTCTAATCTCCTTTATGGCTCTAATCTGATAGTGGTAGTGGGGTGGTAGATGTCTAGTCTCATTTATGGCTCTAATCTGATAGTGGTAGATGTCTAGTCTCCTTTATGGCTCTAATCTGATAGTGGTAGATGTCTAGTCTCCTTTATGGCTCTAATCTGATAGTGGTAGTGGGGTGATAGATGTCTAGTCTCCCTTATGGCTCTAATCTGATAGTGGTAGTGGGGTGTTAGATGTCTAGTCTCCCTTATGGCTCTAATCTGATAGTGGTAGTGGGGTGGTAGATGTCTAGTCTCCTTTATGGCTCTAATCTGATAGTGGTAGTGGGGTGGTAGATGTCTAGTCTCCCTTATGGCTCTATTCTGATAGTGGTAGATGTCTAGTCTCCTTTATGGCTCTAATCTGATAGTCGTAGATGTCTAGTCTCCTTTATGGCTCTAATCTGATAGTGGTAGATGTCTAGTCTCCTTTATGGCTCTAATCTGATAGTGGTAGTGGGGTGATAGATATCTAGTCTCCCTTATGTCTCTAATCTGATAGTGGTAGTGGGGTGGTAGATGTCTAGTCTCCCTTATGGCTCTAATCTGATAGTGGTCGATGAAAAGTCTCCTTTATGGCTCTAATCTGATAGTGGTAGTGGGGTGATAGATGTCTAGTCTCCCTTATGGCTGTAATATGATAGTGGTAGTGGGGTGGTAAATTTCTCCTTAATGGCTATAATCTGATAGTGGTATTGGGGTGGTAGATGTCTAGTCTCCTTTATGGCTCTAATCTGATAGTGGTAGTGGGGTAGTAGATGTCTAGTCTCCTTTATGGCTCTAGTCTGATAGTGGTAGTGGGGTGATAGATGTCTAGTCTCCTTTATGGCTCTAATCTGATAGTGGTAGTGGGGTGGTAGATGTCTAGTCTTCTTTATGGCTCTAATCTGATAGTGGTAGTGGGGTGATAGATGTCTAGTCTCCTTTATGGCTCTAATCTGATAGTGGTAGTGGGGTGGTAGATGTCTAGTCTCCTTTATGGCTCTAATCTGATAGTGGTAGTGGGGTGGTAGATGTCTAGTCTACTTCATGGCTCTAATCTGATAGTGGTAGATGTTTAGTCTCCTTTATGGCTCTAATCTGATATTGGTAGTGGGGTAGTAGATGTCTAATCTCCTTTATGGCTCTAATCTGATAGTGGTAGTGGGGTGGTAGATGTCTAGTCTCATTTATGGCTCTAATCTGATAGTGGTAGATGTCTAGTCTCCTTTATGGCTCTAATCTGATAGTGGTAGATGTCTAGTCTCCTTTATGGCTCTAATCTGATAGTGGTAGTGGGGTGATAGATGTCTAGTCTCCCTTATGGCTCTAATCTGATAGTGGTAGTGGGGTGGTAGATGTCTAGTCTCCTTTATGGCTCTAATCTGATAGTGGTAGTGGGGTGGTAGATGTCTAGTCTCCTTTATGGCTCTAATCTGATAGTGGTAGTGGGGTGGTAGATGTCTAGTCTCCCTTATGGCTCTATTCTGATAGTGGTAGATGTCTAGTCTCCTTTATGGCTCTAATCTGATAGTGGTAGATGTCTAGTCTCCTTTATGGCTCTAATCTGATAGTGGTAGATGTCTAGTCTCCTTTATGGCTGTAATCTGATAGTGGTAGTGGGGTGATAGATGTTTAGTCTCCTTTATGGCTCTAATCTGATATTGGTAGTGGGGTAGTAGATGTCTAGTCTCCCTTATGGCTCTAATCTGATAGTGGTAGTGGGGTGGTAGATGTCTAGTCTTCTTTATGGCTCTAATCTGATAGTGCTAGTGGGGTGATAGATGTCTAGTCTCCTTTATGGCTCTAATCTGATAGTGGTAGTGGGGTGGTAGATGTCTAGTCTCCTTTATGGCTCTAATCTGATAGTGGTAGTGGGGTGGTAGATGTCTAGTCTCCCTTATAGCTCTAATCTGATAGTGGTAGTGGGGTGGTAGATGTCTAGTCTCCTTTATGGCTCTAATCTGATAGTGGTAGTGGGGTGATAGATGTCTAGTCTCCTTTATGGCTCTAATCTGATAGTGGTAGTGGGGTGGTAGATGTCTAGTCTCCTTTATGAATCTAATCTGATAGTGGTAGATGTCTAGTCTCCTTTATGGCTCTAATCTGATAGTGGTAGTGGGGTGATAGATGTCTAGTCTCCTTTATGGCTCTAATCTGATAGTGGTAGTGGGGTGATAGATGTCTAGACTCCCTTATGGCTCTAATATGATAGTGGTAGTGTG
The DNA here is from genome assembly GCF_045679555.1 of Salvelinus alpinus. NCBI lineage: Eukaryota > Metazoa > Chordata > Actinopteri > Salmoniformes > Salmonidae > Salvelinus > Salvelinus alpinus. The sequence continues at coordinate 958,504 of NC_092105.1, read as the reverse complement.
GTGGTAGACTTCTCCTTTATGGCTCTAATCTGATAGTGGTAGATGTCTAGTCTCCTTTATGGCTCGAATCTGATAGTGGTAGTGGGGTGGTAGATGTCTAGTCTCCTTTATGAATCTAATCTGACAGTGGTAGATGTTTAGTCTCCTTTATGGCTCTAATCTGATAGTGGTAGTGGGGTGATAGATGTCTAGTCTCCTTTATGGCTCTAATCTGATAGTGGTAGTGGGGTGATAGATGTCTAGTCTCCCTTATGGCTGTAATATGATAGTGGTAGTGGGGTGGTAAATTTCTCCTTAATGGCTCTAGTCTGATAGTGGTAGTGGGGTGATAGATGTCTAGTCTCCTTTATGGCTCTAATCTGATAGTGGTAGTGGGGTGGTAGATGTCTAGTCTCCTTTATGGCTCTAGTCTGATAGTGGTAGTGGGGTGGTAGATGTCTAGTCTTCTTTATGGCTCTAATCTGATAGTGGTAGTGGGGTGATAGATGTCTAGTCTCCTTTATGGCTCTAATCTGATAGTGGTAGTGGGGTGGTAGATGTCTAGTCTCCTTTATGGCTCTAATCTGATAGTGGTAGTGGGGTGGTAGATGTCTAGTCTCCTTTATGGCTCTAATCTGATAGTGGTAGATGTTTAGTCTCCTTTATGGCTCTAATCTGATATTGGTAGTGGGGTAGTAGATGTCTAGTCTCCCTTATGGCTCTAATCTGATAGTGGTAGTGGGGTGGTAGATGTCTAGTCTCCTTTATGGCTCTAATCTGATAGTGGTAGTGGGGTGGTAGATGTCTATTCTTCTTTATGGCTCTAATCTGATAGTGGTAGTGGGGTGATAGATGTCTAGTCTCCTTTATGGCTCTAATCTGATAGTGGTAGTGGGGTGGTAGATGTCTAGTCTCCTTTATGGCTCTAATCTGATAGTGGTAGTGGGGTGGTAGATGTCTAGTCTACTTCATGGCTCTAATCTGATAGTGGTAGATGTTTAGTCTCCTTTATGGCTCTAATCTGATATTGGTAGTGGGGTAGTAGATGTCTAATCTCCTTTATGGCTCTAATCTGATAGTGGTAGTGGGGTGGTAGATGTCTAGTCTCATTTATGGCTCTAATCTGATAGTGGTAGATGTCTAGTCTCCTTTATGGCTCTAATCTGATAGTGGTAGTGGGGTGATAGATGTCTAGTCTCCCTTATGGCTCTAATATGATAGTGGTAGTGGGGTGGTAGAATTATCCTTAATGGCTTTAATCTGATAGTGGTATTGGGGTGGTAGATGTCTAGTCTCCTTTATGGCTCTAATCTGATAGTGATAGTGGGGTATTAGATGTCTAGTCTCCTTTATGGCTCTAATCTGATAGTGGTAGTGGGGTGATAGATGTCTAGTCTCTCTTATGGCTCTAATCTGATAGTGGTAGTGGGGTAGTAGATGTCTAGTTTCCTTTATGGCTCTAATCTGATAGTGGTAGTGGGGTGATAGATGTCTAGTCTCTCTTATGGCTCTAATCTGATAGCGGTAGTGGGGTGGTAGATGTCTAGTCTCCTTTATGGCTCTAATCTGATAGTGGTAGTGGGGTGGTAGATGTCTAGTTTCCTTTATGGCTCTAATCTGATAGTGGTAGTGGGGTGGTAGATGTCTAGTCTCCTTTATGGCTCTAATCTGATAGTGGTAGTGGGGTGGTAGATGTCTAGTCTCCTTTATGGCTCTAATCTGATAGTGGTAGTGGGGTGATAGATGTCTAGTCTCCCTGCTGGCTCTAATCTGATAGTGGTAGTGGGGTGATAGATGTCTAATCTCCTTTATGGCTCTAATCTGATAGTGGTAGTGGGGTGGTAGATGTCTAGTCTCATTTATGGCTCTAATCTGATAGTGGTAGATGTCTAGTCTCCTTTATGGCTCTAATCTGATAGTGGTAGATGTCTAGTCTCCTTTATGGCTCTAATCTGATAGTGGTAGTGGGGTGATAGATGTCTAGTCTCCCTTATGGCTCTAATCTGATAGTGGTAGTGGGGTGGTAGATGTCTAGCCTCCTTTATGGCTCTAATCTGATAGTGGTAGTGGGGTGGTAGATGTCTAGTCTCCTTTATGGCTCTAATCTGATAGTGGTAGTGGGGTGGTAGATGTCTAGTCTCCCTTATGGCTCTATTCTGATAGTGGTAGATGTCTAGTCTCCTTTATGGCTCTAATCTGATAGTGGTAGATGTCTAGTCTCCTTTATGGCTCTAATCTGATAGTGGTAGATGTCTAGTCTCCTTTATGGCTCTAATCTGATAGTGGTAGTGGGGTGATAGATGTCTAGTCTCCCTTATGGCTCTAATCTGATAGTGGTAGTGGGGTGGTAGATGTCTAGTCTCCCTTATGGCTGTAATATGATAGTGGTAGTGGGGTGGTAAATTTCTCCTTAATGGCTATAATCTGATAGTGGTATTGGGGTGGTAGATGTCTAGTCTCCTTTATGGCTCTAATCTGATAGTGGTAGTGGGGTAGTAGATGTCTAGTCTCCTTTATGGCTCTAGTCTGATAGTGGTAGTGGGGTGATAGATGTCTAGTCTCCTTTATGGCTCTAATCTGATAGTGGTAGTGGGGTGGTAGATGTCTAGTCTTCTTTATGGCTCTAATCTGATAGTGGTAGTGGGGTGATAGATGTCTAGTCTCCTTTATGGCTCTAATCTGATAGTGGTAGTGGGGTGGTAGTTGTCTAGTCTCCTTTATGGCTCTAATCTGATAGTGGTAGTGGGGTGGTAGATGTCTAGTCTACTTCATGGCTCTAATCTGATAGTGGTAGATGTTTAGTCTCCTTTATGGCTCTAATCTGATATTGGTAGTGGGGTAGTAGATGTCTAATCTCCTTTATGGCTCTAATCTGATAGTGGTAGTGGGGTGGTAGATGTCTAGTCTCATTTATGGCTCTAATCTGATAGTGGTAGATGTCTAGTCTCCTTTATGGCTCTAATCTGATAGTGGTAGATGTCTAGTCTCCTTTATGGCTCTAATCTGATAGTGGTAGTGGGGTGATAGATGTCTAGTCTCCCTTATGGCTCTAATCTGATAGTGGTAGTGGGGTGGTAGATGTCTAGTCTCCTTTATGGCTCTAATCTGATAGTGGTAGTGGGTTGGTAGATGTCTAGTCTCCTTTATGGCTCTAATCTGATAGTGGTAGTGGGGTGGTAGATGTCTAGTCTCCCTTATGGCTCTATTCTGATAGTGGTAGATGTCTAGTCTCCTTTATGGCTCTAATCTGATAGTGGTAGATGTCTAGTCTCCTTTATGGCTCTAATCTGATAGTGGTAGATGTCTAGTCTCCTTTATGGCTCTAATCTGATAGTGGTAGTGGGGTGATAGATGTTTAGTCTCCTTTATGGCTCTAATCTGATATTGGTAGTGGGGTAGTAGATGTCTAGTCTCCCTTATGGCTCTAATCTGATAGTGGTAGTGGGGTGGTAGATGTCTAGTCTTCTTTATGGCTCTAATCTGATAGTGCTAGTGGGGTGATAGATGTCTAGGCTCCTTTATGGCTCTAATCTGATAGTGGTAGTGGGGTGGTAGATGTCTAGTCTCCTTTATGGCTCTAATCTGATAGTGGTAGTGGGGTGGTAGATGTCTAGTCTCCTTTATGGCTCTAATCTGATAGTGGTAGTGGGGTGATAGATGTCTAGTCTCCCTTATGGCTGTAATATGATAGTGGTAGTGGGGTGGTAAATTTCTCCTTAATGGCTATAATCTGATAGTGGTATTGGGGTGGTAGATGTCTAGTCTCCTTTATGGCTCTAATCTGATAGTGGTAGTAGATGTCTAGTCTCCTTTATGGCTCTAGTCTGATAGTGGTAGTGGGGTGATAGATGTCTAGTCTCCTTTATGGCTCTAATCTGATAGTGGTAGTGGGGTGGTAGATGTCTAGTCTCCTTTATGGCTCTAATCTGATAGTGGTAGTGGGGTGATAGATGTCTAGTCTCCTTTATGGCTCTAATCTGATAGTGATAGTGGGGTGGTAGATGTCTAGTCTCCTTTATGGCTCTAATCTGATAGTGGTAGTGGGGTGGTAGATGTCTAGTCTACTTCATGGCTCTAATCTGATAGTGGTAGATGTTTAGTCTCCTTTATGGCTCTAATCTGATATTGGTAGTGGGGTAGTAGATGTCTAGTCTCCCTTATGGCTCTAATCTGATAGTGGTAGTGGGGTGGTAGATGTCTAGTCTCCTTTATGGCTCTAATCTGATAGTGGTAGTGGGGTGGTAGATGTATATTCTTCTTTATGGCTCTAATCTGATAGTGGTAGTGGGGTGATAGATGTCTAGTCTCCTTTATGGCTCTAATCTGATAGTGGTAGTGGGGTGGTAGATGTCTAGTCTCCTTTATGGCTCTAATCTGATAGTGGTAGTGGGGTGGTAGATGTCTAGTCTACTTCATGGCTCTAATCTGATAGTGGTAGATGTTTAGTCTCCTTTATGGCTCTAATCTGATATTGGTAGTGGGGTAGTAGATGTCTAATCTCCTTTATGGCTCTAATCTGATAGTGGTAGTGGGGTGGTAGATGTCTAGTCTCATTTATGGCTCTAATCTGATAGTGGTAGATGTCTAGTCTCCTTTATGGCTCTAATCTGATAGTGGTAGTGGGGTGATAGATGTCTAGTCTCCCTTATGGCTCTAATATGATAGTGGTAGTGGGGTGGTAGAATTTTCCTTAATGGCTTTAATCTGATAGTGGTATTGGGGTGGTAGATGTCTAGTCTCCTTTATGGCTCTAATCTGATAGTGGTAGTGGGGTGATAGATGTCTAGTCTCTCTTATGGCTCTAATCTGATAGCGGTAGTGGGGTGGTAGATGTCTAGTCTCCTTTATGGCTCTAATCTGATAGTGGTAGTGGGGTGATAGGTGTCTAGTCTCTCTTATGGCTCTAATCTGATAGTGGTAGTGGGGTAGTAGATGTCTAGTTTCCTTTATGGCTCTAATCTGATAGTGGTAGTGGGGTGATAGATGTCTAGTCTCTCTTATGGCTCTAATCTGATAGCGGTAGTGGGGTGGTAGATGTCTAGTCTCCTTTATGGCTCTAATCTGATAGTGGTAGTGGGGTGGTAGATGTCTAGTCTCCTTTATGGCTCTAATCTGATAGTGGTAGTGGGGTGGTAGATGTCTAGTCTCCTTTATGGCTCTAATCTGATAGTGGTAGTGGGGTGATAGATGTCTAGTCTCCCTTCTGGCTCTAATCTGATAGTGGTAGTGGGGTGATAGATGTCTAATCTCCTTTATGGCTCTAATCTGATAGTGGTAGTGGGGTGGTAGATGTCTAGTCTCATTTATGGCTCTAATCTGATAGTGGTAGATGTCTAGTCTCCTTTATGGCTCTAATCTGATAGTGGTAGATGTCTAGTCTCCTTTATGGCTCTAATCTGATAGTGGTAGTGGGGTGATAGATGTCTAGTCTCCCTTATGGCTCTAATCTGATAGTGGTAGTGGGGTGGTAGATGTCTAGTCTCCTTTATGGCTCTAATCTGATAGTGGTAGTGGGGTGGTAGATGTCTAGTCTCCTTTATGGCTCTAATCTGATAGTGGTAGTGGGGTGGTAGATGTCTAGTCTCCCTTATGGCTCTATTCTGATAGTGGTAGATGTCTAGTCTCCTTTATGGCTCTAATCTGATAGTGGTAGATGTCTAGTCTCCTTTATGGCTCTAATCTGATAGTGGTAGATGTCTAGTCTCCTTTATGGCTCTAATCTGATAGTGGTAGTGGGGTGATAGATGTCTAGTCTCCCTTATGGCTCTAATCTGATAGTGGTAGTGGGGTGGTAGATGTCTAGTCTCCCTTATGGCTCTAATCTGATAGTGGTCGATGAAAAGTCTCCTTTATGGCTCTAATCTGATAGTGGTAGTGGGGTGATAGATGTCTAGTCTCCCTTATGGCTGTAATATGATAGTGGTAGTGGGGTGGTAAATTTCTCCTTAATGGCTATAATCTGATAGTGGTATTGGGGTGGTAGATGTCTAGTCTCCTTTATGGCTCTAATCTGATAGTGGTAGTGGGGTAGTAGATGTCTAGTCTCCTTTATGGCTCTAGTCTGATAGTGGTAGTGGGGTGATAGATGTCTAGTCTCCTTTATGGCTCTAATCTGATAGTGGTAGTGGGGTGGTAGATGTCTAGTCTTCTTTATGGCTCTAATCTGATAGTGGTAGTGGGGTGATAGATGTCTAGTCTCCTTTATGGCTCTAATCTGATAGTGGTAGTGGGGTGGTAGATGTCTAGTCTCCTTTATGAATCTAATCTGACAGTGGTAGATGTCTAGTCTCCTTTATGGCTCTAATCTGATAGTGGTAGTGGGGTGATAGATGTCTAGTCTCCTTTATGGCTCTAATCTGATAGTGGTAGTGGGGTGATAGATGTCTAGACTCCCTTATGGCTCTAATATGATAGTGGTAGTGTGGTGGTAGACTTCTCCTTTATGGCTCTAATCTGATAGTGGTAGTTTATTGTTTACTCCATGTGTAACTCTGTGTTGTCTGTTCACACTGCTATGCTTTATCTTGGCCAGGTCGCAGTTGCAAATGAGAACTTGTTCTCAACTAGCCTACCTGGTTAAAAAAAGGTGAAATAAAAAAAATAAAAAGTAAAAATGTCTAGTCTCCTTTATGAATCTAATCTGACAGTGGTAGATGTCTAGTCTCCTTTATGGCTCTAATCTGATAGTGGTAGTGGGGTGATAGATGTCTAGTCTCCTTTATGGCTCTAATCTGATAGTGGTAGTGGGGTGATAGATGTCTAGTCTCCCTTATGGCTGTAATATGATAGTGGTAGTGGGGTGGTAAATTTCTCCTTAATGGCTATAATCTGATAGTGGTATTGGGGTGGTAGATGTCTAGTCTCCTTTATGGCTCTAATCTGATAGTGGTAGTAGATGTCTAGTCTCCTTTATGGCTCTAGTCTGATAGTGGTAGTGGGGTGATAGATGTCTAGTCTCCTTTATGGCTCTAATCTGATAGTGGTAGTGGGGTGGTAGATGTCTAGTCTTCTTTATGGCTCTAATCTGATAGTGGTAGTGGGGTGATAGATGTCTAGTCTACTTCATGGCTCTAATCTGATAGTGGTAGATGTTTAGTCTCCTTTATGGCTCTAATCTGATATTGGTAGTGGGGTAGTAGATGTCTAATCTCCTTTATGGCTCTAATCTGATAGTGGTAGTGGGGTGGTAGATGTCTAGTCTCATTTATGGCTCTAATCTGATAGTGGTAGATGTCTAGTCTCCTTTATGGCTCTAATCTGATAGTGGTAGTGGGGTGATAGATGTCTAGTCTCCCTTATGGCTCTAATATGATAGTGGTAGTGGGGTGGTAGAATTTTCCTTAATGGCTTTAATCTGATAGTGGTATTGGGGTGGTAGATGTCTAGTCTCCTTTATGGCTCTAATCTGATAGTGGTAGTGGGGTGATAGATGTCTAGTCTCTCTTATGGCTCTAATCTGATAGCGGTAGTGGGGTGGTAGATGTCTAGTCTCCTTTATGGCTCTAATCTGATAGTGGTAGTGGGGTGATAGGTGTCTAGTCTCTCTTATGGCTCTAATCTGATAGTGGTAGTGGGGTAGTAGATGTCTAGTTTCCTTTATGGCTCTAATCTGATAGTGGTAGTGGGGTGGTAGATGTCTAGTCTCCTTTATGGCTCTAATCTGATAGTGGTAGTGGGGTGATAGATGTCTAGTCTCCCTTCTGGCTCTAATCTGATAGTGGTAGTGGGGTGATAGATGTCTAATCTCCTTTATGGCTCTAATCTGATAGTGGTAGTGGGGTGGTAGATGTCTAGTCTCATTTATGGCTCTAATCTGATAGTGGTAGATGTCTAGTCTCCTTTATGGCTCTAATCTGATAGTGGTAGATGTCTAGTCTCCTTTATGGCTCTAATCTGATAGTGGTAGTGGGGTGATAGATGTCTAGTCTCCCTTATGGCTCTAATCTGATAGTGGTAGTGGGGTGGTAGATGTCTAGTCTCCTTTATGGCTCTAATCTGATAGTGGTAGTGGGGTGGTAGATGTCTAGTCTCCTTTATGGCTCTAATCTGATAGTGGTAGTGGGGTGGTAGATGTCTAGTCTCCCTTATGGCTCTATTCTGATAGTGGTAGATGTCTAGTCTCCTTTATGGCTCTAATCTGATAGTGGTAGATGTCTAGTCTCCTTTATGGCTCTAATCTGATAGTGGTAGATGTCTAGTCTCCTTTATGGCTCTAATCTGATAGTGGTAGTGGGGTGATAGATGTCTAGTCTCCCTTATGGCTCTAATCTGATAGTGGTAGTGGGGTGGTAGATGTCTAGTCTCCCTTATGGCTCTAATCTGATAGTGGTCGATGAAAAGTCTCCTTTATGGCTCTAATCTGATAGTGGTAGTGGGGTGATAGATGTCTAGTCTCCCTTATGGCTGTAATATGATAGTGGTAGTGGGGTGGTAAATTTCTCCTTAATGGCTATAATCTGATAGTGGTATTGGGGTGGTAGATGTCTAGTCTCCTTTATGGCTCTAATCTGATAGTGGTAGTGGGGTAGTAGATGTCTAGTCTCCTTTATGGCTCTAGTCTGATAGTGGTAGTGGGGTGATAGATGTCTAGTCTCCTTTATGGCTCTAATCTGATAGTGGTAGTGGGGTGGTAGATGTCTAGTCTTCTTTATGGCTCTAATCTGATAGTGGTAGTGGGGTGATAGATGTCTAGTCTCCTTTATGGCTCTAATCTGATAGTGGTAGTGGGGTGGTAGATGTCTAGTCTCCTTTATGAATCTAATCTGACAGTGGTAGATGTCTAGTCTCCTTTATGGCTCTAATCTGATAGTGGTAGTGGGGTGATAGATGTCTAGTCTCCTTTATGGCTCTAATCTGATAGTGGTAGTGGGGTGATAGATGTCTAGACTCCCTTATGGCTCTAATATGATAGTGGTAGTGTGGTGGTAGACTTCTCCTTTATGGCTCTAATCTGATAGTGGTAGTTTATTGTTTACTCCATGTGTAACTCTGTGTTGTCTGTTCACACTGCTATGCTTTATCTTGGCCAGGTCGCAGTTGCAAATGAGAACTTGTTCTCAACTAGCCTACCTGGTTAAAAAAAGGTGAAATAAAAAAAATAAAAAGTAAAAATGTCTAGTCTCCTTTATGAATCTAATCTGACAGTGGTAGATGTCTAGTCTCCTTTATGGCTCTAATCTGATAGTGGTAGTGGGGTGATAGATGTCTAGTCTCCTTTATGGCTCTAATCTGATAGTGGTAGTGGGGTGATAGATGTCTAGTCTCCCTTATGGCTGTAATATGATAGTGGTAGTGGGGTGGTAAATTTCTCCTTAATGGCTATAATCTGATAGTGGTATTGGGGTGGTAGATGTCTAGTCTCCTTTATGGCCCTAATCTGATAGTGGTAGTAGATGTCTAGTCTCCTTTATGGCTCTAGTCTGATAGTGGTAGTGGGGTGATAGATGTCTAGTCTCCTTTATGGCTCTAATCTGATAGTGGTAGTGGGGTGGTAGATGTCTAGTCTTCTTTATGGCTCTAATCTGATAGTGGTAGTGGGGTGATAGATGTCTAGTCTCCTTTATGGCTCTAATCTGATAGTGGTAGTGGGGTGGTAGATGTCTAGTCTCCTTTATGGCTCTAATCTGATAGTGGTAGTGGGGTGGTAGATGTCTAGTCTACTTCATGGCTCTAATCTGATAGTGGTAGATGTTTAGTCTCCTTTATGGCTCTAATCTGATATTGGTAGTGGGGTAGTAGATGTCTAGTCTCCCGTATGGCTCTAATCTGATAGTGGTAGTGGGGTGGTAGATGTCTAGTCTCCTTTATGGCTCTAATCTGATAGTGGTAGTGGGGTGGTAGATGTCTATTCTTCTTTATGGCTCTAATCTGATAGTGGTAGTGGGGTGATAGATGTCTAGTCTCCTTTATGGCTCTAATCTGATAGTGGTAGTGGGGTGGTAGATGTCTAGTCTCCTTTATGGCTCTAATCTGATAGTGGTAGTGGGGTGGTAGATGTCTAGTCTACTTCATGGCTCTAATCTGATAGTGGTAGATGTTTAGTCTCCTTTATGGCTCTAATCTGATATTGGTAGTGGGGTAGTAGATGTCTAATCTCCTTTATGGCTCTAATCTGATAGTGGTAGTGGGGTGGTAGATGTCTAGTCTCATTTATGGCTCTAATCTGATAGTGGTAGATGTCTAGTCTCCTTTATGGCTCTAATCTGATAGTGGTAGTGGGGTGATAGATGTCTAGTCTCCCTTATGGCTCTAATATGATAGTGGTAGTGGGGTGGTAGAATTATCCTTAATGGCTTTAATGTGATAGTGGTATTGGGGTGGTAGATGTCTAGTCTCCTTTATGGCTCTAATCTGATAGTGGTAGTGGGGTAGTATATGTCTAATCTCCTTTATGGCTCTAATCTGATAGTGGTAGTGGGGTGGTAGATGTCTAGTCTCATTTATGGCTCTAATCTGATAGTGGTAGATGTCTAGTCTCCTTTATGGCTCTAATCTGATAGTGGTAGTGGGGTGATAGATGTCTAGTCTCCCTTATGGCTCTAATATGATAGTGGTAGTGGGGTGGTAGAATTTTCCTTAATGGCTTTAATCTGATAGTGGTATTGGGGTGGTAGATGTCTAGTCTCCTTTATGGCTCTAATCTGATAGTGGTAGTGGGGTGATAGATGTCTAGTCTCTCTTATGGCTCTAATCTGATAGCGGTAGTGGGGTGGTAGATGTCTAGTCTCCTTTATGGCTCTAATCTGATAGTGGTAGTGGGGTGATAGGTGTCTAGTCTCTCATATGGCTCTAATCTGATAGTGGTAGTGGGGTAGTAGATGTCTAGTTTCCTTTATGGCTCTAATCTGATAGTGGTAGTGGGGTGATAGATGTCTAGTCTCTCTTATGGCTCTAATCTGATAGCGGTAGTGGGGTGGTAGATGTCTAGTCTCCTTTATGGCTCTAATCTGATAGTGGTAGTGGGGTGGTAGATGTCTAGTCTCCTTTATGGCTCTAATCTGATAGTGGTAGTGGGGTGGTAGATGTCTAGTCTCCTTTATGGCTCTAATCTGATAGTGGTAGTGGGGTGATAGATGTCTAGTCTCCCTTCTGGCTCTAATCTGATAGTGGTAGTGGGGTGATAGATGTCTAATCTCCTTTATGGCTCTAATCTGATAGTGGTAGTGGGGTGGTAGATGTCTAGTCTCATTTATGGCTCTAATCTGATAGTGGTAGATGTCTAGTCTCCTTTATGGCTCTAATCTGATAGTGGTAGATGTCTAGTCTCCTTTATGGCTCTAATCTGATAGTGGTAGTGGGGTGATAGATGTCTAGTCTCCCTTATGGCTCTAATCTGATAGTGGTAGTGGGGTGGTAGATGTCTAGTCTCCTTTATGGCTCTAATCTGATAGTGGTAGTGGGGTGGTAGATGTCTAGTCTCCTTTATGGCTCTAATCTGATAGTGGTAGTGGGGTGGTAGATGTCTAGTCTCCCTTATGGCACTATTCTGATAGTGGTAGATGTCTAGTCTCCTTTATGGCTCTAATCTGATAGTGGTAGATGTCTAGTCTCCTTTATGGCTCTAATCTGATAGTGGTAGATGTCTAGTCTCCTTTATGGCTCTAATCTGATAGTGGTAGTGGGGTGATAGATGTCTAGTCTCCCTTATGGCTCTAATCTGATAGTGGTCGATGAAAAGTCTCCTTTATGGCTCTAATCTGATAGTGGTAGTGGGGTGATAGATGTCTAGTCTCCCTTATGGCTGTAATATGATAGTGGTAGTGGGGTGGTAAATTTCTCCTTAATGGCTATAATCTGATAGTGGTATTGGGGTGGTAGATGTCTAGTCTCCTTTATGGCTCTAATCTGATAGTGGTAGTGGGGTGGTAGATGTCTAGTCTTCTTTATGGCTCTAATCTGATAGTGGTAGTGGGGTGATAGATGTCTAGTCTCCTTTATGGCTCTAATCTGATAGTGGTAGTGGGGTGGTAGATGTCTAGTCTCCTTTATGAATCTAATCTGACAGTGGTAGATGTCTAGTCTCCTTTATGGCTCTAATCTGATAGTGGTAGTGGGGTGATAGATGTCTAGTCTCCTTTATGGCTCTAATCTGATAGTGGTAGTGGGGTGATAGATGTCTAGACTCCCTTATGGCTCTAATATGATAGTGGTAGTGTGGTGGTAGACTTCTCCTTTATGGCTCTAATCTGATAGTGGTAGTTTATTGTTTACTCCATGTGTAACTCTGTGTTGTCTGTTCACACTGCTATGCTTTATCTTGGCCAGGTCGCAGTTGCAAATGAGAACTTGTTCTCAACTATCCTACCTGGTTAAATAAAGGTGAAATAAAAAAAATAAAAAATAAAAATGTCTAGTCTCCTTTATGAATCTAATCTGACAGTGGTAGATGTCTAGTCTCCTTTATGGCTCTAATCTGATAGTGGTAGTGGGGTGATAGATGTCTAGTCTCCTTTATGGCTCTAATCTGATAGTGGTAGTGGGGTGATAGATGTCTAGTCTCCCTTATGGCTGTAATATGATAGTGGTAGTGGGGTGGTAAATTTCTCCTTAATGGCTATAATCTGATAGTGGTATTGGGGTGGTAGATGTCTAGTCTCCTTTATGGCTCTAATCTGATAGTGGTAGTAGATGTCTAGTCTCCTTTATGGCTCTAGTCTGATAGTGGTAGTGGGGTGATAGATGTCTAGTCTCCTTTATGGCTCTAATCTGATAGTGGTAGTGGGGTGGTAGATGTCTAGTCTTCTTTATGGCTCTAATCTGATAGTGGTAGTGGGGTGATAGATGTCTAGTCTCCTTTATGGCTCTAATCTGATAGTGGTAGTGGGGTGGTAGATGTCTAGTCTCCTTTATGGCTCTAATCTGATAGTGGTAGTGGGGTGGTAGATGTCTAGTCTACTTCATGGCTCTAATCTGATAGTGGTAGATGTTTAGTCTCCTTTATGGCTCTAATCTGATATTGGTAGTGGGGTAGTAGATGTCTAGTCTCCCTTATGGCTCTAATCTGATAGTGGTAGTGGGGTGGTAGATGTCTAGTCTCCTTTATGGCTCTAATCTGATAGTGGTAGTGGGGTGGTAGATGTCTATTCTTCTTTATGGCTCTAATCTGATAGTGGTAGTGGGGTGATAGATGTCTAGTCTCCTTTATGGCTCTAATCTGATAGTGGTAGTGGGGTGGTAGATGTCTAGTCTCCTTTATGGCTCTAATCTGATAGTGGTAGTGGGGTGGTAGATGTCTAGTCTACTTCATGGCTCTAATCTGATAGTGGTAGACGTTTAGTCTCCTTTATGGCTCTAATCTGATATTGGTAGTGGGGTAGTAGATGTCTAATCTCCTTTATGGCTCTAATCTGATAGTGGTAGTGGGGTGATAGATGTCTAGTCTCCCTTATGGCTCTAATATGATAGTGGTAGTGGGGTGGTAGAATTATCCTTAATGGCTTTAATCTGATAGTGGTATTGGGGTGGTAGATGTCTAGTCTCCTTTATGGCTCTAATCTGATAGTGGTAGTGGGGTATTAGATGTCTAGTCTCCTTTATGGCTCTAATCTGATAGTGGTAGTGGGGTGATAGATGTCTAGTCTCTCTTATGGCTCTAATCTGATAGTGGTAGTGGGGTAGTAGATGTCTAGTTTCCTTTATGGCTCTAATCTGATAGTGGTAGTGGGGTGATAGATGTCTAGTCTCTCTTATGGCTCTAATCTGATAGCGGTAGTGGGGTGGTAGATGTCTAGTCTCATTTATGGCTCTAATCTGATAGTGGTAGATGTCTAGTCTCCTTTATGGCTCTAATCTGATAGTGGTAGATGTCTAGTCTCCTTTATGGCTCTAATCTGATAGTGGTAGTGGGGTGATAGATGTCTAGTCTCCCTTATGGCTCTAATCTGATAGTGGTAGTGGGGTGGTAGATGTCTAGTCTCCTTTATGGCTCTAATCTGATAGTGGTAGTGGGGTGGTAGATGTCTAGTCTCCTTTATGGCTCTAATCTGATAGTGGTAGTGGGGTGGTAGATGTCTAGTGGTAGATGTCTAGTCTCCTTTATGGCTCTAATCTGATAGTGGTAGATGTCTAGTCTCCTTTATGGCTCTAATCTGATCGTGGTAGATGTCTAGTCTCCTTTATGGCTCTAATCTGATAGTGGTAGTGGGGTGATAGATGTCTAGTCTCCCTTATGGCTCTAATCTGATAGTGGTAGTGGGGTGGTAGATGTCTAGTCTCCCTTATGGCTCTAATCTGATAGTGGTCGATGAAAAGTCTCCTTTATGGCTCTAATCTGATAGTGGTAGTGGGGTGATAGATGTCTAGTCTCCCTTATGGCTGTAATATGATAGTGGTAGTGGGGTGGTAAATTTCTCCTTAATGGCTCTAATCTGATAGTGGTAGTGGGGTGGTAGATGTCTAGTATCCTTTATGGCTCTAATCTGATAGTGGTAGTGGGGTGGTAGATGTCTAGTTTCCTTTATGGCTCTAATCTGATAGTGGTAGTGGGGTGGTAGATGTCTAGTCTCTCTTATGGCTCTAATCTGATAGCGGTAGTGGGGTGGTAGATGTCTAGTCTCATTTATGGCTCTAATCTGATAGTGGTAGATGTCTAGTCTCCTTTATGGCTCTAATCTGATAGTGGTAGATGTCTAGTCTCCTTTATGGCTCTAATCTGATAGTGGTAGTGGGGTGATAGATGTCTAGTCTCCCTTATGGCTCTAATCTGATAGTGGTAGTGGGGTGGTAGATGTCTAGTCTCCTTTATGGCTCTAATCTGATAGTGGTAGTGGGGTGGTAGATGTCTAGTCTCCTTTATGGCTCTAATCTGATAGTGGTAGTGGGGTGGTAGATGTCTAGTCTCCTTTATGGCTCTATTCTGATAGTGGTAGATGTCTAGTCTCCTTTATGGCTCTAATCTGATAGTGGTAGATGTCTAATCTCCTTCGTGGCTCTAATCTGATCGTGGTAGATGTCTAGTCTCCTTTATGGCTCTAATCTGATAGTGGGGTGGTAGATGTCTAGTCTCCTTTATGGCTCTAATCTGATAGTGGTAGTGGGGTGGTAGATGTCTAGTCTCCCTTATGGCTCTAATCTGATAGTGGTCGATGAAAAGTCTCCTTTATGGCTCTAATCTGATAGTGGTAGTGGGGTGATAGATGTCTAGTCTCCCTTATGGCTGTAATATGATAGTGGTAGTGGGGTGGTAGATTTCTCCTTAATGGCTATAATCTGATAGTGGTATTGGGGTGGTAGATGTCTAGTATCCTTTATGGCTCTAATCTGATAGTGGTAGTGGGGTAGTAGATGTCTAGTCTCCTTTATGGCTCTAGTCTGATAGTGGTAGTGGGGTGATAGATGTCTAGTCTCCTTTATGGCTCTAATCTGATAGTGGTAGTGGGGTGGTAGATGTCTAGTCTTCTTTATGGCTCTAATCTGATAGTGGTAGTGGGGTGATAGATGTCTAGTCTCCTTTATGGCTCTAATCTGATAGTGGTAGTGGGGTGGTAGATGTCTAGTCTCCTTTATGGCTCTAATCTGATAGTGGTAGTGGGGTGGTAGATGTCTAGTCTACTTCATGGCTCTAATCTGATAGTGGTAGATGTTTAGTCTCCTTTATGGCTCTAATCTGATATTGGTAGTGGGGTAGTAGATGTCTAATGTCCTTTATGGCTCTAATCTGATAGTGGTAGTGGGGTGGTAGATGTCTAGTCTCATTTATGGCTCTAATCTGATAGTGGCAGATGTCTAGTCTCCTTTATGGCTCTAATCTGATAGTGGTAGATGTCTAGTCTCCTTTATGGCTCTAATCTGATAGTGGTAGTGGGGTGATAGATGTCTAGTCTCCCTTATGGCTCTAATCTGATAGTGGTAGTGGGGTGGTAGATGTCTAGTCTCCTTTATGGCTCTAATCTGATAGTGGTAGTGGGGTGGTAGATGTCTAGTCTCCTTTATGGCTCTAATCTGATAGTGGTAGTGGGGTGGTAGATGTCTAGTCTCCCTTATGGCTCTATTCTGATAGTGGTAGATGTCTAGTCTCCTTTATGGCTCTAATCTGATAGTGGTAGATGTCTAGTCTCCTTTATGGCTCTAATCTGATAGTGGTAGATGTCTAGTCTCCTTTATGGCTCTAATCTGATAGTGGTAGTGGGGTGATAGATGTTTAGTCTCCTTTATGGCTCTAATCTGATATTGGTAGTGGGGTAGTAGATGTCTAGTCTCCCTTATGGCTCTAATCTGATAGTGGTAGTGGGGTGGTAGATGTCTAGTCTTCTTTATGGCTCTAATCTGATAGTGCTAGTGGGGTGATAGATGTCTAGTCTCCTTTATGGCTCTAATCTGATAGTGGTAGTGGGGTGGTAGATGTCTAGTCTCCTTTATGGCTCTAATCTGATAGTGGTAGTGGGGTGGTAGATGTCTAGTCTCCCTTATGGCTCTAATCTGATAGTGGTCGATGAAAAGTCTCCTTTATGGCTCTAATCTGATAGTGGTAGTGGGGTGATAGATGTCTAGTCTCCCTTATGGCTGTAATATGATAGTGGTAGTGGGGTGGTAAATTTCTCCTTAATGGCTATAATCTGATAGTGGTAGTGGGGTGGTAGATGTCTAGTATCCTTTATGGCTCTAATCTGATAGTGGTAGTGGGGTGGTAGATGTCTAGTCTCCTTTATGGCTCTAATCTGATAGTGGTAGTGGGGTGATAGATGTCTAGTCTCCTTTATGGCTCTAATCTGATAGTGGTAGTGGGGTGGTAGATGTCTAGTCTTCTTTATGGCTCTAATCTGATAGTGGTAGTGGGGTGATAGATGTCTAGTCTCCTTTATGGCTCTAATCTGATAGTGGTAGTGGGGTGGTAGATGTCTAGTCTCCTTTATGGCTCTAATCTGATAGTGGTAGTGGGGTGGTAGATGTCTAGTCTACTTCATGGCTCTAATCTGATAGTGGTAGATGTTTAGTCTCCTTTATGGCTCTAATCTGATATTGGTAGTGGGGTAGTAGATGTCTAATCTCCTTTATGGCTCTAATCTGATAGTGGTAGTGGGGTGGTAGATGTCTAGTCTCATTTATGGCTCTAATCTGATAGTGGCAGATGTCTAGTCTCCTTTATGGCTCTAATCTGATAGTGGTAGATGTCTAGTCTCCTTTATGGCTCTAATCTGATAGTGGTAGTGGGGTGATAGATGTCTAGTCTCCCTTATGGCTCTAATCTGATAGTGGTAGTGGGGTGGTAGATGTCTAGTCTCCTTTATGGCTCTAATCTGATAGTGGTAGTGGGGTGGTAGATGTCTAGTCTCCTTTATGGCTCTAATCTGATAGTGGTAGTGGGGTGGTAGATGTCTAGTCTCCCTTATGGCTCTATTCTGATAGTGGTAGATGTCTAGTCTCCTTTATGGCTCTAATCTGATAGTGGTAGATGTCTAGTCTCCTTTATGGCTCTAATCTGATAGTGGTAGATGTCTAGTCTCCTTTATGGCTCTAATCTGATAGTGGTAGTGGGGTGATAGATGTTTAGTCTCCTTTATGGCTCTAATCTGATATTGGTAGTGGGGTAGTAGATGTCTAGTCTCCCTTATGGCTCTAATCTGATAGTGGTAGTGGGGTGGTAGATGTCTAGTCTTCTTTATGGCTCTAATCTGATAGTGCTAGTGGGGTGATAGATGTCTAGTCTCCTTTATGGCTCTAATCTGATAGTGGTAGTGGGGTGGTAGATGTCTAGTCTCCTTTATGGCTCTAATCTGATAGTGGTAGTGGGGTGATAGATGTCTAGTCTCCTTTATGGCTCTAATCTGATAGTGGTAGTGGGGTGATAGATGTCTAGTCTCCCTTATGGCTGTAATATGATAGTGGTAGTGGGGTGGTAAATTTCTCCTTAATGGCTATAATCTGATAGTGGTATTGGGGTGGTAGATGTCTAGTCTCCTTTATGGCTCTAATCTGATAGTGGTAGTAGATGTCTAGTCTCCTTTATGGCTCTAGTCTGATAGTGGTAGTGGGGTGATAGATGTCTAGTCTCCTTTATGGCTCTAATCTGATAGTGGTAGTGGGGTGGTAGATGTCTAGTCTTCTTTATGGCTCTAATCTGATAGTGGTAGTGGGGTGATAGATGTCTAGTCTCCTTTATGGCTCTAATCTGATAGTGGTAGTGGGGTGGTAGATGTCTAGTCTCCTTTATGGCTCTAATCTGATAGTGGTAGTGGGGTGGTAGATGTCTAGTCTACTTCATGGCTCTAATCTGATAGTGGTAGATGTTTAGTCTCCTTTATGGCTCTAATCTGATATTGGTAGTGGGGTAGTAGATGTCTAGTCTCCCTTATGGCTCTAATCTGATAGTGGTAGTGGGGTGGTAGATGTCTAGTCTCCTTTATGGCTCTAATCTGATAGTGGTAGTGGGGTGGTAGATGTCTATTCTTCTTTATGGCTCTAATCTGATAGTGGTAGTGGGGTGATAGATGTCTAGTCTCCTTTATGGCTCTAATCTGATAGTGGTAGTGGGGTGGTAGATGTCTAGTCTCCTTTATGGCTCTAATCTGATAGTGGTAGTGGGGTGGTAGATGTCTAGTCTACTTCATGGCTCTAATCTGATAGTGGTAGATGTTTAGTCTCCTTTATGGCTCTAATCTGATATTGGTAGTGGGGTAGTAGATGTCTAATCTCCTTTATGGCTCTAATCTGATAGTGGTAGTGGGGTGGTAGATGTCTAGTCTCATTTATGGCTCTAATCTGATAGTGGTAGATGTCTAGTCTCCTTTATGGCTCTAATCTGATAGTGGTAGTGGGGTGATAGATGTCTAGTCTCCCTTATGGCTCTAATATGATAGTGGTAGTGGGGTGGTAGAATTTTCCTTAATGGCTTTAATCTGATAGTGGTATTGGGGTGGTAGATGTCTAGTCTCCTTTATGGCTCTAATCTGATAGTGGTAGTGGGGTGATAGATGTCTAGTCTCTCTTATGGCTCTAATCTGATAGCGGTAGTGGGGTGGTAGATGTCTAGTCTCCTTTATGGCTCTAATCTGATAGTGGTAGTGGGGTGATAGATGTCTAGTCTCTCTTATGGCTCTAATCTGATAGTGGTAGTGGGGTAGTAGATGTCTAGTTTCCTTTATGGCTCTAATCTGATAGTGGTAGTGGGGTGATAGATGTCTAATCTCCTTTATGGCTCTAATCTGATAGTGGTAGTGGGGTAGTAGATGTCTAGTCTCCTTTATGGCTCTAATCTGATATTGGTAGTGGGGTAGTAGATGTCTAGTCTCCCTTATGGCTCTAATCTGATAGTGGTAGTGGGGTGGTAGATGTCTAGTCTTCTTTATGGCTCTAATCTGATAGTGCTAGTGGGGTGATAGATGTCTAGTCTCCTTTATGGCTCTAATCTGATAGTGGTAGTGGGGTGGTAGATGTCTAGTCTCCTTTATGGCTCTAATCTGATAGTGGTAGTGGGGTGGTAGATGTCTAGTCTCCTTTATGGCTCTAATCTGATAGTGGTAGTGGGGTGATAGATGTCTAGTCTCCTTTATGGCTCTAATCTGATAGTGGTAGTGGGGTGGTAGATGTCTAGTCTCCTTTATGAATCTAATCTGACAGTGGTAGATGTCTAGTCTCCTTTATGGCTCTAATCTGATAGTGGTAGTGGGGTGATAGATGTCTAGTCTCCTTTATGGCTCTAATCTGATAGTGGTAGTGGGGTGATAGATGTCTAGACTCCCTTATGGCTCTAATATGATAGTGGTAGTGTGGTGGTAGACTTCTCCTTTATGGATCTAATCTGATAGTGGTAGATGTCTAGTCTCCTTTATGGCTCGAATCTGATAGTGGTAGTGGGGTGGTAGATGTCTAGTCTCCTTTATGAATCTAATCTGACAGTGGTAGATGTCTAGTCTCCTTTATGGCTC
Source organism: Salvelinus alpinus (assembly GCF_045679555.1). Taxonomy (NCBI): domain Eukaryota; kingdom Metazoa; phylum Chordata; class Actinopteri; order Salmoniformes; family Salmonidae; genus Salvelinus; species Salvelinus alpinus. The sequence goes on along the minus strand of NC_092105.1, from coordinate 938,663 downwards.
TAATCTGATAGTGGTAGTGGGGTGATAGATGTCTAGTCTCCTTTATGGCTCTAATCTGATAGTGGTAGTGGGGTGATAGATGTCTAGTCTCCCTTATGGCTGTAATATGATAGTGGTAGTGGGGTGGTAAATTTCTCCTTAATGGCTATAATCTGATAGTGGTATTGGGGTGGTAGATGTCTAGTCTCCTTTATGGCTCTAATCTGATAGTGGTAGTGGGGTAGTAGATGTCTCGTCTCCTTTATGGCTCTAGTCTGATAGTGGTAGTGGGGTGATAGATGTCTAGTCTCCTTTATGGCTCTAATCTGATAGTGGTAGTGGGGTGGTAGATGTCTAGTCTTCTTTATGGCTCTAATCTGATAGTGGTAGTGGGGTGATAGATGTCTAGTCTCCTTTATGGCTCTAATCTGATAGTGGTAGTGGGGTGGTAGATGTCTAGTCTCCTTTATGGCTCTAATCTGATAGTGGTAGTGGGGTGGTAGATGTCTAGTCTCCCTTATGGCTCTAATATGATAGTGGTAGTGGGGTGGTAGAATTTTCCTTAATGGCTTTAATCTGATAGTGGTATTGGGGTGGTAGATGTCTAGTCTCCTTTATGGCTCTAATCTGATAGTGGTAGTGGGGTGATAGATGTCTAGTCTCTCTTATGGCTCTAATCTGATAGCGGTAGTGGGGTGGTAGATGTCTAGTCTCCTTTATGGCTCTAATCTGATAGTGGTAGTGGGGTGATAGATGTCTAGTCTCTCTTATGGCTCTAATCTGATAGTGGTAGTGGGGTAGTAGATGTCTAGTTTCCTTTATGGCTCTAATCTGATAGTGGTAGTGGGGTGATAGATGTCTAATCTCCTTTATGGCTCTAATCTGATAGTGGTAGTGGGGTAGTAGATGTCTAGTCTCCTTTATGGCTCTAATCTGATATTGGTAGTGGGGTAGTAGATGTCTAGTCTCCCTTATGGCTCTAATCTGATAGTGGTAGTGGGGTGGTAGATGTCTAGTCTTCTTTATGGCTCTAATCTGATAGTGCTTGATGGGGTGATAGATGTCTAGTCTCCTTTATGGCTCTAATCTGATAGTGGTAGTGGGGTGGTAGATGTCTAGTCTCCTTTATGGCTCTAATCTGATAGTGGTAGTGGGGTGGTAGATGTCTAGTCTCCTTTATGGCTCTAATCTGATAGTGGTAGTGGGGTGATAGATGTCTAGTCTCCTTTATGGCTCTAATCTGATAGTGGTAGTGGGGTGGTAGATGTCTAGTCTCCTTTATGAATCTAATCTGACAGTGGTAGATGTCTAGTCTCCTTTATGGCTCTAATCTGATAGTGGTAGTGGGGTGATAGATGTCTAGTCTCCTTTATGGCTCTAATCTGATAGTGGTAGTGGGGTGATAGATGTCTAGACTCCCTTATGGCTCTAATATGATAGTGGTAGTGTGGTGGTAGACTTCTCCTTTATGGCTCTAATCTGATAGTGGTAGATGTCTAGTCTCCTTTATGGCTCGAATCTGATAGTGGTAGTGGGGTGGTAGATGTCTAGTCTCCTTTATGAATCTAATCTGACAGTGGTAGATGTCTAGTCTCCTTTATGGCTCTAATCTGATAGTGGTAGTGGGGTGATAGATGTCTAGTCTCCTTTGTGGCTCTAATCTGATAGTGGTAGTGGGGTGATAGATGTCTAGTCTCCCTTATGGCTGTAATATGATAGTGGTAGTGGGGTGGTAAATTTCTCCTTTATGGCTCTAATCTGATAGTGGTAGTGGGGTGGTAGATGTCTAGTCTCCTTTATGGCTCTAATCTGATAGTGGTAGTGGGGTGGTAGATGTCTCGTCTCCTTTATGGCTCTAATCTGATAGTGGTAGTGGGGTGGTAGATGTCTAGTCTCCTTTATGGCTCTAATCTGATAGTGGTAGTGGGGTGGTAGATGTCTAGTCTTCTTTATGGCTCTAATCTGATAGTGGTAGTGGGGTGATAGATGTCTAGTCTCCTTTATGGCTCTAATCTGATAGTGGTAGTGGGGTGGTAGATGTCTAGTCTCCTTTATGGCTCTAATCTGATAGTGGTAGTGGGGTGGTAGATGTCTAGTCTACTTCATGGCTCTAATCTGATAGTGGTAGATGTTTAGTCTCCTTTATGGCTCTAATCTGATATTGGTAGTGGGGTAGTAGATGTCTAGTCTCCCTTATGGCTCTAATCTGATAGTGGTAGTGGGGTGGTAGATGTCTAGTCTCCTTTATGGCTCTAATCTGATAGTGCTAGTGGGGTGATAGATGTCTAGTCTCCTTTATGGCTCTAATCTGATAGTGGTAGTGGGGTGGTAGATGTCTAGTCTCCTTTATGGCTCTAATCTGATAGTGGTAGTGGGGTGGTAGATGTCTAGTCTCCCTTATAGCTCTAATCTGATAGTGGTAGTGGGGTGGTAGATGTCTAGTCTCCTTTATGGCTCTAATCTGATAGTGGTAGTGGGGTGATATATGTCTAGTCTCCTTTATGGCTCTAATCTGATAGTGGTAGTGGGGTGGTAGATGTCTAGTCTCCTTTATGAATCTAATCTGACAGTGGTAGATGTCTAGTCTCCTTTATGGCTCTAATCTGATAGTGGTAGTTGGGTGATAGATGTCTAGTCTCCTTTATGGCTCTAATCTGATAGTGGTAGTGGGGTGATAGATGTCTAGACTCCCTTATGGCTCTAATATGATAGTGGTAGTGTGGTGGTAGACTTCTCCTTTATGGCTCTAATCTGATAGTGGTAGATGTCTAGTCTCCTTTATGGCTCTAATCTGATAGTGGTAGTGGGGTGATAGATGTCTAGTCTCCTTCATTGCTCTAATCTGATAGTGGTAGTGGGGTGGTAGATGTCTAGTCTCCTTTATGGCTCTAATCTGATAGTGGTAGTGGGGTGGTAGATGTCTAGTCTCCCTTATAGCTCTAATCTGATAGTGGTAGTGGGGTGGTAGATGTCTAGTCTCCTTTATGGCTCTAATCTGATAGTGGTAGTGGGGTGATAGATGTCTAGTCTCCTTTATGGCTCTAATCTGATAGTGGTAGTGGGGTGGTAGATGTCTAGACTCCTTTATGAATCTAATCTGACAGTGGTAGATGTCTAGTCTCCTTTATGGCTCTAATCTGATAGTGGTAGTGGGGTGATAGATGTCTAGTCTCCTTTATGGCTCTAATCTGATAGTGGTAGTGGGGTGATAGATGTCTAGACTCCCTTATGGCTCTAATATGATAGTGGTAGTGTGGTGGTAGACTTCTCCTTTATGGCTCTAATCTGATAGTGGTAGATGTCTAGTCTCCTTTATGGCTCGAATCTGATAGTGGTAGTGGGGTGGTAGATGTCTAGTCTCCTTTATGAATCTAATCTGACAGTGGTAGATGTCTAGTCTCCTTTATGGCTCTAATCTGATAGTGGTAGTGGGGTGATAGATGTCTAGTCTCCTTTATGGCTCTAATCTGATAGTGGTAGTGGGGTGATAGATGTCTAGTCTCCCTTATGGCTGTAATATGATAGTGGTAGTGGGGTGGTACATTTCTCCTTAATGGCTATAATCTGATAGTGGTATTGGGGTGGTAGATGTCTAGTCTCCTTTATGGCTCTAATCTGATAGTGGTAGTAGATGTCTAGTCTCCTTTATGGCTCTAGTCTGATAGTGGTAGTGGGGTGATAGATGTCTAGTCTCCTTTATGGCTCTAATCTGATAGTGGTAGTGGGGTGGTAGATGTCTAGTCTTCTTTATGGCTCTAATCTGATAGTGGTAGTGGGGTGATAGATGTCTAGTCTCCTTTATGGCTCTAATCTGATAGTGGTAGTGGGGTGGTAGATGTCTAGTCTCCTTTATGGCTCTAATCTGATAGTGGTAGTGGGGTGGTAGATGTCTAGTCTACTTCATGGCTCTAATCTGATAGTGGTAGATGTTTAGTCTCCTTTATGGCTCTAATCTGATATTGGTAGTGGGGTAGTAGATGTCTAGTCTCCCTTATGGCTCTAATCTGATAGTGGTAGTGGGGTGGTAGATGTCTAGTCTCCTTTATGGCTCTAATCTGATAGTGGTAGTGGGGTGGTAGATGTCTATTCTTCTTTATGGCTCTAATCTGATAGTGGTAGTGGGGTGATAGATGTCTAGTCTCCTTTATGGCTCTAATCTGATATTGGTAGTGGGGTGGTAGATGTCTAGTCTCCTTTATGGCTCTAATCTGATAGTGGTAGTGGGGTGGTAGATGTCTAGTCTACTTCATGGCTCTAATCTGATAGTGGTAGATGTTTAGTCTCCTTTATGGCTCTAATCTGATATTGGTAGTGGGGTAGTAGATGTCTAGTCTCCTTTATGGCTCTAATCTGATAGTGGTAGTGGGGTGGTAGATGTCTAGTCTCATTTATGGCTCTAATCTGATAGTGGTAGATGTCTAGTCTCCTTTATGGCTCTAATCTGATAGTGGTAGTGGGGTGATAGATGTCTAGTCTCCCTTATGGCTCTAATATGATGGTGGTAGTGGGGTGGTAGAATTCTCCTTAATGGCTTTAATCTGATAGTGGTATTGGGGTGGTAGATGTCTAGTCTCCTTTATGGCTCTAATCTGATAGTGGTAGTGGGGTGATAGATGTCTAGTCTCTCTTATGGCTCTAATCTGATAGCGGTAGTGGGGTGGTAGATGTCTAGTCTCCTTTATGGCTCTAATCTGATAGTGGTAGTGGGGTGGTAGATGTCTAGTCTCCTTTATGGCTCTAATCTGATAGTGGTAGTGGGGTAGTAGATGTCTAGTTTCCTTTATGGCTCTAATCTGATAGTGGTAGTGGGGTGATAGATGTCTAGTCTCTCTTATGGCTCTAATCTGATAGCGGTAGTGGGGTGGTAGATGTCTAGTCTCCTTTATGGCTCTAATCTGATAGTGGTAGTGGGGTGGTAGATGTCTAGTCTCCTTTATGGCTCTAATCTGATAGTGGTAGTGGGGTGGTAGATGTCTAGTCTCCTTTATGGCTCTAATCTGATAGTGGTAGTGGGGTGGTAGATGTCTAGTCTCCTTTATGGCTCTAATCTGATAGTGGTAGTGGGGTGATAGATGTCTAGTCTCCCTTCTGGCTCTAATCTGATAGTGGTAGTGGGGTGATAGATGTCTAATCTCCTTTATGGCTCTAATCTGATAGTGGTAGTGGGGTGGTAGATGTCTAGTCTCATTTATGGCTCTAATCTGATAGTGGTAGATGTCTAGTCTCCTTTATGGCTCTAATCTGATAGTGGTAGATGTCTAGTCTCCTTTATGGCTCTAATCTGATAGGTGGTAGTGGGGTGATAGATGTCTAGTCTCCCTTATGGCTCTAATCTGATAGTGGTAGTGGGGTGGTAGATGTCTAGTCTCCTTTATGGCTCTAATCTGATAGTGGTAGTGGGGTGGTAGATGTCTAGTCTCCTTTATGGCTCTAATCTGATAGTGGTAGTGGGGTGGTAGATGTCTAGTCTCCCTTATGGCTCTATTCTGATAGTGGTAGATGTCTAGTCTCCTTTATGTCTCTAATCTGATAGTGGTAGATGTCTAGTCTCCTTTATGGCTCTAATCTGATAGTGGTAGATGTCTAGTCTCCTTTATGGCTCTAATCTGATAGTGGTAGTGGGGTGATAGATGTCTAGTCTCCCTTATGGCTCTAATCTGATAGTGGTAGTGGGGTGGTAGATGTCTAGTCTCCCTTATGGCTCTAATCTGATAGTGGTCGATGAAAAGTCTCCTTTATGGCTCTAATCTGATAGTGGTAGTGGGGTGATACATGTCTAGTCTCCCTTATGGCTCTAATCTGATAGTGGTAGTGGGGTGGTAGAATTTCTCCTTTATGGCTCTAATCTGATAGTGGTATTGGGGTGGTAGATGTCTAGTCTCCATTATGGCTCTAATCTGATAGTGGTAGTGGGGTAGTATATGTCTAGTCTCCTTTATGGCTCTAGTCTGATAGTGGTAGTGGGGTGATAGATGTCTAGTCTCCTTTATGGCTCTAATCTGATAGTGGTAGTGGGGTGGTAGATGTCTAGTCTTCTTTATGGCTCTAATCTGATAGTGGTAGTGGGGTGATAGATGTCTAGTCTCCTTTATGGCTCGAATCTGATAGTGGTAGTGGGGTGGTAGATGTCTAGTCTACTTCATGGCTCTAATCTGATAGTGGTAGATGTTTAGTCTCCTTTATGGCTCTAATCTGATATTGGTAGTGGGGTAGTAGATGTCTAATCTCCTTTATGGCTCTAATCTGATAGTGGTAGTGGGGTGGTAGATGTCTAGTCTCATTTATGGCTCTAATCTGATAGTGGTAGATGTCTAGTCTCCTTTATGGCTCTAATCTGATAGTGGTAGATGTTTAGTCTCCTTTATGGCTCTAATCTGATAGTGGTAGTGGGGTGATAGATGTCTAGTCTCCCTTATGGCTCTAATCTGATAGTGGTAGTGGGGTGGTAGATGTCTAGTCTCCTTTATGGCTCTAATCTGATAGTGGTAGTGGGGTGGTAGATGTCTAGTCTCCTTTATGGCTCTAATCTGATAGTGGTAGTGGGGTGGTAGATGTCTAGTCTCCCTTATGGCTCTATTCTGATAGTGGTAGATGTCTAGTCTCCTTTATGGCTCTAATCTGATAGTGGTAGATGTCTAGTCTCCTTTATGGCTCTAATCTGATAGTGGTAGATGTCTAGTCTCCTTTATGGCTCTAATCTGATAGTGGTAGTGGGGTGATAGATGTTTAGTCTCCTTTATGGCTCTAATCTGATATTGGTAGTGGGGTAGTAGATGTCTAGTCTCCCTTATGTCTCTAATCTGATAGTGGTAGTGGGGTGGTAGATGTCTAGTCTTCTTTATGGCTCTAATCTGATAGTGCTAGTGGGGTGATAGATGTCTAGTCTCCTTTATGGCTCTAATCTGATAGTGGTAGTGGGGTGGTAGATGTATAGTCTCCTTTATGGCTCTAATCTGATAGTGGTAGTGGGGTGGTAGATGTCTAGTCTCCTTTATGGCTCTAATCTGATAGTGGTAGTGGGGTGATAGATGTCTAGTCTCCTTTATGGCTCTAATCTGATAGTGGTAGTGGGGTGATAGATGTCTAGTCTCCTTTATGGCTCTAATCTGATAGTGGTAGTGGGGTGGTAGATGTCTAGTCTCCTTTATGGCTCTAATCTGATAGTGGTAGTGGGGTGGTAGATGTCTAGTCTACTTCATGGCTCTAATCTGATAGTGGTAGATGTTTAGTCTCCTTTATGGCTCTAATCTGATAGTGGTAGTGGGGTAGTAGATGTCTAGTCTCCTTTATGGCTCTAATCTGATAGTGGTAGTGGGGTGGTAGATGTCTAGTCTCCTTTATGGCTCTAATCTGATAGTGGTAGTGGGGTGGTAGATGTCTAGTCTCCTTTATGGCTCTAATCTGATAGTGGTAGTGGGGTGGTAGATGTCTAGTCTCCTTTATGGCTCTAATCTGATAGTGGTAGTGGGGTGGTAGATGTCTAGTCTCCTTTATGGCTCTAATCTGATAGTGGTAGTGGGGTAGTAGATGTCTAATCTCCTTTATGGCTCTAGTCTGATAGTGGTAGTGGGGTGATAGATGTCTAGTCTCCTTTATGGCTCTAATCTGATAGTGGTAGTGGGGTGGTAGATGTCTAGTCTTCTTTATGGCTCTAATCTGATAGTGGTAGTGGGGTGATAGATGTCTAGTCTCCTTTATGGCTCTAATCTGATAGTGGTAGTGGGGTGGTAGATGTCTAGTCTCCTTTATGGCTCTAATCTGATAGTGGTAGTGGGGTGGTAGATGTCTAGTCTACTTCATGGCTCTAATCTGATAGTGGTAGATGTTTAGTCTCCTTTATGGCTCTAATCTGATATTGGTAGTGGGGTAGTAGATGTCTAATCTCCTTTATGGCTCTAATCTGATAGTGGTAGTGGGGTGGTAGATGTCTAGTCTCATTTATGGCTCTAATCTGATAGTGGTAGATGTCTAGTCTCCTTTATGGCTCTAATCTGATAGTGGTAGATGTCTACCTCCTTTATGGCTCTAATCTGATAGTGGTAGTGGGGTGATAGATGTCTAGTCTCCCTTATGGCTCTAATCTGATAGTGGTAGTGGGGCGGTAGATGTCTAGTCTCCTTTATGGCTCTAATCTGATAGTGGTAGTGGGGTGGTAGATGTCTAGTCTCCTTTATGGCTCTAATCTGATAGTGGTAGTGGGGTGGTAGATGTCTAGTCTCCCTTATGGCTCTATTCTGATAGTGGTAGATGTCTAGTCTCCTTTATGGCTCTAATCTGATAGTGGTAGATGTCTAGTCTCCTTTATGGCTCTAATCTGATAGTGGTAGATGTCTAGTCTCCTTTATGGCTCTAATCTGATAGTGGTAGTGGGGTGATAGATGTTTAGTCTCCTTTATGGCTCTAATCTGATATTGGTAGTGTGGTAGTAGATGTCTAGTCTCCCTTATGGCTCTAATCTGATAGTGGTAGTGGGGTGGTAGATGTCTAGTCTCCTTTATGGCTCTAATCTGATAGTGCTAGTGGGGTGATAGATGTTTAGTCTCCTTTATGGCTCTAATCTGATAGTGGTAGTGGGGTGGTAGATGTCTAGTCTCCTTTATGGCTCTAATCTGATAGTGGTAGTGGGGTGGTAGATGTCTAGTCTCCCTTATAGCTCTAATCTGATAGTGGTAGTGGGGTGGTAGATGTCTAGTCTCCTTTATGGCTCTAATCTGATAGTGGTAGTGGGGTGATAGATGTCTAGTCTCCTTTATGGCTCTAATCTGATAGTGGTAGTGGGGTGGTAGATGTCTAGTCTCCTTTATGAATCTAATCTGACAGTGGTAGATGTCTAGTCTCCTTTATGGCTCTAATCTGATAGTGGTAGTGGGGTGATAGATGTCTAGTCTCCTTTATGGCTCTAATCTGATAGTGGTAGTGGGGTGATAGATGTCTAGACTCCCTTATGGCTCTAATATGATAGTGGTAGTGTGGTGGTAGACTTCTCCTTTATGGCTCTAATCTGATAGTGGTAGATGTCTAGTCTCCTTTATGGCTCGAATCTGATAGTGGTAGTGGGGTGGTAGATGTCTAGTCTCCTTTATGAATCTAATCTGACAGTGGTAGATGTCTAGTCTCCTTTATGGCTCTAATCTGATAGTGGTAGTGGGGTGATAGATGTCTAGTCTCCTTTATGGCTCTAATCTGATAGTGGTAGTGGGGTGATAGATGTCTAGTCTCCCTTATGGCTGTAATATGATAGTGGTAGTGGGGTGGTAAATTTCTCCTTAATGGCTATAATCTGATAGTGGTATTGGGTGGTAGATGTCTAGTCTCCTTTATGGCTCTAATCTGATAGTGGCAGTAGATGTCTAGTCTCCTTTATGGCTCTAGTCTGATAGTGGTAGTGGGGTGATAGATGTCTAGTCTCCTTTATGGCTCTAATCTGATAGTGGTAGTGGGGTGGTAGATGTCTAGTCTTCTTTATGGCTCTAATCTGATAGTGGTAGTGGGGTGATAGATGTCTAGTCTCCTTTATGGCTCTAATCTGATAGTGGTAGTGGGGTGGTAGATGTCTAGTCTCCTTTATGGCTCTAATCTGATAGTGGTAGTGGGGTGGTAGATGTCTAGTCTACTTCATGTCTCTAATCTGATAGTGGTAGATGTTTAGTCTCCTTTATGGCTCTAATCTGATATTGGTAGTGGGGTAGTAGATGTCTAGTCTCCCTTATGGCTCTAATCTGATAGTGGTAGTGGGGTGGTAGATGTCTAGTCTCCTTTATGGCTCTAATCTGATAGTGGTAGTGGGGTGGTAGATGTCTATTCTTCTTTATGGCTCTAATCTGATAGTGGTAGTGGGGTGATAGATGTCTAGTCTCCTTTATGGCTCTAATCTGATAGTGGTAGTGGGGTGGTAGATGTCTAGTCTCCTTTATGGCTCTAATCTGATAGTGGTAGTGGGGTGATAGATGTCTAGTCTCCTTTATGGCTCTAATCTGATAGTGGTAGTGGGGTGGTAGATGTCTAGTCTCCTTTATGGCTCTAATCTGATAGTGGTAGTGGGGTGGTAGATGTCTAGTCTACTTCATGTCTCTAATCTGATAGTGGTAGATGTTTAGTCTCCTCTAATCTGATATTGGTAGTGGGGTAGTAGATGTCTAGTCTCCCTTATGGCTCTAATCTGATAGTGGTAGTGGGGTGGTAGATGTCTAGTCTCCTTTATGGCTCTAATCTGATAGTGGTAGTGGGGTGGTAGATGTCTATTCTTCTTTATGGCTCTAATCTGATAGTGGTAGTGGGGTGATAGATGTCTAGTCTCCTTTATGGCTCTAATCTGATAGTGGTAGTGGGGTGGTAGATGTCTAGTCTCCTTTATGGCTCTAATCTGATAGTGGTAGTGGGGTGATAGATGTCTAGTCTCCTTTATGGCTCTAATCTGATAGTGGTAGTGGGGTGGTAGATGTCTAGTCTCCTTTATGGCTCTAATCTGATAGTGGTAGTGGGGTGGTAGATGTCTAGTCTACTTCATGGCTCTAATCTGATAGTGGTAGATGTTTAGTCTCCTTTATGGCTCTAATCTGATATTGGTAGTGGGGTAGTAGATGTCTAGTCTCCCTTATGGCTCTAATCTGATAGTGGTAGTGGGGTGGTAGATGTCTAGTCTCCTTTATGGCTCTAATCTGATAGTGGTAGTGGGGTGGTAGATGTCTATTCTTCTTTATGGCTCTAATCTGATAGTGGTAGTGGGGTGATAGATGTCTAGTCTCCTTTATGGCTCTAATCTGATAGTGGTAGTGGGGTGGTAGATGTCTAGTCTCCTTTATGGCTCTAATCTGATAGTGGTAGTGGGGTGGTAGATGTCTAGTCTACTTCATGGCTCTAATCTGATAGTGGTAGATGTTTAGTCTCCTTTATGGCTCTAATCTGATATTGGTAGTGGGGTAGTAGATGTCTAATCTCCTTTATGGCTCTAATCTGATAGTGGTAGTGGGGTGGTAGATGTCTAGTCTCATTTATGGCTCTAATCTGATAGTGGTAGATGTCTAGTCTCCTTTATGGCTCTAATCTGATAGTGGTAGTGGGGTGATAGATGTCTAGTCTCCCTTATGGCTCTAATATGATAGTGGTAGTGGGGTGGTAGAATTCTCCTTAATGGCTTTAATCTGATAGTGGTATTGGGGTGGTAGATGTCTAGTCTCCTTTATGGCTCTAATCTGATAGTGGTAGTGGGGTGATAGGTGTCTAGTCTCTCTTATGGCTCTAATCTGATAGCGGTAGTGGGGTGGTAGATGTCTAGTCTCCTTTATGGCTCTAATCTGATAGTGGTAGTGGGGTGATAGATGTCTAGTCTCTCTTATGGCTCTAATCTGATAGCGGTAGTGGGGTGGTAGATGTCTAGTCTCCTTTATGGCTCTAATCTGATAGTGGTAGTGGGGTGGTAGATGTCTAGTCTCCTTTATGGCTCTAATCTGATAGTGGTAGTGGGGTGGTAGATGTCTAGTCTCCTTTATGGCTCTAATCTGATAGTGGTAGTGGGGTGGTAGATGTCTAGTCTCCTTTATGGCTCTAATCTGATAGTGGTAGTGGGGTGATAGATGTCTAGTCTCCCTTCTGGCTCTAATCTGATAGTGGTAGTGGGGTGATAGATGTCTAATCTCCTTTATGGCTCTAATCTGATAGTGGTAGTGGGGTGGTAGATGTCTAGTCTCATTTATGGCTCTAATCTGATAGTGGTAGATGTCTAGTCTCCTTTATGGCTCTAATCTGATAGTGGTAGATGTCTAGTCTCCTTTATGGCTCTAATCTGATAGTGGTAGTGGGGTGATAGATGTCTAGTCTCCCTTATGGCTCTAATCTGATAGTGGTAGTGGGGTGGTAGATGTCTAGTCTCCTTTATGGCTCTAATCTGATAGTGGTAGTGGGGTGGTAGATGTCTAGTCTCCTTTATGGCTCTAATCTGATAGTGGTAGTGGGGTGGTAGATGTCTAGTCTCCCTTATGGCTCTATTCTGATAGTGGTAGATGTCTAGTCTCCTTTATGGCTCTAATCTGATAGTGGTAGATGTCTAGTCTCCTTTATGGCTCTAATCTGATAGTGGTAGATGTCTAGTCTCCTTTATGGCTCTAATCTGATAGTGGTAGTGGGGTGATAGATGTCTAGTCTCCCTTATGGCTCTAATCTGATAGTGGTAGTGGGGTGGTAGATGTCTAGTCTCCCTTATGGCTCTAATCTGATAGTGGTCGATGAAAAGTCTCCTTTATGGCTCTAATCTGATAGTGGTAGTGGGGTGATAGATGTCTAGTCTCCCTTATGGCTGTAATATGATAGTGGTAGTGGGGTGGTAAATTTCTCCTTAATGGCTATAATCTGATAGTGGTATTGGGGTGGTAGATGTCTAGTCTCCTTTATGGCTCTAATCTGATAGTGGTAGTGGGGTAGTAGATGTCTAGTCTCCTTTATGGCTCTAGTCTGATAGTGGTAGTGGGGTGATAGATGTCTAGTCTCCTTTATGGCTCTAATCTGATAGTGGTAGTGGGGTGGTAGATGTCTAGTCTCCTTTATGGCTCTAATCTGATAGTGGTAGTGGGGTGGTAGATGTCTAGTCTCCTTTATGGCTCTAATCTGATAGTGGTAGTGGGGTGGTAGATGTCTAGTCTCCTTTATGGCTCTAATCTGATAGTGGTAGTGGGGTGATAGATGTCTAGTCTCCCTTCTGGCTCTAATCTGATAGTGGTAGTGGGGTGATAGATGTCTAATCTCCTTTATGGCTCTAATCTGATAGTGGTAGTGGGGTGGTAGATGTCTAGTCTCATTTATGGCTCTAATCTGATAGTGGTAGATGTCTAGTCTCCTTTATGGCTCTAATCTGATAGTGGTAGATGTCTAGTCTCCTTTATGGCTCTAATCTGATAGTGGTAGTGGGGTGATAGATGTCTAGTCTCCTTTATGGCTCTAATCTGATAGTGGCAGTAGATGTCTAGTCTCCTTTATGGCTCTAGTCTGATAGTGGTAGTGGGGTGATAGATGTCTAGTCTCCTTTATGGCTCTAATCTGATAGTGGTAGTGGGGTGGTAGATGTCTAGTCTTCTTTATGGCTCTAATCTGATAGTGGTAGTGGGGTGATAGATGTCTAGTCTCCTTTATGGCTCTAATCTGATAGTGGTAGTGGGGTGATAGATGTCTAGTCTCCCTTATGGCTGTAATATGATAGTGGTAGTGGGGTGGTAAATTTCTCCTTAATGGCTATAATCTGATAGTGGTATTGGGGTGGTAGATGTCTAGTCTCCTTTATGGCTCTAATCTGATAGTGGCAGTAGATGTCTAGTCTCCTTTATGGCTCTAGTCTGATAGTGGTAGTGGGGTGATAGATGTCTAGTCTCCTTTATGGCTCTAATCTGATAGTGGTAGTGGGGTGGTAGATGTCTAGTCTTCTTTATGGCTCTAATCTGATAGTGGTAGTGGGGTGATAGATGTCTAGTCTCCTTTATGGCTCTAATCTGATAGTGGTAGTGGGGTGGTAGATGTCTAGTCTCCTTTATGGCTCTAATCTGATAGTGGTAGTGGGGTGGTAGATGTCTAGTCTACTTCATGGCTCTAATCTGATAGTGGTAGATGTTTAGTCTCCTTTATGGCTCTAATCTGATATTGGTAGTGGGGTAGTAGATGTCTAGTCTCCCTTATGGCTCTAATCTGATAGTGGTAGTGGGGTGGTAGATGTCTAGTCTCCTTTATGGCTCTAATCTGATAGTGGTAGTGGGGTGGTAGATGTCTATTCTTCTTTATGGCTCTAATCTGATAGTGGTAGTGGGGTGATAGATGTCTAGTCTCCTTTATGGCTCTAATCTGATAGTGGTAGTGGGGTGGTAGATGTCTAGTCTCCTTTATGGCTCTAATCTGATAGTGGTAGTGGGGTGATAGATGTCTAGTCTCCTTTATGGCTCTAATCTGATAGTGGTAGTGGGGTGGTAGATGTCTAGTCTCCTTTATGGCTCTAATCTGATAGTGGTAGTGGGGTGGTAGATGTCTAGTCTACTTCATGGCTCTAATCTGATAGTGGTAGATGTTTAGTCTCCTTTATGGCTCTAATCTGATAGTGGTAGTGGGGTAGTAGATGTCTAGTCTCCCTTATGGCTCTAATCTGAGAGTGGTAGTGGGGTGGTAGATGTCTAGTCTCCTTTATGGCTCTAATCTGATAGTGGTAGTGGGGTGGTAGATGTCTAGTCTCCTTTATGGCTCTAATCTGATAGTGGTAGTGGGGTGGTAGATGTCTAGTCTCCTTTATGGCTCTAATCTGATAGTGGTAGTGGGGTGGTAGATGTCTAGTCTCCTTTATGGCTCTAATCTGATAGTGGTAGTGGGGTGGTAGATGTCTAGTCTACTTCATGGCTCTAATCTGATAGTGGTAGATGTTTAGTCTCCTTTATGGCTCTAATCTGATATTGGTAGTGGGGTAGTAGATGTCTAGTCTCCTTTATGGCTCTAATCTGATAGTGGTAGTGGGGTGGTAGATGTCTAGTCTCATTTATGGCTCTAATCTGATAGTGGTAGATGTCTAGTCTCCTTTATGGCTCTAATCTGATAGTGGTAGTGGGGTGATAGATGTCTAGTCTCCCTTATGGCTCTAATATGATAGTGGTAGTGGGGTGGTAGAATTCTCCTTAATGGCTTTAATCTGATAGTGGTATTGGGGTGGTAGATGTCTAGTCTCCTTTATGGCTCTAATCTGATAGTGGTAGTGGGGTGATAGGTGTCTAGTCTCTCTTATGGCTCTAATCTGATAGCGGTAGTGGGGTGGTAGATGTCTAGTCTCCTTTATGGCTCTAATCTGATAGTGGTAGTGGGGTGATAGATGTCTAGTCTCTCTTATGGCTCTAATCTGATAGCGGTAGTGGGGTGGTAGATGTCTAGTCTCCTTTATGGCTCTAATCTGATAGTGGTAGTGGGGTGGTAGATGTCTAGTCTCCTTTATGGCTCTAATCTGATAGTGGTAGTGGGGTGGTAGATGTCTAGTCTCCTTTATGGCTCTAATCTGATAGTGGTAGTGGGGTGGTAGATGTCTAGTCTCCTTTATGGCTCTAATCTGATAGTGGTAGTGGGGTGATAGATGTCTAGTCTCCCTTCTGGCTCTAATCTGATAGTGGTAGTGGGGTGATAGATGTCTAATCTCCTTTATGGCTCTAATCTGATAGTGGTAGTGGGGTGGTAGATGTCTAGTCTCATTTATGGCTCTAATCTGATAGTGGTAGATGTCTAGTCTCCTTTATGGCTCTAATCTGATAGTGGTAGATGTCTAGTCTCCTTTATGGCTCTAATCTGATAGTGGTAGTGGGGTGATAGATGTCTAGTCTCCCTTATGGCTCTAATCTGATAGTGGTAGTGGGGTGGTAGATGTCTAGTCTCCTTTATGGCTCTAATCTGATAGTGGTAGTGGGGTGGTAGATGTCTAGTCTCCTTTATGGCTCTAATCTGATAGTGGTAGTGGGGTGGTAGATGTCTAGTCTCCCTTATGGCTCTATTCTGATAGTGGTAGATGTCTAGTCTCCTTTATGGCTCTAATCTGATAGTGGTAGATGTCTAGTCTCCTTTATGGCTCTAATCTGATAGTGGTAGATGTCTAGTCTCCTTTATGGCTCTAATCTGATAGTGGTAGTGGGGTGATAGATGTCTAGTCTCCCTTATGGCTCTAATCTGATAGTGGTAGTGGGGTGGTAGATGTCTAGTCTCCCTTATGGCTCTAATCTGATAGTGGTCGATGAAAAGTCTCCTTTATGGCTCTAATCTGATAGTGGTAGTGGGGTGATAGATGTCTAGTCTCCCTTATGGCTGTAATATGATAGTGGTAGTGGGGTGGTAAATTTCTCCTTAATGGCTATAATCTGATAGTGGTATTGGGGTGGTAGATGTCTAGTCTCCTTTATGGCTCTAATCTGATAGTGGTAGTGGGGTAGTAGATGTCTAGTCTCCTTTATGGCTCTAGTCTGATAGTGGTAGTGGGGTGATAGATGTCTAGTCTCCTTTATGGCTCTAATCTGATAGTGGTAGTGGGGTGGTAGATGTCTAGTCTCCTTTATGGCTCTAATCTGATAGTGGTAGTGGGGTGGTAGATGTCTAGTCTCCTTTATGGCTCTAATCTGATAGTGGTAGTGGGGTGGTAGATGTCTAGTCTCCTTTATGGCTCTAATCTGATAGTGGTAGTGGGGTGATAGATGTCTAGTCTCCCTTCTGGCTCTAATCTGATAGTGGTAGTGGGGTGATAGATGTCTAATCTCCTTTATGGCTCTAATCTGATAGTGGTAGTGGGGTGGTAGATGTCTAGTCTCCTTTATGGCTCTAATCTGATAGTGGTAGATGTCTAGTCTCCTTTATGGCTCTAATCTGATAGTGGTAGATGTCTAGTCTCCTTTATGGCTCTAATCTGATAGTGGTAGTGGGGTGATAGATGTCTAGTCTCCCTTATGGCTCTAATCTGATAGTGGTAGTGGGGTGGTAGATGTCTAGTCTCCTTTATGGCTCTAATCTGATAGTGGTAGTGGGGTGGTAGATGTCTAGTCTCCTTTATGGCTCTAATCTGATAGTGGTAGTGGGGTGGTAGATGTCTAGTCTCCCTTATGGCTCTATTCGGATAGTGGTAGAAGTCTAGTCTCCTTTATGGCTCTAATCTGATAGTGGTAGATGTCTAGTCTCCTTTATGGCTCTAATCTGATAGTGGTAGTGGGGTGATAGATGTCTAGTCTCCTTTATGGCTCTAATCTGATAGTGGTAGTGGGGTGGTAGATGTCTAGTCTCCTTTATGGCTCTAATCTGATAGTGGTAGTGGGGTGGTAGATGTCTAGTCTCCTTTATGGCTCTAATCTGATAGTGGTAGTGGGGTGGTAGATGTCTAGTCTCCCTTATGGCTCTATTCGGATAGTGGTAGAAGTCTAGTCTCCTTTATGGCTCTAATCTGATAGTGGTAGATGTCTAGTCTCCTTTATGGCTCTAATCTGATAGTGGTAGATGTCTAGTCTCCTTTATGGCTCTAATCTGATAGTGGTAGTGGGGTGATAGATGTCTAGTCTCCCTTATGGCTCTAATCTGATAGTGGTAGTGGGGTGGTAGATGTCTAGTCTCCCTTATGGCTCTAATCTGATAGTGGTCGATGAAAAGTCTCCTTTATGGCTCTAATCTGATAGTGGTAGTGGGGTGATAGATGTCTAGTCTCCCTTATGGCTGTAATATGATAGTGGTAGTGGGGTGGTAAATTTCTCCTTAATGGCTATAATCTGATAGTGGTATTGGGGTGGTAGATGTCTAGTCTCCTTTATGGCTCTAATCTGATAGTGGTAGTGGGGTAGTAGATGTCTAGTCTCCTTTATGGCTCTAGTCTGATAGTGGTAGTGGGGTGATAGATGTCTAGTCTCCTTTATGGCTCTAATCTGATAGTGGTAGTGGGGTGATAGATGTCTAGTCTCCTTTATGGCTCTAATCTGATAGTGGTAGTGGGGTGGTAGATGTCTAGTCTCCTTTATGGCTCTAATCTGATAGTGGTAGTGGGGTGATAGATGTCTAATCTCCTTTATGGCTCTAATCTGATAGTGGTAGATGTTTAGTCTCCTTTATGGCTCTAATCTGATATTGGTAGTGGGGTAGTAGATGTCTAGTCTCCCTTATGGCTCTAATCTGATAGTGGTAGTGGGGTGGTAGATGTCTAGTCTCCTTTATGGCTCTAATCTGATAGTGGTAGTGGGGTGGTAGATGTCTATTCTTCTTTATGGCTCTAATCTGATAGTGGTAGTGGGGTGATAGATGTCTAGTCTCCTTTATGGCTCTAATCTGATAGTGGTAGTGGGGTGGTAGATGTCTAGTCTCCTTTATGGCTCTAATCTGATAGTGGTAGTGGGGTGATAGGTGTCTAGTCTCTCTTATGGCTCTAATCTGATAGCGGTAGTGGGGTGGTAGATGTCTAGTCTCCTTTATGGCTCTAATCTGATAGTGGTAGTGGGGTGATAGATGTCTAGTCTCTCTTATGGCTCTAATCTGATAGCGGTAGTGGGGTGGTAGATGTCTAGTCTCCTTTATGGCTCTAATCTGATAGTGGTAGTGGGGTGGTAGATGTCTAGTCTACTTCATGGCTCTAATCTGATAGTGGTAGATGTTTAGTCTCCTTTATGGCTCTAATCTGATATTGGTAGTGGGGTAGTAGATGTCTAATCTCCTTTATGGCTCTAATCTGATAGTGGTAGTGGGGTGGTAGATGTCTAGTCTCCTTTATGGCTCTAATCTGATAGTGGTAGTGGGGTGATAGATGTCTAGTCTCCCTTATGGCTCTAATATGATAGTGGTAGTGGGGTGGTAGAATTCTCCTTAATGGCTTTAATCTGATAGTGGTATTGGGGTGGTAGATGTCTAGTCTCCTTTATGGCTCTAATCTGATAGTGGTAGTGGGGTGATAGGTGTCTAGTCTCTCTTATGGCTCTAATCTGATAGCGGTAGTGGGGTGGTAGATGTCTAGTCTCCTTTATGGCTCTAATCTGATAGTGGTAGTGGGGTGATAGATGTCTAGTCTCTCTTATGGCTCTAATCTGATAGCGGTAGTGGGGTGGTAGATGTCTAGTCTCCTTTATGGCTCTAATCTGATAGTGGTAGTGGGGTGGTAGATGTCTAGTCTCCTTTATGGCTCTAATCTGATAGTGGTAGTGGGGTGGTAGATGTCTAGTCTCCTTTATGGCTCTAATCTGATAGTGGTAGTGGGGTGGTAGATGTCTAGTCTCCTTTATGGCTCTAATCTGATAGTGGTAGTGGGGTGATAGATGTCTAGTCTCCCTTCTGGCTCTAATCTGATAGTGGTAGTGGGGTGATAGATGTCTAATCTCCTTTATGGCTCTAATCTGATAGTGGTAGTGGGGTGGTAGATGTCTAGTCTCATTTATGGCTCTAATCTGATAGTGGTAGATGTCTAGTCTCCTTTATGGCTCTAATCTGATAGTGGTAGATGTCTAGTCTCCTTTATGGCTCTAATCTGATAGTGGTAGTGGGGTGATAGATGTCTAGTCTCCCTTATGGCTCTAATCTGATAGTGGTAGTGGGGTGGTAGATGTCTAGTCTCCTTTATGGCTCTAATCTGATAGTGGTAGTGGGGTGGTAGATGTCTAGTCTCCTTTATGGCTCTAATCTGATAGTGGTAGTGGGGTGGTAGATGTCTAGTCTCCCTTATGGCTCTATTCTGATAGTGGTAGATGTCTAGTCTCCTTTATGGCTCTAATCTGATAGTGGTAGATGTCTAGTCTCCTTTATGGCTCTAATCTGATAGTGGTAGATGTCTAGTCTCCTTTATGGCTCTAATCTGATAGTGGTAGTGGGGTGATAGATGTCTAGTCTCCCTTATGGCTCTAATCTGATAGTGGTAGTGGGGTGGTAGATGTCTAGTCTCCCTTATGGCTCTAATCTGATAGTGGTCGATGAAAAGTCTCCTTTATGGCTCTAATCTGATAGTGGTAGTGGGGTGATAGATGTCTAGTCTCCCTTATGGCTGTAATATGATAGTGGTAGTGGGGTGGTAAATTTCTCCTTAATGGCTATAATCTGATAGTGGTATTGGGGTGGTAGATGTCTAGTCTCCTTTATGGCTCTAATCTGATAGTGGTAGTGGGGTGGTAGATGTCTAGTCTCCTTTATGGCTCTAATCTGATAGTGGTAGTGGGGTGGTAGATGTCTAGTCTCCTTTATGGCTCTAATCTGATAGTGGTAGTAGGGTGGTAGATGTCTAGTCTCCTTTATGGCTCTAATCTGATAGTGGTAGTGGGGTGATAGATGTCTAGTCTCCCTTCTGGCTCTAATCTGATAGTGGTAGTGGGGTGATAGATGTCTAATCTCCTTTATGGCTCTAATCTGATAGTGGTAGTGGGGTGGTAGATGTCTAGTCTCATTTATGGCTCTAATCTGATAGTGGTAGATGTCTAGTCTCCTTTATGGCTCTAATCTGATAGTGGTAGATGTCTAGTCTCCTTTATGGCTCTAATCTGATAGTGGTAGTGGGGTGATAGATGTCTAGTCTCCCTTATGGCTCTAATCTGATAGTGGTAGTGGGGTGGTAGATGTCTAGTCTCCTTTATGGCTCTAATCTGATAGTGGTAGTGGGGTGGTAGATGTCTAGTCTCCTTTATGGCTCTAATCTGATAGTGGTAGTGGGGTGGTAGATGTCTAGTCTCCCTTATGGCTCTAATCTGATAGTGGTAGTGGGGTGGTAGAAGTCTAGTCTCCTTTATGGCTCTAATCTGATAGTGGTAGTAAGGTGGTAGATGTCTAGTCTCCTTTATGGCTCTAATCTGATAGTGGTAGTGGGGTGATAGATGTCTAGTCTCCCTTATGGCTCTAATCTGATAGTGGTAGTGGGGTGGTAGATGTCTAGTCTCCCTTATGGCTCTAATCTGATAGTGGTCGATGAAAAGTCTCCTTTATGGCTCTAATCTGATAGTGGTAGTGGGGTGATAGATGTCTAGTCTCCCTTATGGCTGTAATATGATAGTGGTAGTGGGGTGGTAAATTTCTCCTTAATGGCTATAATCTGATAGTGGTATTGGGGTGGTAGATGTCTAGTCTCCTTTATGGCTCTAATCTGATAGTGGTAGTGGGGTAGTAGATGTCTAGTCTCCTTTATGGCTCTAGTCTGATAGTGGTAGTGGGGTGATAGATGTCTAGTCTCCTTTATGGCTCTAATCTGATAGTGGTAGTGGGGTGGTAGATGTCTAGTCTTCTTTATGGCTCTAATCTGATAGTGGTAGTGGGGTGATAGATGTCTAGTCTCCTTTATGGCTCTAATCTGATAGTGGTAGTGGGGTGGTAGATGTCTAGTCTCCTTTATGGCTCTAATCTGATAGTGGTAGTGGGGTGGTAGATGTCTAGTCTACTTCATGGCTCTAATCTGATAGTGGTAGATGTTTAGTCTCCTTTATGGCTCTAATCTGATATTGGTAGTGGGGTAGTAGATGTCTAATCTCCTTTATGGCTCTAATCTGATAGTGGTAGTGGGGTGGTAGATGTCTAGTCTCATGTATGGCTCTAATCTGATAGTGGTAGATGTCTAGTCTCCTTTATGGCTCTAATCTGATAGTGGTAGATGTCTAGTCTCCTTTATGGCTCTAATCTGATAGTGGTAGTGGGGTGATAGATGTCTAGTCTCCCTTATGGCTCTAATCTGATAGTGGTAGTGGGGTGGTAGATGTCTAGTCTCCTTTATGGCTCTAATCTGATAGTGGTAGTGGGGTGGTAGATGTCTAGTCTCCTTTATGGCTCTAATCTGATAGTGGTAGTGGGGTGGTAGATGTCTAGTCTCCCTTATGGCTCTATTCTGATAGTGGTAGTGGGGTGATAGATGTCTAGTCTCCCTTATGGCTGTAATATGATAGTGGTAGTGGGGTGGTAAATTTCTCCTTAATGGCTATAATCTGATAGTGGTATTGGGGTGGTAGATGTCTAGTCTCCTTTATGGCTCTAATCTGATAGTGGTAGTGGGGTAGTAGATGTCTAGTCTCCTTTATGGCTCTAGTCTGATAGTGGTAGTGGGGTGATAGATGTCTAGTCTCCTTTATGGCTCTAATCTGATAGTGGTAGTGGGGTGGTAGATGTCTAGTCTCATGTATGGCTCTAATCTGATAGTGGTAGATGTCTAGTCTCCTTTATGGCTCTAATCTGATAGTGGTAGATGTCTAGTCTCCTTTATGGCTCTAATCTGATAGTGGTAGTGGGGTGATAGATGTCTAGTCTCCCTTATGGCTCTAATCTGATAGTGGTAGTGGGGTGGTAGATGTCTAGTCTCCTTTATGGCTCTAATCTGATAGTGGTAGTGGGGTGGTAGATGTCTAGTCTCCTTTATGGCTCTAATCTGATAGTGGTAGTGGGGTGGTAGATGTCTAGTCTCCCTTATGGCTCTATTCTGATAGTGGTAGTGGGGTGATAGATGTCTAGTCTCCCTTATGGCTGTAATATGATAGTGGTAGTGGGGTGGTAAATTTCTCCTTAATGGCTATAATCTGATAGTGGTATTGGGGTGGTAGATGTCTAGTCTCCTTTATGGCTCTAATCTGATAGTGGTAGTGGGGTAGTAGATGTCTAGTCTCCTTTATGGCTCTAGTCTGATAGTGGTAGTGGGGTGATAGATGTCTAGTCTCCTTTATGGCTCTAATCTGATAGTGGTAGTGGGGTGGTAGATGTCTAGTCTCATTTATGGCTCTAATCTGATAGTGGTAGATGTCTAGTCTCCTTTATGGCTCTAATCTGATAGTGGTAGATGTCTAGTCTCCTTTATGGCTCTAATCTGATAGTGGTAGTGGGGTGATAGATGTCTAGTCTCCCTTATGGCTCTAATCTGATAGTGGTAGTGGGGTGGTAGATGTCTAGTCTCCTTTATGGCTCTAATCTGATAGTGGTAGTGGGGTGGTAGATGTCTAGTCTCCTTTATGGCTCTAATCTGATAGTGGTAGTGGGCTCTATTCGTGGTAGAAGTCTAGTCTCCTTTATGGCTCTAATCTGATAGTGGTAGTGGTAGATGTCTAGTCTCCTTTATGGCTCTAATCTGATAGTGGTAGATGTCTAGTCTCCTTTATGGCTCTAATCTGATAGTGGTAGTGGGGTGATAGATGTCTAGTCTCCCTTATGGCTCTAATCTGATAGTGGTAGTGGGGTGGTAGATGTCTAGTCTCCCTTATGGCTCTAATCTGATAGTGGTCGATGAAAAGTCTCCTTTATGGCTCTAATCTGATAGTGGTAGTGGGGTGATAGATGTCTAGTCTCCCTTATGGCTGTAATATGATAGTGGTAGTGGGGTGGTAAATTTCTCCTTAATGGCTATAATCTGATAGTGGTATTGGGGTGGTAGATGTCTAGTCTCCTTTATGGCTCTAATCTGATAGTGGTAGTGGGGTAGTAGATGTCTAGTCTCCTTTATGGCTCTAGTCTGATAGTGGTAGTGGGGTGATAGATGTCTAGTCTCCTTTATGGCTCTAATCTGATAGTGGTAGTGGGGTGGTAGATGTCTAGTCTTCTTTATGGCTCTAATCTGATAGTGGTAGTGGGGTGATAGATGTCTAGTCTCCTTTATGGCTCTAATCTGATAGTGGTAGTGGGGTGGTAGATGTCTAGTCTCCTTTATGGCTCTAATCTGATAGTGGTAGTGGGGTGGTAGATGTCTAGTCTACTTCATGGCTCTAATCTGATAGTGGTAGATGTTTAGTCTCCTTTATGGCTCTAATCTGATATTGGTAGTGGGGTAGTAGATGTCTAATCTCCTTTATGGCTCTAATCTGATAGTGGTAGTGGGGTGGTAGATGTCTAGTCTCATGTATGGCTCTAATCTGATAGTGGTAGATGTCTAGTCTCCTTTATGGCTCTAATCTGATAGTGGTAGATGTCTAGTCTCCTTTATGGCTCTAATCTGATAGTGGTAGTGGGGTGATAGATGTCTAGTCTCCCTTATGGCTCTAATCTGATAGTGGTAGTGGGGTGGTAGATGTCTAGTCTCCTTTATGGCTCTAATCTGATAGTGGTAGTGGGGTGGTAGATGTCTAGTCTCCTTTATGGCTCTAATCTGATAGTGGTAGTGGGGTGGTAGATGTCTAGTCTCCCTTATGGCTCTATTCTGATAGTGGTAGATGTCTAGTCTCCTTTATGGCTCTAATCTGATAGTGGTAGTGGGGTGATAGATGTTTAGTCTCCTTTATGGCTCTAATCTGATATTGGTAGTGGGGTAGTAGATGTCTAGTCTCCCTTATGGCTCTAATCTGATAGTGGTAGTGGGGTGGTAGATGTCTAGTCTTCTTTATGGCTCTAATCTGATAGTGCTAGTGGGGTGATAGATGTCTAGTCTCCTTTATGGCTCTAATCTGATAGTGGTAGTGGGGTGGTAGATGTCTAGTCTCCTTTATGGCTCTAATCTGATAGTGGTAGTGGGGTGGTAGATGTCTAGTCTCCCTTATAGCTCTAATCTGATAGTGGTAGTGGGGTGGTAGATGTCTAGTCTCCTTTATGGCTCTAATCTGATAGTGGTAGTGGGGTGATAGATGTCTAGTCTCCTTTATGGCTCTAATCTGATAGTGGTAGTGGGGTGGTAGATGTCTAGTCTCCTTTATGAATCTAATCTGACAGTGGTAGATGTCTAGTCTCCTTTATGGCTCTAATCTGATAGTGGTAGTGGGGTGATAGATGTCTAGTCTCCTTTATGGCTCTAATCTGATAGTGGTAGTGGGGTGATAGATGTCTAGACTCCCTTATGGCTCTAATATGATAGTGGTAGTGTGGTGGTAGACTTCTCCTTTATGGCTCTAATCTGATAGTGGTAGATGTCTAGTCTCCTTTATGGCTCGAATCTGATAGTGGTAGTGGGGTGGTAGATGTCTAGTCTCCTTTATGAATCTAATCTGACAGTGGTAGATGTCTAGTCTCCTTTATGGCTCTAATCTGATAGTGGTAGTGGGGTGATAGATGTCTAGTCTCCTTTATGGCTCTAATCTGATAGTGGTAGTGGGGTGATAGATGTCTAGTCTCCCTTATGGCTGTAATATGATAGTGGTAGTGGGGTGGTAGATGTCTAGTCTCCTTTATGGCTCTAATCTGATAGTGGTAGTAGATGTCTAGTCTCCTTTATGGCTCTAGTCTGATAGTGGTAGTGGGGTGATAGATGTCTAGTTTCCTTTATGGCTCTAATCTGATAGTGGTAGTGGGGTGGTAGATGTCTAGTCTCCTTTATGGCTCTAATCTGATAGTGGTAGTGGGGTGGTAGATGTCTAGTCTCCTTTATGGCTATAATCTGATAGTGGTAGTGGGGTGGTAGATGTCTAGTCTCCTTTATGGCTCTAATCTGATAGTGGTAGTGGGGTGGTAGATGTCTAGTCTACTTCATGGCTCTAATCTGATAGTGGTAGATGTTTAGTCTCCTTTATGGCTCTAATCTGATATTGGTAGTGGGGTAGTAGATGTCTAGTCTCCTTTATGGCTCTAATCTGATAGTGGTAGTGGGGTGGTAGATGTCTAGTCTCCTTTATGGCTCTAATCTGATAGTGGTAGTGCGGTGGTAGATGTCTATTCTTCTTTATGGCTCTAATCTGATAGTGGTAGTGGGGTGATAGATGTCTAGTCTCCTTTATGGCTCTAATCTGATAGTGGTAGTGGGGTGGTAGATGTCTAGTCTCCTTTATGGCTCTAATCTGATAGTGGTAGTGGGGTGGTAGATGTCTAGTCTACTTCATGGCTCTAATCTGATAGTGGTAGATGTTTAGTCTCCTTTATGGCTCTAATCTGATATTGGTAGTGGGGTAGTAGATGTCTAATCTCCTTTATGGCTCTAATCTGATAGTGGTAGTGGGGTGGTAGATGTCTAGTCTCATTTATGGCTCTAATCTGATAGTGGTAGATGTCTAGTCTCCTTTATGGCTCTAATCTGATAGTGGTAGTGGGGTGATAGATGTCTAGTCTCCCTTATGGCTCTAATATGATAGTGGTAGTGGGGTGGTAGAATTCTCCTTAATGGCTTTAATCTGATAGTGGTAGTGGGGTGATAGATGTCTAGTCTCCTTTATGGCTCTAATCTGATAGTGGTAGTGGGGTGATAGATGTCTAGTCTCTCTTATGGCTCTAATCTGATAGTGGTAGTGGGGTAGTAGATGTCTAGTTTCCTTTATGGCTCTAATCTGATAGTGGTAGTGGGGTGATAGATGTCTAGTCTCTCTTATGGCTCTAATCTGATAGCGGTAGTGGGGTGGTAGATGTCTAGTCTCCTTTATGGCTCTAATCTGATAGTGGTAGTGGGGTGGTAGATGTCTAGTCTCCTTTATGGCTCTAATCTGATAGTGGTAGTGGGGTGGTAGATGTCTAGTCTCCTTTATGGCTCTAATCTGATAGTGGTAGTGGGGTGATAGATGTCTAGTCTCTCTTATGGCTTTAATCTGATAGCGGTAGTGGGGTGGTAGATGTCTAGTCTCCTTTATGGCTCTAATCTGATAGTGGTAGTGGGGTGATAGATGTCTAGTCTCTCTTATGGCTCTAATCTGATAGTGGTAGTGGGGTAGTAGATGTCTAGTTTCCTTTATGGCTCTAATCTGATAGTGGTAGTGGGGTGATAGATGTCTAGTCTCTCTTATGGCTCTAATCTGATAGCGGTAGTGGGGTGGTAGATGTCTAGTCTCCTTTATGGCTCTAATCTGATAGTGGTAGTGGGGTGGTAGATGTCTAGTCTCCTTTATGGCTCTAATCTGATAGTGGTAGTGGGGTGGTAGATGTCTAGTCTCATTTATGGCTCTAATCTGATAGTGGTAGATGTCTAGTCTCCTTTATGGCTCTAATCTGATAGTGGTAGATGTCTAGTCTCCTTTATGGCTCTAATCTGATAGTGGTAGTGGGGTGGTAGATGTCTAGTCTCCTTTATGGCTCTAATCTGATAGTGGTAGTGGGGTGATAGATGTCTAGTCTCCCTTCTGGCTCTAATCTGATAGTGGTAGTGGGGTGATAGATGTCTAATCTCCTTTATGGCTCTAATCTGATAGTGGTAGTGGGGTGGTAGATGTCTAGTCTCCTTTATGGCTCTAATCTGATAGTGGTAGTGGGGTGGTAGATGTCTAGTCTCCCTTATGGCTCTATTCTGATAGTGGTAGATGTCTAGTCTCCTTTATGGCTCTAATCTGATAGTGGTAGATGTCTAGTCTCCTTTATGGCTCTAATCTGATAGTGGTAGATGTCTAGTCTCCTTTATGGCTCTAATCTGATAGTGGTAGTGGGGTGATAGATGTCTAGTCTCCCTTATGGCTCTAATCTGATAGTGGTAGTGGGGTGGTAGATGTCTAGTCTCCCTTATGGCTCTAATCTGATAGTGGTCGATGAAAAGTCTCCTTTATGGCTCTAATCTGATAGTGGTAGTGGGGTGATAGATGTCTAGTCTCCCTTATGGCTGTTATATGATAGTGGTAGTGGGGTGGTAAATTTCTCCTTAATGGCTATAATCTGATAGTGGTATTGGGGTGGTAGATGTCTAGTCTCCTTTATGGCTCTAATCTGATAGTGGTAGTGGGGTAGTAGATGTCTAGTCTCCTTTATGGCTCTAGTCTGATAGTGGTAGTGGGGTGATAGATGTCTAGTCTCCTTTATGGCTCTAATCTGATAGTGGTAGTGGGGTAGTAGATGTCTAGTCTCCTTTATGGCTCTAGTCTGATAGTGGTAGTGGGGTGATAGATGTCTAGTCTCCTTTATGGCTCTAATCTGATAGTGGTAGTGGGGTGGTAGATGTCTAGTCTTCTTTATGGCTCTAATCTGATAGTGGTAGTGGGGTGATAGATGTCTAGTCTCCTTTATGGCTCTAATCTGATAGTGGTAGTGGGGTGGTAGATGTCTAGTCTCCTTTATGGCTCTAATCTGATAGTGGTAGTGGGGTGGTAGATGTCTAGTCTACTTCATGGCTCTAATCTGATAGTGGTAGATGTTTAGTCTCCTTTATGGCTCTAATCTGATATTGGTAGTGGGGTAGTAGATGTCTAATCTCCTTTATGGCTCTAATCTGATAGTGGTAGTGGGGTGGTAGATGTCTAGTCTCATTTATGGCTCTAATCTGATAGTGGTAGATGTCTAGTCTCCTTTATGGCTCTAATCTGATAGTGGTAGATGTCTAGTCTCCTTTATGGCTCTAATCTGATAGTGGTAGTGGGGTGATAGATGTCTAGTCTCCCTTATGGCTCTAATCTGATAGTGGTAGTGGGGTGGTAGATGTCTAGTCTCCTTTATGGCTCTAATCTGATAGTGGTAGTGGGGTGGTAGATGTCTAGTCTCCTTTATGGCTCTAATCTGATAGTGGTAGTGGGGTGGTAGATGTCTAGTCTCCCTTATGGCTCTATTCTGATAGTGGTAGATGTCTAGTCTCCTTTATGGCTCTAATCTGATAGTGGTAGATGTCTAGTCTCCTTTATGGCTCTAATCTGATAGTGGTAGATGTCTAGTCTCCTTTATGGCTCTAATCTGATAGTGGTAGTGGGGTGATAGATGTTTAGTCTCCTTTATGGCTCTAATCTGATATTGGTAGTGGGGTAGTAGATGTCTAGTCTCCCTTATGGCTCTAATCTGATAGTGGTAGTGGGGTGGTAGATGTCTAGTCTTCTTTATGGCTCTAATCTGATAGTGCTAGTGGGGTGATAGATGTCTAGTCTCCTTTATGGCTCTAATCTGATAGTGGTAGTGGGGTGGTAGATGTCTAGTCTCCTTTATGGCTCTAATCTGATAGTGGTAGTGGGGTGGTAGATGTCTAGTCTCCTTTATGGCTCTAATCTGATAGTGGTAGTGGGGTGATAGATGTCTAGTCTCCTTTATGGCTCTAATCTGATAGTGGTAGTGGGGTGGTAGATGTCTAGTCTCCTTTATGAATCTAATCTGACAGTGGTAGATGTCTAGTCTCCTTTATGGCTCTAATCTGATAGTGGTAGTGGGGTGATAGATGTCTAGTCTCCTTTATGGCTCTAATCTGATAGTGGTAGTGGGGTGATAGATGTCTAGACTCCCTTATGGCTCTAATATGATAGTGGTAGTGTGGTGGTAGACTTCTCCTTTATGGCTCTAATCTGATAGTGGTAGATGTCTAGTCTCCTTTATGGCTCGAATCTGATAGTGGTAGTGGGGTGGTAGATGTCTAGTCTCCTTTATGAATCTAATCTGACAGTGGTAGATGTCTAGTCTCCTTTATGGCTCTAATCTGATAGTGGTAGTGGGGTGATAGATGTCTAGTCTCCTTTATGGCTCTAATCTGATAGTGGTAGTGGGGTGATAGATGTCTAGTCTCCCTTATGGCTCTAATCTGATAGTGGTAGTAGATGTCTCGTCTCCTTTAAGGCTCTAGTCTGATAGTGGTATTGGGGTGGTAGATGTCTAGTCTCCTTTATGGCTCTAATCTGATAGTGGTAGTAGATGTCTAGTCTCCTTTATGGCTCTAGTCTGATAGTGGTAGTGGGGTGATAGATGTCTAGTCTCCCTTATGGCTCTAATCTGATAGTGGTAGTGGGGTGGTAGATGTCTAGTCTCCCTTATGGCTCTAATCTGATAGTGGTCGATGAAAAGTCTCCTTTATGGCTCTAATCTGATAGTGGTAGAGGGGTGATAGATGTCTAGTCTCCCTTATGGCTGTTATATGATAGTGGTAGTGGGGTGGTAAATTTCTCCTTAATGGCTATAATCTGATAGTGGTATTGGGGTGGTAGATGTCTAGTCTCCTTTATGGCTCTAATCTGATAGTGGTAGTGGGGTAGTAGATGTCTAGTCTCCTTTATGGCTCTAGTCTGATAGTGGTAGTGGGGTGATAGATGTCTAGTCTCCTTTATGGCTCTAATCTGATAGTGGTAGTGGGGTGGTAGATGTCTAGTCTTCTTTATGGCTCTAATCTGATAGTGGTAGTGGGGTGGTAGATGTCTAGTCTCCTTTATGGCTCTAATCTGATAGTGGTAGTTGGGTGGTAGATGTCTAGTCTACTTCATGGCTCTAATCTGATAGTGGTAGATGTTTAGTCTCCTTTATGGCTCTAATCTGATATTGGTAGTGGGGTAGTAGATGTCTAATCTCCTTTATGGCTCTAATCTGATAGTGGTAGTGGGGTGGTAGATGTCTAGTCTCATTTATGGCTCTAATCTGATAGTGGTAGATGTCTAGTCTCCTTTATGGCTCTAATCTGATAGTGGTAGATGTCTAGTCTCCTTTATGGCTCTAATCTGATAGTGGTAGTGGGGTGATAGATGTCTAGTCTCCCTTATGGCTCTAATCTGATAGTGGTAGTGGGGTGGTAGATGTCTAGTCTCCTTTATGGCTCTAATCTGATAGTGGTAGTGGGGTGGTAGATGTCTAGTCTCCTTTATGGCTCTAATCTGATAGTGGTAGTGGGGTGGTAGATGTCTAGTCTCCCTTATGGCTCTATTCTGATAGTGGTAGATGTCTAGTCTCCTTTATGGCTCTAATCTGATAGTGGTAGATGTCTAGTCTCCTTTATGGCTCTAATCTGATAGTGGTAGATGTCTAGTCTCCTTTATGGCTCTAATCTGATAGTGGTAGATGTCTAGTCTCCTTTATGGCTCTAATCTGATAGTGGTAGTGGGGTGATAGATGTTTAGTCTCCTTTATGGCTCTAATCTGATATTGGTAGTGGGGTAGTAGATGTCTAGTCTCCCTTATGGCTCTAATCTGATAGTGGTAGTGGGGTGGTAGATGTCTAGTCTTCTTTATGGCTCTAATCTGATAGTGCTAGTGGGGTGATAGATGTCTAGTCTCCTTTATGGCTCTAATCTGATAGTGGTAGTGGGGTGGTAGATGTCTAGTCTCCTTTATGGCTCTAATCTGATAGTGGTAGTGGGGTGGTAGATGTCTAGTCTCCTTTATGGCTCTAATCTGATAGTGGTAGTGGGGTGATAGATGTCTAGTCTCCTTTATGGCTCTAATCTGATAGTGGTAGTGGGGTGGTAGATGTCTAGTCTCCTTTATGAATCTAATCTGACAGTGGTAGATGTCTAGTCTCCTTTATGGCTCTAATCTGATAGTGGTAGTGGGGTGATAGATGTCTAGACTCCCTTATGGCTCTAATATGATAGTGGTAGTGTGGTGGTAGACTTCTCCTTTATGGCTCTAATCTGATAGTGGTAGATGTCTAGTCTCCTTTATGGCTCGAATCTGATAGTGGTAGTGGGGTGGTAGATGTCTAGTCTCCTTTATGAATCTAATCTGACAGTGGTAGATCTCTAGTCTCCTTTATGGCTCTAATCTGATAGTGGTA
This sequence comes from Salvelinus alpinus, assembly GCF_045679555.1. Lineage (NCBI taxonomy): Eukaryota > Metazoa > Chordata > Actinopteri > Salmoniformes > Salmonidae > Salvelinus > Salvelinus alpinus. The sequence goes on along the minus strand of NC_092105.1, from coordinate 907,951 downwards.
GTGGGGTGATATATGTCTAGTCTCCTTTATGGCTCTAATCTGATAGTGGTAGTGGGGTGATAGATGTCTAGTCTCCCTTATGGCTCTAATCTGATAGTGGGTGGGGTAGATGTCTCGTCTCCTTTATGGCTCTAGTCTGATAGTGGTATTGGGGTGGTAGATGTCTAGTCTCCTTTATGGCTCTAATCTGATAGTGGTAGTAGATGTCTAGTCTCCTTTATGGCTCTAGTCTGATAGTGGTAGTGGGGTGATAGATGTCTAGTCTCCTTTATGGCTCTAATCTGATAGTGGTAGTGGGGTGGTAGATGTCTAGTCTTCTTTATGGCTCTAATCTGATAGTGGTAGTGGGGTGATAGATGTCTAGTCTCATTTATGGCTCTAATCTGATAGTGGTAGTGGGGTGGTAGATGTCTAGTCTCCTTTATGGCTCTAATCTGATAGTGGTAGTGGGGTGGTAGATGTCTAGTCTACTTCATGGCTCTAATCTGATAGTGGTAGATGTTTAGTCTCCTTTATGGCTCTAATCTGATATTGGTAGTGGGGTAGTAGATGTCTAGTCTCCCTTATGGCTCTAATCTGATAGTGGTAGTGGGGTGGTAGATGTCTAGTCTCCTTTATGGCTCTAATCTGATAGTGGTAGTGGGGTGGTAGATGTCTATTCTTCTTTATGGCTCTAATCTGATAGTGGTAGTGGGGTGATAGATGTCTAGTCTCCTTTATGGCTCTAATCTGATAGTGGTAGTGGGGTGGTAGATGTCTAGTCTCCTTTATGGCTCTAATCTGATAGTGGTAGTGGGGTGGTAGATGTCTAGTCTACTTCATGGCTCTAATCTGATAGTGGTAGATGTTTAGTCTCCTTTATGGCTCTAATCTGATATTGGTAGTGGGGTAGTAGATGTCTAATCTCCTTTATGGCTCTAATCTGATAGTGGTAGTGGGGTGGTAGATGTCTAGTCTCATTTATGGCTCTAATCTGATAGTGGTAGATGTCTAGTCTCCTTTATGGCTCTAATCTGATAGTGGTAGTGGGGTGGTAGATGTCTAGTCTCCTTTATGGCTCTAATCTGATAGTGGTAGTGGGGTGGTAGATGTCTAGTCTACTTCATGGCTCTAATCTGATAGTGGTAGATGTTTAGTCTCCTTTATGGCTCTAATCTGATATTGGTAGTGGGGTAGTAGATGTCTAATCTCCTTTATGGCTCTAATCTGATAGTGGTAGTGGGGTGGTAGATGTCTAGTCTCATTTATGGCTCTAATCTGATAGTGATAGATGTCTAGTCTCCCTTATGGCTCTAATATGATAGTGGTAGTGGGGTGGTAGAATTATCCTTAATGGCTTTAATCTGATAGTGGTATTGGGGTGGTAGATGTCTAGTCTCCTTTATGGCTCTAATCTGATAGTGGTAGTGGGGTGATAGATGTCTAGTCTCTCTTATGGCTCTAATCTGATAGCGGTAGTGGGGTGGTAGATGTCTAGTCTCCTTTATGGCTCTAATCTGATAGTGGTAGTGGGGTGATAGATGTCTAGTCTCCTTTATGGCTCTAATCTGATAGTGGTAGTGGGGTGGTAGATGTCTAGTCTCCTTTATGGCTCTAATCTGATAGTGGTAGTGGGGTGGTAGATGTCTAGTCTACTTCATGGCTCTAATCTGATAGTGGTAGATGTTTAGTCTCCTTTATGGCTCTAATCTGATATTGGTAGTGGGGTAGTAGATGTCTAATCTCCTTTATGGCTCTAATCTGATAGTGGTAGTGGGGTGGTAGATGTCTAGTCTCATTTATGGCTCTAATCTGATAGTGGTAGATGTCTAGTCTCCTTTATGGCTCTAATCTGATAGTGGTAGATGTCTAGTCTCCTTTATGGCTCTAATCTGATAGTGGTAGTGGGGTGATAGATGTCAAGTCTCCCTTATGGCTCTAATCTGATAGTGGTAGTGGGGTGGTAGATGTCTAGTCTCCTTTATGGCTCTAATCTGATAGTGGTAGTGGGGTGGTAGATGTCTAGTCTCCTTTATGGCTCTAATCTGATAGTGGTAGTGGGGTGGTAGATGTCTAGTCTCCCTTATGGCTCTATTCTGATAGTGGTAGATGTCTAGTCTCCTTTATGGCTCTAATCTGATAGTGGTAGATGTCTAGTCTCCTTTATGGCTCTAATCTGATAGTGGTAGATGTCTAGTCTCCTTTATGGCTCTAATCTGATAGTGGTAGTGGGGTGATAGATGTTTAGTCTCCTTTATGGCTCTAATCTGATATTGGTAGTGGGGTAGTAGATGTCTAGTCTCCCTTATGGCTCTAATCTGATAGTGGTAGTGGGGTGGTAGATGTCTAGTCTTCTTTATGGCTCTAATCTGATAGTGCTAGTGGGGTGATAGATGTCTAGTCTCCTTTATGGCTCTAATCTGATAGTGGTAGTGGGGTGGTAGATGTCTAGTCTCCTTTATGGCTCTAATCTGATAGTGGTAGTGGGGTGATAGATGTCTAGTCTCCTTTATGGCTCTAATCTGATAGTGGTAGTGGGGTGGTAGATGTCTAGTCTCCTTTATGAATCTAATCTGACAGTGGTAGATGTCTAGTCTCCTTTATGGCTCTAATCTGATAGTGGTAGTGGGGTGATAGATGTCTAGTCTCCTTTATGGCTCTAATCTGATAGTGGTAGTGGGGTGATAGATGTCTAGACTCCCTTATGGCTCTAATATGATAGTGGTAGTGTGGTGGTAGACTTCTCCTTTATGGCTCTAATCTGATAGTGGTAGATGTCTAGTCTCCTTTATGGCTCGAATCTGATAGTGGTAGTGGGGTGGTAGATGTCTAGTCTCCTTTATGAATCTAATCTGACAGTGGTAGATGTCTAGTCTCCTTTATGGCTCTAATCTGATAGTGGTAGTGGGGTGATAGATGTCTAGTCTCCTTTATGGCTCTAATCTGATAGTGGTAGTGGGGTGATAGATGTCTAGTCTCCCTTATGGCTCTAATCTGATAGTGGTAGTAGATGTCTCGTCTCCTTTATGGCTCTAGTCTGATAGTGGTAGTGGGGTGATAGATGTCTAGTCTCCCTTATGGCTCTAATCTGATAGTGGTAGATGAAAAGTCTCCTTTATGGCTCTAATCTGATAGTGGTAGAGGGGTGATAGATGTCTAGTCTCCCTTATGGCTGTTATATGATAGTGGTAGTGGGGTGGTAAATTTCTCCTTAATGGCTATAATCTGATAGTGGTATTGGGGTGGTAGATGTCTAGTCTCCTTTATGGCTCTAATCTGATAGTGGTAGTGGGGTGATAGATGTCTAGTCTCCTTTATGGCTCTAATCTGATAGTGGTAGTGGGGTGGTAGATGTCTAGTCTCCTTTATGGCTCTAATCTGATAGTGGTAGTGGGGTAGTAGATGTCTAGTCTCCTTTATGGCTCTAGTCTGATAGTGGTAGTGGGGTGATAGATGTCTAGTCTCCTTTATGGCTCTAATCTGATAGTGGTAGTGGGGTGGTAGATGTCTAGTCTCCTTTATGGCTCTAATCTGATAGTGGTATTGGGGTGATAGATGTCTAGTCTACTTCATGGCTCTAATCTGATAGTGGTAGATGTTTAGTCTCCTTTATGGCTCTAATCTGATATTGGTAGTGGGGTAGTAGATGTCTAATCTCCTTTATGGCTCTAATCTGATAGTGGTAGTGGGGTGGTAGATGTCTAGTCTACTTCATGGCTCTAATCTGATAGTGGTAGATGTCTAGTCTCCTTTATGGCTCTAATCTGATAGTGGTAGTTGGGTGGTAGATGTCTAGTCTACTTCATGGCTCTAATCTGATAGTGGTAGATGTTTAGTCTCCTTTATGGCTCTAATCTGATATTGGTAGTGGGGTAGTAGATGTCTAATCTCCTTTATGGCTCTAATCTGATAGTGGTAGTGGGGTGGTAGATGTCTAGTCTCATTTATGGCTCTAATCTGATAGTGGTAGATGTCTAGTCTCCTTTATGGCTCTAATCTGATAGTGGTAGATGTCTAGTCTCCTTTATGGCTCTAATCTGATAGTGGTAGTGGGGTGATAGATGTCTAGTCTCCCTTATGGCTCTAATCTGATAGTGGTAGTGGGGTGGTAGATGTCTAGTCTCCTTTATGGCTCTAATCTGATAGTGGTAGTGGGGTGGTAGATGTCTAGTCTCCTTTATGGCTCTAATCTGATAGTGGTAGTGGGGTGGTAGATATCTAGTCTCCCTTATGGCTCTATTCTGATAGTGGTAGATGTCTAGTCTCCTTTATGGCTCTAATCTGATAGTGGTAGATGTCTAGTCTCCTTTATGGCTCTAATCTGATAGTGGTAGATGTCTAGTCTCCTTTATGGCTCTAATCTGATAGTGGTAGTGGGGTGATAGATGTTTAGTCTCCTTTATGGCTCTAATCTGATATTGGTAGTGGGGTAGTAGATGTCTAGTCTCCTTTATGGCTCTAATCTGATAGTGGTAGTGGGGTGGTAGATGTCTAGTCTCCTTTATGGCTCTAATCTGATAGTGCTAGTGGGGTGATAGATGTCTAGTCTCCTTTATGGCTCTAATCTGATAGTGGTAGTGGGGTGGTAGATGTCTAGTCTCCTTTATGGCTCTAATCTGATAGTGGTAGTGGGGTGGTAGATGTCTAGTCTCCTTTATGGCTCTAATCTGATAGTGGTAGTGGGGTGATAGATGTCTAGTCTCCTTTATGGCTCTAATCTGATAGTGGTAGTGGGGTGGTAGATGTCTAGTCTCCTTTATGAATCTAATCTGACAGTGGTAGATGTCTAGTCTCCTTTATGGCTCTAATCTGATAGTGGTAGTGGGGTGATAGATGTCTAGACTCCCTTATGGCTCTAATATGATAGTGGTAGTGTGGTGGTAGACTTCTCCTTTATGGCTCTAATCTGATAGTGGTAGATGTCTAGTCTCCTTTATGGCTCGAATCTGATAGTGGTAGTGGGGTGGTAGATGTCTAGTCTCCTTTATGAATCTAATCTGACAGTGGTAGATGTCTAGTCTCCTTTATGGCTCTAATCTGATAGTGGTAGTGGGGTGATATATGTCTAGTCTCCTTTATGGCTCTAATCTGATAGTGGTAGTGGGGTGATAGATGTCTAGTCTCCCTTATGGCTCTAATCTGATAGTGGTAGTAGATGTCTCGTCTCCTTTATGGCTCTAGTCTGATAGTGGTAGTGGGGTGATAGATGTCTAGTCTCCTTTATGGCTCTAATCTGATAGTGGTAGTAGATGTCTAGTCTCCTTTATGGCTCTAGTCTGATAGTGGTAGTGGGGTGATAGATGTCTAGTCTCCTTTATGGCTCTAATCTGATAGTGGTAGTGGGGTGGTAGATGTCTAGTCTTCTTTATGGCTCTAATCTGATAGTGGTAGTGGGGTGATAGATGTCTAGTCTCCTTTATGGCTCTAATCTGATAGTGGTAGTGGGGTGGTAGATGTCTAGTCTCCTTTATGGCTCTAATCTGATAGTGGTAGTGGGGTGGTAGATGTCTAGTCTACTTCATGGCTCTAATCTGATAGTGGTAGATGTTTAGTCTCCTTTATGGCTCTAATCTGATATTGGTAGTGGGGTAGTAGATGTCTAGTCTCCCTTATGGCTCTAATCTGATAGTGGTAGTGGGGTGGTAGATGTCTAGTCTCCTTTATGGCTCTAATCTGATAGTGGTAGTGGGGTGGTAGATGTCTATTCTCCTTTATGGCTCTAATCTGATAGTGGTAGTGGGGTGATAGATGTCTAGTCTCCTTTATGGCTCTAATCTGATAGTGGTAGTGGGGTGGTAGATGTCTAGTCTCCTTTATGGCTCTAATCTTATAGTGGTAGTGGGGTGGTAGATGTCTAGTCTCCTTTATGGCTCTAATCTGATAGTGGTAGATGTTTAGTCTCCTTTATGGCTCTAATCTGATATTGGTAGTGGGGTAGTAGATGTCTAATCTCCTTTATGGCTCTAATCTGATAGTGGTAGTGGGGTGGTAGATGTCTAGTCTCATTTATGGCTCTAATCTGATAGTGGTAGATGTCTAGTCTCCTTTATGGCTCTAATCTGATAGTGGTAGTGGGGTGATAGATGTCTAGTCTCCCTTATGGCTCTAATATGATAGTGGTAGTGGGGTGGTAGAATTCTCCTTAATGGCTTTAATCTGATAGTGGTATTGGGGTGGTAGATGTCTAGTCTCCTTTATGGCTCTAATCTGATAGTGGTAGTGGGGTGATAGATGTCTAGTCTCTCTTATGGCTCTAATCTGATAGCGGTAGTGGGGTGGTAGATGTCTAGTCTCCCTTATGGCTCTAATCTGATAGTGGTAGTGGGGTGGTAGATGTCTAGTCTTCTTTATGGCTCTAATCTGATAGTGCTAGTGGGGTGATAGATGTCTAGTCTCCTTTATGGCTCTAATCTGATAGTGGTAGTGGGGTGGTAGATGTCTAGTCTCCTTTATGGCTCTAATCTGATAGTGGTAGTGGGGTGGTAGATGTCTAGTCTCCTTTATGGCTCTAATCTGATAGTGGTAGTGGGGTGATAGATGTCTAGTCTCCTTTATGGCTCTAATCTGATAGTGGTAGTGGGGTGGTAGATGTCTAGTCTCCTTTATGAATCTAATCTGACAGTGGTAGATGTCTAGTCTCCTTTATGGCTCTAATCTGATAGTGGTAGTGGGGTGATAGATGTCTAGTCTCCTTTATGGCTCTAATCTGATAGTGGTAGTGGGGTGATAGATGTCTAGACTCCCTTATGGCTCTAATATGATAGTGGTAGTGTGGTGGTAGACTTCTCCTTTATGGCTCTAATCTGATAGTGGTAGATGTCTAGTCTCCTTTATGGCTCGAATCTGATAGTGGTAGTGGGGTGGTAGATGTCTAGTCTCCTTTATGAATCTAATCTGACAGTGGTAGATGTCTAGTCTCCTTTATGGCTCTAATCTGATAGTGGTAGTGGGGTGATAGATGTCTAGTCTCCTTTATGGCTCTAATCTGATAGTGGTAGTGGGGTGATAGATGTCTAGTCTCCCTTATGGCTCTAATCTGATAGTGGTAGTAGATGTCTCGTCTCCTTTATGGCTCTAGTCTGATAGTGGTATTGGGGTGATAGATGTCTAGTCTCCTTTATGGCTCTAATCTGATAGTGGTAGTGGGGTGGTAGATGTCTAGTCTTCTTTATGGCTCTAATCTGATAGTGGTAGTGGGGTGATAGATGTCTAGTCTCCTTTATGGCTCTAATCTGATAGTGGTAGTGGGGTGGTAGATGTCTAGTCTCCTTTATGGCTCTAATCTGATAGTGGTAGTGGGGTGGTAGATGTCTAGTCTACTTCATGGCTCTAATCTGATAGTGGTAGATGTTTAGTCTCCTTTATGGCTCTAATCTGATATTGGTAGTGGGGTAGTAGATGTCTAGTCTCCCTTATGGCTCTAATCTGATAGTGGTAGTGGGGTGGTAGATGTCTAGTCTCCTTTATGGCTCTAATCTGATAGTGGTAGTGGGGTGAAAGATGTCTATTATTCTTTATGGCTCTAATCTGATAGTGGTAGTGGGGTGATAGATGTCTAGTCTCCTTTATGGCTCTAATCTGATAGTGGTAGTGGGGTGGTAGATGTCTAGTCTCCTTTATGGCTCTAATCTGATAGTGGTAGTGGGGTGGTAGATGTCTAGTCTACTTCATGGCTCTAATCTGATAGTGGTAGATGTTTAGTCTCCTTTATGGCTCTAATCTGATATTGGTAGTGGGGTAGTAGATGTCTAATCTCCTTTATGGCTCTAATCTGATAGTGGTAGTGGGGTGGTAGATGTCTAGTCTCATTTATGGCTCTAATCTGATAGTGGTAGTGGGGTGATAGATGTCTAGTCTCCCTTATGGCTCTAATATGATAGTGGTAGTGGGGTGGTAGAATTCTCCTTAATGGCTTTAATCTGATAGTGGTATTGGGGTGGTAGATGTCTAGTCTCCTTTATGGCTCTAATCTGATAGTGGTAGTGGGGTGATAGATGTCTAGTCTCTCTTATGGCTCTAATCTGATAGCGGTAGTGGGGTGGTAGATGTCTAGTCTCCTTTATGGCTCTAATCTGATAGTGGTAGTGGGGTGGTAGATGTCTAGTCTCCTTTATGGCTCTAATCTGATAGTGGTAGTGGGGTAGTAGATGTCTAGTTTCCTTTATGGCTCTAATCTGATAGTGGTAGTGGGGTGATAGATGTCTAGTCTCTCTTATGGCTCTAATCTGATAGCGGTAGTGGGGTGGTAGATGTCTAGTCTCCTTTATGGCTCTAATCTGATAGTGGTAGTGGGGTGGTAGATGTCTAGTCTCCTTTATGGCTCTAATCTGATAGTGGTAGTGGGGTGGTAGATGTCTAGTCTCCTTTATGGCTCTAATCTGATAGTGGTAGTGGGGTGGTAGATGTCTAGTCTCCTTTATGGCTCTAATCTGATAGTGGTAGTGGGGTGATAGATGTCTAGTCTCTCTTATGGCTCTAATCTGATAGCGGTAGTGGGGTGGTAGATGTCTAGTCTCCTTTATGGCTCTAATCTGATAGTGGTAGTGGGGTGGTAGATGTCTAGTCTCCTTTATGGCTCTAATCTGATAGTGGTAGTGGGGTAGTAGATGTCTAGTTTCCTTTATGGCTCTAATCTGATAGTGGTAGTGGGGTGATAGATGTCTAGTCTCTCTTATGGCTCTAATCTGATAGCGGTAGTGGGGTGGTAGATGTCTAGTCTCCTTTTTGGCTCTAATCTGATAGTGGTAGTGGGGTGGTAGATGTCTAGTCTCCTTTATGGCTCTAATCTGATAGTGGTAGTGGGGTGGTAGATGTCTAGTCTCCTTTATGGCTCTAATCTGATAGTGGTAGTGGGGTGGTAGATGTCTAGTCTCCTTTATGGCTCTAATCTGATAGTGGTAGTGGGGTGATAGATGTCTAGTCTCCCTTCTGGCTCTAATCTGATAGTGGTAGTGGGGTGATAGATGTCTAATCTCCTTTATGGCTCTAATCTGATAGTGGTAGTGGGGTGGTAGATGTCTAGTCTCCTTTATGGCTCTAATCTGATAGTGGTAGATGTCTAGTCTCCTTTATGGCTCTAATCTGATAGTGGTAGTGGGGTGATAGATGTCTAGTCTCCCTTATGGCTCTAATCTGATAGTGGTAGTGGGGTGGTAGATGTCTAGTCTCCTTTATGGCTCTAATCTGATAGTGGTAGTGGGGTGGTAGATGTCTAGTCTCCTTTATGGCTCTAATCTGATAGTGGTAGTGGGGTGGTAGATGTCTAGTCTCCCTTATGGCTCTATTCTGATAGTGGTAGATGTCTAGTCTCCTTTATGGCTCTAATCTGATAGTGGTAGATGTCTAGTCTCCTTTATGGCTCTAATCTGATAGTGGTAGATGTCTAGTCTCCTTTATGGCTCTAATCTGATAGTGGTAGTGGGGTGATAGATGTCTAGTCTCCTTTATGGCTCTAATCTGATAGTGGTAGTGGGGTGGTAGATGTCTAGTCTCCTTTATGAATCTAATCTGACAGTGGTAGATGTCTAGTCTCCTTTATGGCTCTAATCTGATATAGTGTGTAGATGTCTAGTCTCCTTTATGGCTCTAATCTGATAGTGGTAGTGGGGTGATAGATGTCTAGACTCCCTTATGGCTCTAATATGATAGTGGTAGTGTGGTGGTAGACTTCTCCTTTATGGCTCTAATCTGATAGTGGTAGATGTCTAGTCTCCTTTATGGCTCGAATCTGATAGTGGTAGTGGGGTGGTAGATGTCTAGTCTCCTTTATGAATCTAATCTGACAGTGGTAGATGTCTAGTCTCCTTTATGGCTCTAATCTGATAGTGGTAGTGGGGTGATAGATGTCTAGTCTCCTTTATGGCTCTAATCTGATAGTGGTAGTGGGGTGATAGCTGTCTAGTCTCCCTTATGGCTCTAATCTGATAGTGGTAGTGGGGTAGTAGATGTCTCGTCTCCTTTATGGCTCTAGTCTGATAGTGGTATTGGGGTGATAGATGTCTAGTCTCCTTTATGGCTCTAATCTGATAGTGGTAGTGGGGTGGTAGATGTCTAGTCTCCTTTATGGCTCTAATCTGATAGTGGTAGTGGGGTGATAGATGTCTAGTCTCCTTTATGTCTCTAATCTGATAGTGGTAGTGGGGTGGTAGATGTCTAGTCTACTTCATGGCTCTAATCTGATAGTGGTAGATGTTTAGTCTCCTTTATGGCTCTAATCTGATAGTGGTAGTGGGGTGATAGATGTCTAGACTCCCTTATGGCTCTAATATGATAGTGGTAGTGTGGTGGTAGACTTCTCCTTTATGGCTCTAATCTGATAGTGGTAGATGTCTAGTCTCCTTTATGGCTCGAATCTGATAGTGGTAGTGGGGTGGTAGATGTCTAGTCTCCTTTATGAATCTAATCTGACAGTGGTAGATGTCTAGTCTCCTTTATGGCTCTAATCTGATAGTGGTAGTGGGGTGATAGATGTCTAGTCTCCTTTATGGCTCTAATCTGATAGTGGTAGTGGGGTGATAGATGTCTAGTCTCCCTTATGGCTCTAATCTGATAGTGGTAGTAGATGTCTCGTCTCCTTTATGGCTCTAGTCTGATAGTGGTATTGGGGTGATAGATGTCTAGTCTCCTTTATGGCTCTAATCTGATAGTGGTAGTGGGGTGGTAGATGTCTAGTCTCCTTTATGGCTCTAATCTGATAGTGGTAGTGGGGTGGTAGATGTCTAGTCTCCTTTATGTCTCTAATCTGATAGTGGTAGTGGGGTGGTAGATGTCTAGTCTCCTTTATGGCTCTAATCTGATAGTGGTAGATGTTTAGTCTCCTTTATGGCTCTAATCTGATATTGGTAGTGGGGTAGTAGATGTCTAGTCTCCCTTATGGCTCTAATCTGATAGTGGTAGTGGGGTGGTAGATGTCTAGTCTCCTTTATGGCTCTAATCTGATAGTGGTAGTGGGGTGGTAGATGTCTATTCTTCTTTATGGCTCTAATCTGATAGTGGTAGTGGGGTGATAGATGTCTAGTCTCCTTTATGGCTCTAATCTGATAGTGGTAGTGGGGTGGTAGATGTCTAGTCTCCTTTATGGCTCTAATCTGATAGTGGTAGTGGGGTGGTAGATGTCTAGTCTACTTCATGGCTCTAATCTGATAGTGGTAGATGTTTAGTCTCCTTTATGGCTCTAATCTGATATTAGTAGTGGGGTAGTAGATGTCTAATCTCCTTTATGGCTCTAATCTGATAGTGGTAGTGGGGTGGTAGATGTCTAGTCTCATTTATGGCTCTAATCTGATAGTGGTAGATGTCTAGTCTCCTTTATGGCTCTAATATGATAGTGGTAGTGGGGTGATAGATGTCTAGTCTCCCTTATGGCTCTAATATGATAGTGGTAGTGGGGTGGTAGAATTCTCCTTAATGGCTTTAATCTGATAGTGGTATTGGGGTGGTAGATGTCTAGTCTCCTTTATGGCTCTAATCTGATAGTGGTAGTGGGGTGATAGATGTCTAGTCTCCCTTCTGGCTCTAATCTGATAGTGGTAGTGGGGTGATAGATGTCTAATCTCCTTTATGGCTCTAATCTGATAGTGGTAGTGGGGTGGTAGATGTCTAGTCTCCTTTATGGCTCTAATCTGATAGTGGTAGATGTCTAGTCTCCTTTATGGCTCTAATCTGATAGTGGTAGTGGGGTGATAGATGTCTAGTCTCCCTTATGGCTCTAATCTGATAGTGGTAGTGGGGTGGTAGATGTCTAGTCTCCTTTATGGCTCTAATCTGATAGTGGTAGTGGGGTGGTAGATGTCTAGTCTCCTTTATGGCTCTAATCTGATAGTGGTAGTGGGGTGGTAGATGTCTAGTCTCCCTTATGGCTCTATTCTGATAGTGGTAGATGTCTAGTCTCCTTTATGGCTCTAATCTGATAGTGGTAGATGTCTAGTCTCCTTTATGGCTCTAATCTGATAGTGGTAGATGTCTAGTCTCCTTTATGGCTCTAATCTGATAGTGGTAGTGGGGTGATAGATGTCTAGTCTCCTTTATGGCTCTAATCTGATAGTGGTAGTGGGGTGGTAGATGTCTAGTCTCCTTTATGAATCTAATCTGACAGTGGTAGATGTCTAGTCTCCTTTATGGCTCTAATCTGATAGTGGTAGTGGGGTGATAGATGTCTAGTCTCCTTTATGGCTCTAATCTGATAGTGGTAGTGGGGTGATAGATGTCTAGACTCCCTTATGGCTCTAATATGATAGTGGTAGTGTGGTGGTAGACTTCTCCTTTATGGCTCTAATCTGATAGTGGTAGATGTCTAGTCTCCTTTATGGCTCGAATCTGATAGTGGTAGTGGGGTGGTAGATGTCTAGTCTCCTTTATGAATCTAATCTGACAGTGGTAGATGTCTAGTCTCCTTTATGGCTCTAATCTGATAGTGGTAGTGGGGTGATAGATGTCTAGTCTCCTTTATGGCTCTAATCTGATAGTGGTAGTGGGGTGATAGATGTCTAGTCTCCCTTATGGCTCTAATCTGATAGTGGTAGTAGATGTCTCGTCTCCTTTATGGCTCTAGTCTGATAGTGGTATTGGGGTGATAGATGTCTAGTCTCCTTTATGGCTCTAATCTGATAGTGGTAGTGGGGTGGTAGATGTCTAGTCTTCTTTATGGCTCTAATCTGATAGTGGTAGTGGGGTGATAGATGTCTAGTCTCCTTTATGGCTCTAATCTGATAGTGGTAGTGGGGTGGTAGATGTCTAGTCTACTTCATGGCTCTAATCTGATAGTGGTAGATGTTTAGTCTCCTTTATGGCTCTAATCTGATATTGGTAGTGGGGTAGTAGATGTCTAGTCTCCCTTATGGCTCTAATCTGATAGTGGTAGTGGGGTGGTAGATGTCTAGTCTCCTTTATGGCTCTAATCTGATAGTGGTAGTGGGGTGGTAGATGTCTATTCTTCTTTATGGCTCTAATCTGATAGTGGTAGTGGGGTGATAGATGTCTAGTCTCCTTTATGGCTCTAATCTGATAGTGGTAGTGGGGTGGTAGATGTCTAGTCTCCTTTATGGCTCTAATCTGATAGTGGTAGTGGGGTGGTAGATGTCTAGTCTACTTCATGGCTCTAATCTGATAGTGGTAGATGTTTAGTCTCCTTTATGGCTCTAATCTGATATTGGTAGTGGGGTATTAGATGTCTAATCTCCTTTATGGCTCTAATCTGATAGTGGTAGTGGGGTGGTAGATGTCTAGTCTCATTTATGGCTCTAATCTGATAGTGGTAGATGTCTAGTCTCCTTTATGGCTCTAATCTGATAGTGGTAGTGGGGTGATAGATGTCTAGTCTCCCTTATGGCTCTAATATGATAGTGGTAGTGGGGTGGTAGAATTCTCCTTAATGGCTTTAATCTGATAGTGGTATTGGGGTGGTAGATGTCTAGTCTCCTTTATGGCTCTAATCTGATAGTGGTAGTGGGGTGATAGATGTCTAGTCTCTCTTATGGCTCTAATCTGATAGCGGTAGTGGGGTGGTAGATGTCTAGTCTCCTTTATGGCTCTAATCTGATAGTGGTAGTGGGGTGGTAGATGTCTAGTCTCCTTTATGGCTCTAATCTGATAGTGGTAGTGGGGTAGTAGATGTCTAGTTTCCTTTATGGCTCTAATCTGATAGTGGTAGTGGGGTGATAGATGTCTAGTCTCTCTTATGGCTCTAATCTTATAGCGGTAGTGGGGTGGTAGATGTCTAGTCTCCTTTATGGCTCTAATCTGATAGTGGTAGTGGGGTGGTAGATGTCTAGTCTCCTTTATGGCTCTAATCTGATAGTGGTAGTGGGGTGGTAGATGTCTAGTCTCCTTTATGGCTCTAATCTGATAGTGGTAGTGGGGTGATAGATGTCTAGTCTCCTTTATGGCTCTAATCTGATTGTGGTAGTTGGGTGGTAGATGTCTAGTCTCATTTATGGCTCTAATCTGATAGTGGTAGATGTCTAGTCTCCTTTATGGCTCTAATCTGATAGTGGTAGATGTCTAGTCTCCTTTATGGCTCTAATCTGATAGTGGTAGTGGGGTGATAGATGTCTAGTCTCCCTTATGGCTCTAATCTGATAGTGGTAGTGGGGTGGTAGATGTCTAGTCTCCTTTATGGCTCTAATCTGATAGTGGTAGTGGGGTGGTAGATGTCTAGTCTCCTTTATGGCTCTAATCTGATAGTGGTAGTGGGGTGGTAGATGTCTAGTCTCCCTTATGGCTCTATTCTGATAGTGGTAGATGTCTAGTCTCCTTTATGGCTCTAATCTGATAGTGGTAGATGTCTAGTCTCCTTTATGGCTCTAATCTGATAGTGGTAGATGTCTAGTCTCCTTTATGGCTCTAATCTGATAGTGGTAGTGGGGTGATAGATGTTTAGTCTCCTTTATGGCTCTAATCTGATATTGGTAGTGGGGTAGTAGATGTCTAGTCTCCCTTATGGCTCTAATCTGATAGTGGTAGTGGGGTGGTAGATGTCTAGTCTTCTTTATGGCTCTAATCTGAAAGTGCTAGTGGGGTGATAGATGTCTAGTCTCCTTTATGGCTCTAATCTGATAGTGGTAGTGGGGTGGTAGATGTCTAGTCTCCTTTATGGCTCTAATCTGATAGTGGTAGTGGGGTGGTAGATGTCTAGTCTCCTTTATGGCTCTAATCTGATAGTGGTAGTGGGGTGATAGATGTCTAGTCTCCTTTATGGCTCTAATCTGATAGTGGTAGTGGGGTGGTAGATGTCTAGTCTCCTTTATGAATCTAATCTGACAGTGGTAGATGTCTAGTCTCCTTTATGGCTCTAATCTGATAGTGGTAGTGGGGTGATAGATGTCTAGTCTCCTTTATGGCTCTAATCTGATAGTGGTAGTGGGGTGATAGATGTCTAGACTCCCTTATGGCTCTAATATGATAGTGGTAGTGTGGTGGTAGACTTCTCCTTTATGGCTCTAATCTGATAGTGGTAGATGTCTAGTCTCCTTTATGGCTCGAATCTGATAGTGGTAGTGGGGTGGTAGATGTCTAGTCTCCTTTATGAATCTAATCTGACAGTGGTAGATGTCTAGTCTCCTTTATGGCTCTAATCTGATAGTGGTAGTGGGGTGGTAGATGTCTAGTCTCCTTTATGGCTCTAATCTGATAGTGGTAGTGGGGTGGTAGATGTCTAGTCTCCTTTATGGCTCTAATCTGATAGTGGTAGTGGGGTGTAGATGTCTCGTCTCCTTTATGGCTCTAGTCTGATAGTGGTATTGGGGTGATAGATGTCTAGTCTCCTTTATGGCTCTAATCTGATAGTGGTAGTGGGGTGGTAGATGTCTAGTCTTCTTTATGGCTCTAATCTGATAGTGGTAGTGGGGTGATAGATGTCTAGTCTCCTTTATGGCTCTAATCTGATAGTGGTAGTGGGGTGGTAGATGTCTAGTCTCCTTTATGGCTCTAATCTGATAGTGGTAGTGGGGTGGTAGATGTCTAGTCTACTTCATGGTTCTAATCTGATAGTGGTAGATGTTTAGTCTCCTTTATGGCTCTAATCTGATAGTGGTAGTGGGGTGGTAGATGTCTAGTCTAATTTATGGCTCTAATCTGATAGTGGTAGTGGGGTGGTAGATGTCTAGTCTACTTCATGGCTCTAATCTGATAGTGGTAGATGTTTAGTCTCCTTTATGGCTCTAATCTGATAGTGGTAGTGGGGTAGTAGATGTCTAATCTCCTTTATGGCTCTAATCTGATAGTGGTAGTGGGGTGGTAGATGTCTAGTCTCATTTATGGCTCTAATCTGATAGTGGTAGATGTCTAGTCTCCTTTATGGCTCTAATCTGATAGTGGTAGATGTCTAGTCTCCTTTATGGCTCTAATCTGATAGTGGTAGTGTGGTGATAGATGTCTAGTCTCCCTTATGGCTCTAATCTGATAGTGGTAGTGGGGTGGTAGATGTCTAGTCTCCTTTATGGCTCTAATCTGATAGTGGTAGTGGGGTGGTAGATGTCTAGTCTCCTTTATGGCTCTAATCTGATAGTGGTAGTGGGGTGGTAGATGTCTAGTCTCCCTTATGGCTCTATTCTGATAGTGGTAGATGTCTAGTCTCCTTTATGGCTCTAATCTGATAGTGGTAGATGTCTAGTCTCCTTTATGGCTCTAATCTGATAGTGGTAGATGTCTAGTCTCCCTTATGGCTCTAATCTGATAGTGGTAGTGGGGTGATAGATGTTTAGTCTCCTTTATGGCTCTAATCTGATATTGGTAGTGGGGTAGTAGATGTCTAGTCTCCTTTATGGCTCTAATCTGATAGTGGTAGTGGGGTGGTAGATGTCTAGTCTCCTTTATGGCTCTAATCTGATAGTGCTAGTGGGGTGATAGATGTCTAGTCTCCTTTATGGCTCTAATCTGATAGTGGTAGTGGGGTGGTAGATGTCTAGTCTCCTTTATGGCTCTAATCTGATAGTGGTAGTGGGGTGGTAGATGTCTAGTCTCCTTTATGGCTCTAATCTGATAGTGGTAGTGGGGTGATAGATGTCTAGTCTCCTTTATGGCTCTAATCTGATAGTGGTAGTGGGGTGGTAGATGTCTAGTCTCCTTTATGAATCTAATCTGACAGTGGTAGATGTCTAGTCTCCTTTATGGCTCTAATCTGATAGTGGTAGTGGGGTGATAGATGTCTAGTCTCCTTTATGGCTCTAATCTGATAGTGGTAGTGGGGTGATAGATGTCTAGACTCCCTTATGGCTCTAATATGATAGTGGTAGTGTGGTGGTAGACCTCTCCTTTATGGCTCTAATCTGATAGTGGTAGATGTCTAGTCTCCTTTATGGCTCGAATCTGATAGTGGTAGTGGGGTGGTAGATGTCTAGTCTCCTTTATGAATCTAATCTGACAGTGGTAGATGTCTAGTCTCCTTTATGGCTCTAATCTGATAGTGGTAGTGGGGTGATAGATGTCTAGTCTGCTTTATGGCTCTAATCTGATAGTGGTAGTGGGGTGATAGATGTCTAGTCTCCCTTATGGCTCTAATCTGATAGTGGTAGTAGATGTCTCGTCTCCTTTATGGCTCTAGTCTGATAGTGGTATTGGGGTGATAGATGTCTAGTCTCCTTTATGGCTCTAATCTGATAGTGGTAGTGGGGTGGTAGATGTCTAGTCTTCTTTATGGCTCTAATCTGATAGTGGTAGTGGGGTGATAGATGTCTAGTCTCCTTTATGGCTCTAATCTGATAGTGGTAGTGGGGTGGTAGATGTCTAGTCTCCTTTATGGCTCTAATCTGATAGTGGTAGTGGGGTGGTAGATGTCTAGTCTACTTCATGGCTCTAATCTGATAGTGGTAGATGTTTAGTCTCCTTTAAGGCTCTAATCTGATATTGGTAGTGGGGTAGTAGATGTCTAGTCTCCCTTATGGCTCTAATCTGATAGTGGTAGTGGGGTGGTAGATGTCTAGTCTCCTTTATGGCTCTAATCTGATAGTGGTAGTGGGGTGGTAGATGTCTATTATTCTTTATGGCTCTAATCTGATAGTGGTAGTGGGGTGATAGATGTCTAGTCTCCTTTATGGCTCTAATCTGATAGTGGTAGTGGGGTGGTAGATGTCTAGTCTCCTTTATGGCTCTAATCTGATAGTGGTAGTGGGGTGGTAGATGTCTAGTCTACTTCATGGCTCTAATCTGATAGTGGTAGATGTTTAGTCTCCTTTATGGCTCTAATCTGATATTGGTAGTGGGGTAGTAGATGTCTAATCTCCTTTATGGCTCTAATCTGATAGTGGTAGTGGGGTGGTAGATGTCTAGTCTCATTTATGGCTCTAATCTGATAGTGGTAGATGTCTAGTCTCCTTTATGGCTCTAATCTGATAGTGGTAGTGGGGTGATAGATGTCTAGTCTCCCTTATGGCTCTAATATGATAGTGGTAGTGGGGTGGTAGAATTCTCCTTAATGGCTTTAATCTGATATTGGTATTGGGGTGGTAGATGTCTAGTCTCCTTTATGGCTCTAATCTGATAGTGGTAGTGGGGTGATAGATGTCTAGTCTCTCTTATGGCTCTAATCTGATAGCGGTAGTGGGGTGGTAGATGTCTAGTCTCCTTTATGGCTCTAATCTGATAGTGGTAGTGGGGTGGTAGATGTCTAGTCTCCTTTATGGCTCTAATCTGATAGTGGTAGTGGGGTAGTAGATGTCTAGTTTCCTTTATGGCTCTAATCTGATAGTGGTAGTGGGGTGATAGATGTCTAGTCTCTCTTATGGCTCTAATCTGATAGCGGTAGTGGGGTGGTAGATGTCTAGGCTCCTTTATGGCTCTAATCTGATAGTGGTAGTGGGGTGGTAGATGTCTAGTCTCCTTTATGGCTCTAATCTGATAGTGGTAGTGGGGTGGTAGATGTCTAGTCTCCTTTATGGCTCTAATCTGATAGTGGTAGTGGGGTGGTAGATGTCTAGTCTCCTTTATGGCTCTAATCTGATAGTGGTAGTGGGGTGGTAGATGTCTAGTCTCCCTTCTGGCTCTAATCTGATAGTGGTAGTGGGGTGGTAGATGTCTAGTCTCCTTTATGGCTCTAATCTGATAGTGGTAGTGGGGTGGTAGATGTCTAGTCTCCTTTATGGCTCTAATCTGATAGTGGTAGTGGGGTGATAGATGTCTAGTCTCCTTTATGGCTCTAATCTGATAGTGGTAGTGGGGTGGTAGATGTCTAGTCTCCTTTATGAATCTAATCTGACAGTGGTAGATGTCTAGTCTCCTTTATGGCTCTAATCTGATAGTGGTAGTGGGGTGATAGATGTCTAGTCTCCTTTATGGCTCTAATCTGATAGTGGTAGTGGGGTGATAGATGTCTAGACTCCCTTATGGCTCTAATATGATAGTGGTAGTGTGGTGGTAGACTTCTCCTTTATGGCTCTAATCTGATAGTGGTAGATGTCTAGTCTCCTTTATGGCTCGAATCTGATAGTGGTAGTGGGGTGGTAGATGTCTAGTCTCCTTTATGAATCTAATCTGACAGTGGTAGATGTCTAGTCTCCTTTATGGCTCTAATCTGATAGTGGTAGTGGGGTGATAGATGTCTAGTCTCCTTTATGGCTCTAATCTGATAGTGGTAGTGGGGTGGTAGATGTCTAGTCTCCTTTATGAATCTAATCTGACAGTGGTAGATGTCTAGTCTCCTTTATGGCTCTAATCTGATAGTGGTAGTGGGGTGGTAGATGTCTAGTCTCCTTTATGAATCTAATCTGACAGTGGTAGATGTCTAGTCTCCTTTATGGCTCTAATCTGATAGTGGTAGTGGGGTGGTAGATGTCTAGTCTCCTTTATGGCTCTAATTTGATAGTGGTAGTGGGGTGGTAGATGTCTAGTCTACTTCATGGCTCTAATCTGATAGTGGTAGATGTTTAGTCTCCTTTAAGGCTCTAATCTGATATTGGTAGTGGGGTAGTAGATGTCTAGTCTCCCTTATGGCTCTAATCTGATAGTGGTAGTGGGGTGGTAGATGTCTAGTCTCCTTTATGGCTCTAATCTGATAGTGGTAGTGGGGTGGTAGATGTCTATTATTCTTTATGGCTCTAATCTGATAGTGGTAGTGGGGTGATAGATGTCTAGTCTCCTTTATGGCTCTAATCTGATAGTGGTAGTGGGGTGGTAGATGTCTAGTCTCCTTTATGGCTCTAATCTGATAGTGGTAGTGGGGTGGTAGATGTCTAGTCTACTTCATGGCTCTAATCTGATAGTGGTAGATGTTTAGTCTCCTTTATGGCTCTAATCTGATATTGGTAGTGGGGTAGTAGATGTCTAATCTCCTTTATGGCTCTAATCTGATAGTGGTAGTGGGGTGGTAGATGTCTAGTCTCATTTATGGCTCTAATCTGATAGTGGTAGATGTCTAGTCTCCTTTATGGCTCTAATCTGATAGTGGTAGTGGGGTGATAGATGTCTAGTCTCCCTTATGGCTCTAATATGATAGTGGTAGTGGGGTGGTAGAATTCTCCTTAATGGCTTTAATCTGATAGTGGTATTGGGGTGGTAGATGTCTAGTCTCCTTTATGGCTCTAATCTGATAGTGGTAGTGGGGTGATAGATGTCTAGTCTCTCTTATGGCTCTAATCTGATAGCGGTAGTGGGGTGGTAGATGTCTAGTCTCCTTTATGGCTCTAATCTGATAGTGGTAGTGGGGTGGTAGATGTCTAGTCTCCTTTATGGCTCTAATCTGATAGTGGTAGTGGGGTAGTAGATGTCTAGTTTCCTTTATGGCTCTAATCTGATAGTGGTAGTGGGGTGGTAGATGTCTAGTCTCCTTTATGGCTCTAATCTGATAGCGGTAGTGGGGTGGTAGATGTCTAGGCTCCTTTATGGCTCTAATCTGATAGTGGTAGTGGGGTGGTAGATGTCTAGTCTCCTTTATGGCTCTAATCTGATAGTGGTAGTGGGGTGGTAGATGTCTAGTCTCCTTTATGGCTCTAATCTGATAGTGGTAGTGGGGTGGTAGATGTCTAGTCTCCTTTATGGCTCTAATCTGATAGTGGTAGTGGGGTGATAGATGTCTAGTCTCCCTTCTGGCTCTAATCTGATAGTGGTAGTGGGGTGGTAGATGTCTAGTCTCCTTTATGGCTCTAATCTGATAGTGGTAGTGGGGTGGTAGATGTCTAGTCTCCTTTATGGCTCTAATCTGATAGTGGTAGTGGGGTGATATATGTCTAGTCTCCTTTATGGCTCTAATCTGATAGTGGTAGTGGGGTGGTAGATGTCTAGTCTCCTTTATGAATCTAATCTGACAGTGGTAGATGTCTAGTCTCCTTTATGGCTCTAATCTGATAGTGGTAGTGGGGTGATAGATGTCTAGTCTCCTTTATGGCTCTAATCTGATAGTGGTAGTGGGGTGATAGATGTCTAGACTCCCTTATGGCTCTAATATGATAGTGGTAGTGTGGTGGTAGACTTCTCCTTAATGGCTCTAATCTGATAGTGGTAGATGTCTAGTCTCCTTTATGGCTCGAATCTGATAGTGGTAGTGGGGTGGTAGATGTCTAGTCTCCTTTATGAATCTAATCTGACAGTGGTAGATGTCTAGTCTCCTTTATGGCTCTAATCTGATAGTGGTAGTGGGGTGATAGATGTCTAGTCTCCTTTATGGCTCTAATCTGATAGTGGTAGTGGGGTGATAGATGTCTAGTCTCCCTTATGGCTCTAATCTGATAGTGGTAGTAGATGTCTCGTCTCCTTTATGGCTCTAGTCTGATAGTGGTATTGGGGTGATAGATGTCTAGTCTCCTTTATGGCTCTAATCTGATAGTGGTAGTGGGGTGGTAGATGTCTAGTCTCCTTTATGGCTCTAATCTGATAGTGGTAGTGGGGTGGTAGATGTCTAGTCTACTTCATGGCTCTAATCTGATAGTGGTAGATGTTTAGTCTCCTTTATGGCTCTAATCTGATATTGGTAGTGGGGTAGTAGATGTCTAGTCTCCCTTATGGCTCTAATCTGATAGTGGTAGTGGGGTGGTAGATGTCTAGTCTCCTTTATGGCTCTAATCTGATAGTGGTAGTGGGGTGGTAGATGTCTATTATTCTTTATGGCTCTAATCTGATAGTGGTAGTGGGGTGATAGATGTCTAGTCTCCTTTATGGCTCTAATCTGATAGTGGTAGTGGGGTGGTAGATGTCTAGTCTCCTTTATGGCTCTAATCTGATAGTGGTAGTGGGGTGGTAGATGTCTAATCTACTTCATGGCTCTAATCTGATAGTGGTAGATGTTTAGTCTCTTTCATGGCTCTAATCTGATATTGGTAGTGGGGTAGTAGATGTCTAATCTCCTTTATGGCTCTAATCTGATAGTGGTAGTGGGGTGGTAGATGTCTAGTCTCATTTATGGCTCTAATCTGATAGTGGTAGATGTCTAGTCTCCTTTATGGCTCTAATCTGATAGTGGTAGTGGGGTGATAGATGTCTAGTCTCCCTTATGGCTCTAATATGATAGTGGTAGTGGGGTGGTAGAATTCTCCTTAATGGCTCTAATCTGATAGTGGTAGTGGGGTGATAGATGTCTAGTCTCTCTTATGGCTCTAATCTGATAGCGGTAGTGGGGTGGTAGATGTCTAGTCTCCTTTATGGCTCTAATCTGATAGTGGTAGTGGGGTGGTAGATGTCTAGTCTCCTTTATGGCTCTAATCTGATAGTGGTAGTGGGGTAGTAGATGTCTAGTTTCCTTTATGGCTCTAATCTGATAGTGGTAGTGGGGTGATAGATGTCTAGTCTCCTTTATGGCTCTAATCTGATAGTGGTAGTGGGGTGGTAGATGTCTAGGCTCCTTTATGGCTCTAATCTGATAGTGGTAGTGGGGTGGTAGATGTCTAGTCTCCTTTATGGCTCTAATCTGATAGTGGTAGTGGGGTGGTAGATGTCTAGTCTCCTTTATGGCTCTAATCTGATAGTGGTAGTGGGGTGGTAGATGTCTAGTCTCCTTTATGGCTCTAATCTGATAGTGGTAGTGGGGTGATAGATGTCTAGTCTCCCTTCTGGCTCTAATCTGATAGTGGTAGTGGGGTGATAGATGTCTAGTCTCCTTTATGGCTCTAATCTGATAGTGGTAGGGGGGTGGTAGATGTCTAGTCTCCTTTATGGCTCTAATCTGATAGTGGTAGTGGGGTGGTAGATGTCTAGTCTCCTTTATGGCTCTAATCTGATAGTGGTAGTGGGGTGATAGATGTCTAGTCTCCCTTATGGCTCTAATCTGA
This sequence comes from Salvelinus alpinus, assembly GCF_045679555.1. NCBI lineage: Eukaryota > Metazoa > Chordata > Actinopteri > Salmoniformes > Salmonidae > Salvelinus > Salvelinus alpinus. The sequence goes on along the minus strand of NC_092105.1, from coordinate 885,284 downwards.
TAGTGGTAGTGGGGTGGTAGATGTCTAGTCTCCTTTATGGCTCTAATCTGATAGTGGTAGTGGGGTGGTAGATGTCTAGTCTCCTTTATGGCTCTAATCTGATAGTGGTAGTGGGGTGGTAGATGTCTAGTCTCCCTTATGGCTCTATTCTGATAGTGGTAGATGTCTAGTCTCCTTTATGGCTCTAATCTGATAGTGGTAGATGTCTAGTCTCCTTTATGGCTCTAATCTGATAGTGGTAGATGTCTAGTCTCCTTTATGGCTCTAATCTGATAGTGGTAGTGGGGTGATAGATGTCTAGTCTCCTTTATGGCTCTAATCTGATAGTGGTAGTGGGGTGGTAGATGTCTAGTCTCCTTTATGAATCTAATCTGACAGTGGTAGATGTCTAGTCTCCTTTATGGCTCTAATCTGATAGTGGTAGATGTCTAGTCTCCTTTATGGCTCGAATCTGATAGTGGTAGTGGGGTGGTAGATGTCTAGTCTCCTTTATGAATCTAATCTGACAGTGGTAGATGTCTAGTCTCCTTTATGGCTCTAATCTGATAGTGGTAGTGGGGTGATAGATGTCTAGTCTCCTTTATGGCTCTATTCTGATAGTGGTAGTGGGGTGATAGATGTCTAGTCTCCCTTATGGCTCTAATCTGATAGTGGTAGTAGATGTCTCGTCTCCTTTATGGCTCTAGTCTGATAGTGGTATTGGGGTGATAGATGTCTAGTCTCCTTTATGGCTCTAATCTGATAGTGGTAGTGGGGTGGTAGATGTCTAGTCTTCTTTATGGCTCTAATCTGATAGTGGTAGTGGGGTGATAGATGTCTAGTCTCCTTTATGGCTCTAATCTGATAGTGGTAGTGGGGTGGTAGATGTCTAGTCTACTTCATGGCTCTAATCTGATAGTGGTAGATGTTTAGTCTCCTTTATGGCTCTAATCTGATATTGGTAGTGGGGTAGTAGATGTCTAGTCTCCCTTATGGCTCTAATCTGATAGTGGTAGTGGGGTGGTAGATGTCTAGTCTCCTTTATGGCTCTAATCTGATAGTGGTAGTGGGGTGGTAGATGTCTATTCTTCTTTATGGCTCTAATCTGATAGTGGTAGTGGGGTGATAGATGTCTAGTCTCCTTTATGGCTCTAATCTGATAGTGGTAGTGGGGTGGTAGATGTCTAGTCTCCTTTATGGCTCTAATCTGATAGTGGTAGTGGGGTGGTAGATGTCTAGTCTACTTCATGGCTCTAATCTGATAGTGGTAGATGTTTAGTCTCCTTTATGGCTCTAATCTGATATTGGTAGTGGGGTAGTAGATGTCTAATCTCCTTTATGGCTCTAATCTGATAGTGGTAGTGGGGTGGTAGATGTCTAGTCTCATTTATGGCTCTAATCTGATAGTGGTAGATGTCTAGTCTCCTTTATGGCTCTAATCTGATAGTGGTAGTGGGGTGATAGATGTCTAGTCTCCCTTATGGCTCTAATATGATAGTGGTAGTGGGGTGGTAGAATTCTCCTTAATGGCTTTAATCTGATAGTGGTATTGGGGTGGTAGATGTCTAGTCTCCTTTATGGCTCTAATCTGATAGTGGTAGTGGGGTGATAGATGTCTAGTCTCTCTTATGGCTCTAATCTGATAGCGGTAGTGGGGTGGTAGATGTCTAGTCTCCTTTATGGCTCTAATCTGATAGTGGTAGTGGGGTGGTAGATGTCTAATCTCCTTTATGGCTCTAATCTGATAGTGGTAGTGGGGTAGTAGATGTCTAGTTTCCTTTATGGCTCTAATCTGATAGTGGTAGTGGGGTGATAGATGTCTAGTCTCTCTTATGGCTCTAATCTGATAGCGGTAGTGGGGTGGTAGATGTCTAGTCTCCTTTATGGCTCTAATCTGATAGTGGTAGTGGGGTGGTAGATGTCTAGTCTCCTTTATGGCTCTAATCTGATAGTGGTAGTGGGGTGGTAGATGTCTAGTCTCCTTTATGGCTCTAATCTGATAGTGGTAGTGGGGTGATAGATGTCTAGTCTCCTTTATGGCTCTATTCTGATAGTGGTAGTGGGGTGATAGATGTCTAGTCTCCCTTATGGCTCTAATCTGATAGTGGTAGTGGGGTAGTAGATGTCTCGTCTCCTTTATGGCTCTAGTCTGATAGTGGTATTGGGGTGATAGATGTCTAGTCTCCTTTATGGCTCTAATCTGATAGTGGTAGTGGGGTGGTAGATGTCTAGTCTCCTTTATGGCTCTAATCTGATAGTGGTAGTGGGGTGGTAGATGTCTAGTCTCCTTTATGGCTCTAATCTGATAGTGGTAGTGGGGTGGTAGATGTCTAGTCTCCTTTATGGCTCTAATCTGATAGTGGTAGATGTTTAGTCTCCTTTATGGCTCTAATCTGATATTGGTAGTGGGGTAGTAGATGTCTAGTCTCCCTTATGGCTCTAATCTGATAGTGGTAGTGGGGTGGTAGATGTCTAGTCTCCTTTATGGCTCTAATCTGATAGTGGTAGTGGGGTGGTAGATGTCTATTCTTCTTTATGGCTCTAATCTGATAGTGGTAGTGGGGTGATAGATGTCTAGTCTCCTTTATGGCTCTAATCTGATAGTGGTAGTGGGGTGGTAGATGTCTAGTCTCCTTTATGGCTCTAATCTGATAGTGGTAGTGGGGTGGTAGATGTCTAGTCTACTTCATGGCTCTAATCTGATAGTGGTAGATGTTTAGTCTCCTTTATGGCTCTAATCTGATATTGGTAGTGGGGTAGTAGATGTCTAATCTCCTTTATGGCTCTAATCTGATAGTGGTAGTGGGGTGGTAGATGTCTAGTCTCATTTATGGCTCTAATCTGATAGTGGTAGATGTCTAGTCTCCTTTATGGCTCTAATCTGATAGTGGTAGTGGGGTGATAGATGTCTAGTCTCCCTTATGGCTCTAATATGATAGTGGTAGTGGGGTGGTAGAATTCTCCTTAATGGCTTTAATCTGATAGTGGTATTGGGGTGGTAGATGTCTAGTCTCCTTTATGGCTCTAATCTGATAGTGGTAGTGGGGTGATAGATGTCTAGTCTCTCTTATGGCTCTAATCTGATAGCGGTAGTGGGGTGGTAGATGTCTAGTCTCCTTTATGGCTCTAATCTGATAGTGGTAGTGGGGTGGTAGATGTCTAATCTCCTTTATGGCTCTAATCTGATAGTGGTAGTGGGGTAGTAGATGTCTAGTTTCCTTTATGGCTCTAATCTGATAGTGGTAGTGGGGTGATAGATGTCTAGTCTCTCTTATGGCTCTAATCTGATAGCGGTAGTGGGGTGGTAGATGTCTAGTCTCCTTTATGGCTCTAATCTGATAGTGGTAGTGGGGTGGTAGATGTCTAGTCTCCTTTATGGCTCTAATCTGATAGTGGTAGTGGGGTGGTAGATGTCTAGTCTCCTTTATGGCTCTAATCTGATAGTGGTAGTGGGGTGGTAGATGTCTAGTCTCCCTTATGGCTCTAATCTGATAGTGGTAGTGGGGTGGTAGATGTCTAGTCTCCCTTCTGGCTCTAATCTGATAGTGGTAGTGGGGTGGTAGATGTCTAGTCTCCTTTATGGCTCTAATCTGATAGTGGTAGTGGGGTGGTAGATGTCTAGTCTCCCTTCTGGCTCTAATCTGATAGTGGTAGTGGGGTGGTAGATGTCTAGTCTCCCTTATGGCTCTAATCTGATAGTGGTAGTGGGGTGGTAGATGTCTAGTCTCCTTTATGGCTCTAATCTGATAGTGGTAGTGGGGTGGTAGATGTCTAGTCTCCTTTATGGCTCTAATCTGATAGTGGTAGTGGGGTGGTAGATGTCTAGTCTCCCTTATGGCTCTATTCTGATAGTGGTAGATGTCTAGTCTCCTTTATGGCTCTAATCTGATAGTGGTAGATGTCTAGTCTCCTTTATGGCTCTAATCTGATAGTGGTAGATGTCTAGTCTCCTTTATGGCTCTAATCTGATAGTGGTAGTGGGGTGATAGATGTCTAGTCTCCCTTATGGCTCTAATCTGATAGTGGTAGTGGGGTGGTAGATGTCTAGTCTCCCTTATGGCTCTAATCTGATAGTGGTCGATGAAAAGTCTCCTTTATGGCTCTAATCTGATAGTGGTAGTGGGGTGATAGATGTCTAGTCTCCCTTATGGCTGTAATATGATAGTGGTCGTGGGGTGGCAAATTTCTCCTTAATGGCTATAATCTGATAGTGGTATTGGGGTGGTAGATGTCTAGTCTCCTTTATGGCTCTAATCTGATAGTGGTAGTGGGGTAGTAGATGTCTAGTCTCCTTTATGGCTCTAGTCTGATAGTGGTAGTGGGGTGATAGATGTCTAGTCTCCTTTATGGCTCTAATCTGATAGTGGTAGTGGGGTGGTAGATGTCTAGTCTTCTTTATGGCTCTAATCTGATAGTGGTAGTGGGGTGATAGATGTCTAGTCTCCTTTATGGCTCTAATCTGATAGTGGTAGTGGGGTGGTAGATGTCTAGTCTCCTTTATGGCTCTAATCTGATAGTGGTAGTGGGGTGGTAGATGTCTAGTCTACTTCATGGCTCTAATCTGATAGTGGTAGATGTTTAGTCTCCTTTATGGCTCTAATCTGATATTGGTAGTGGGGTAGTAGATGTCTAATCTCCTTTATGGCTCTAATCTGATAGTGGTAGTGGGGTGGTAGATGTCTAGTCTCATTTATGGCTCTAATCTGATAGTGGTAGATGTCTAGTCTCCTTTATGGCTCTAATCTGATAGTGGTAGATGTCTAGTCTCCTTTATGGCTCTAATCTGATAGTGGTAGTGGGGTGATAGATGTCTAGTCTCCCTTATGGCTCTAATCTGATAGTGGTAGTGGGGTGGTAGATGTCTAGTCTCCTTTATGGCTCTAATCTGATAGTGGTAGTGGGGTGGTAGATGTCTAGTCTCCTTTATGGCTCTAATCTGATAGTGGTAGTGGGGTGGTAGATGTCTAGTCTCCCTTATGGCTCTATTCTGATAGTGGTAGATGTCTAGTCTCCTTTATGGCTCTAATCTGATAGTGGTAGATGTCTAGTCTCCTTTATGGCTCTAATCTGATAGTGGTAGATGTCTAGTCTCCTTTATGGCTCTAATCTGATAGTGGTAGTGGGGTGATAGATGTTTAGTCTCCTTTATGGCTCTAATCTGATATTGGTAGTGGGGTAGTAGATGTCTAGTCTCCCTTATGGCTCTAATCTGATAGTGGTAGTGGGGTGGTAGATGTCTAGTCTTCTTTATGGCTCTAATCTGATAGTGCTAGTGGGGTGATAGATGTCTAGTCTCCTTTATGGCTCTAATCTGATAGTGGTAGTGGGGTGGTAGATGTCTAGTCTCCTTTATGGCTCTAATCTGATAGTGGTAGTGGGGTGGTAGATGTCTAGTCTCCTTTATGGCTCTAATCTGATAGTGGTAGTGGGGTGATAGATGTCTAGTCTCCTTTATGGCTCTAATCTGATAGTGGTAGTGGGGTGATAGATGTCTAGTCTCCTTTATGGCTCTAATCTGATAGTGGTATTGGGGTGGTAGATGTCTAGTCTCCTTTATGGCTCTAATCTGATAGTGGTAGTGGGGTGGTAGATGTCTAGTCTACTTCATGGCTCTAATCTGATAGTGGTAGATGTTTAGTCTCCTTTATGGCTCTAATCTGATATTGGTAGTGGGGTAGTAGATGTCTAGTCTCCCTTATGGCTCTAATCTGATAGTGGTAGTGGGGTGGTAGATGTCTAGTCTCCTTTATGGCTCTAATCTGATAGTGGTAGTGGGGTGATAGATGTCTAGTCTCCCTTCTGGCTCTAATCTGATAGTGGTAGTGGGGTGATAGATGTCTAATCTCCTTTATGGCTCTAATCTGATAGTGGTAGTGGGGTGGTAGATGTCTAGTCTCCTTTATGGCTCTAATCTGATAGTGGTAGATGTCTAGTCTCCTTTATGGCTCTAATCTGATAGTGGTAGTGGGGTGATAGATGTCTAGTCTCCCTTATGGCTCTAATCTGATAGTGGTAGTGGGGTGGTAGATGTCTAGTCTCCTTTATGGCTCTAATCTGATAGTGGTAGTGGGGTGGTAGATGTCTAGTCTCCTTTATGGCTCTAATCTGATAGTGGTAGTGGGGTGGTAGATGTCTAGTCTCCCTTATGGCTCTATTCTGATAGTGGTAGATGTCTAGTCTCCTTTATGGCTCTAATCTGATAGTGGTAGATATCTAGTCTCCTTTATGGCTCTAATCTGATAGTGGTAGATGTCTAGTCTCCTTTATGGCTCTAATCTGATAGTGGTAGTGGGGTGATAGATGTCTAGTCTCCCTTATGGCTCTAATCTGATAGTGGTAGTGGGGTGGTAGATGTCTAGTCTCCCTTATGGCTCTAATCTGATAGTGGTCGATGAAAAGTCTCCTTTATGGCTCTAATCTGATAGTGGTAGTGGGGTGATAGATGTCTAGTCTCCCTTATGGCTGTAATATGATAGTGGTCGTGGGGTGGCAAATTTCTCCTTAATGGCTATAATCTGATAGTGGTATTGGGGTGGTAGATGTCTAGTCTCCTTTATGGCTCTAATCTGATAGTGGTAGTGGGGTAGTAGATGTCTAGTCTCCTTTATGGCTCTAGTCTGATAGTGGTAGTGGGGTGATAGATGTCTAGTCTCCTTTATGGCTCTAATCTGATAGTGGTAGTGGGGTGGTAGATGTCTAGTCTTCTTTATGGCTCTAATCTGATAGTGGTAGTGGGGTGATAGATGTCTAGTCTCCTTTATGGCTCTAATCTGATAGTGGTAGTGGGGTGGTAGATGTCTAGTCTCCTTTATGGCTCTAATCTGATAGTGGTAGTGGGGTGGTAGATGTCTAGTCTACTTCATGGCTCTAATCTGATAGTGGTAGATGTTTAGTCTCCTTTATGGCTCTAATCTGATATTGGTAGTGGGGTAGTAGATGTCTAATCTCCTTTATGGCTCTAATCTGATAGTGGTAGTGGGGTGGTAGATGTCTAGTCTCATTTATGGCTCTAATCTGATAGTGGTAGATGTCTAGTCTCCTTTATGGCTCTAATCTGATAGTGGTAGATGTCTAGTCTCCTTTATGGCTCTAATCTGATAGTGGTAGTGGGGTGATAGATGTCTAGTCTCCCTTATGGCTCTAATCTGATAGTGGTAGTGGGGTGGTAGATGTCTAGTCTCCTTTATGGCTCTAATCTGATAGTGGTAGTGGGGTGGTAGATGTCTAGTCTCCTTTATGGCTCTAATCTGATAGTGGTAGTGGGGTGGTAGATGTCTAGTCTCCCTTATGGCTCTATTCTGATAGTGGTAGATGTCTAGTCTCCTTTATGGCTCTAATCTGATAGTGGTAGATGTCTAGTCTCCTTTATGGCTCTAATCTGATAGTGGTAGATGTCTAGTCTCCTTTATGGCTCTAATCTGATAGTGGTAGTGGGGTGATAGATGTTTAGTCTCCTTTATGGCTCTAATCTGATATTGGTAGTGGGGTAGTAGATGTCTAGTCTCCCTTATGGCTCTAATCTGATAGTGGTAGTGGGGTGGTAGATGTCTAGTCTTCTTTATGGCTCTAATCTGATAGTGCTAGTGGGGTGATAGATGTCTAGTCTCCTTTATGGCTCTAATCTGATAGTGGTAGTGGGGTGGTAGATGTCTAGTCTCCTTTATGGCTCTAATCTGATAGTGGTAGTGGGGTGGTAGATGTCTAGTCTCCTTTATGGCTCTAATCTGATAGTGGTAGTGGGGTGATAGATGTCTAGTCTCCTTTATGGCTCTAATCTGATAGTGGTAGTGGGGTGATAGATGTCTAGTCTCCTTTATGGCTCTAATCTGATAGTGGTATTGGGGTGGTAGATGTCTAGTCTCCTTTATGGCTCTAATCTGATAGTGGTAGTGGGGTGGTAGATGTCTAGTCTCCTTCATGGCTCTAATCTGATAGTGGTAGATGTTTAGTCTCCTTTATGGCTCTAATCTGATATTGGTAGTGGGGTAGTAGATGTCTAGTCTCCCTTATGGCTCTAATCTGATAGTGGTAGTGGGGTGGTAGATGTCTAGTCTCCTTTATGGCTCTAATCTGATAGTGGTAGTGGGGTGGTAGATGTCTAGTCTACTTCATGGCTCTAATCTGATAGTGGTAGATGTTTAGTCTCCTTTATGGCTCTAATCTGATATTGGTAGTGGGGTAGTAGATGTCTAATCTCCTTTATGGCTCTAATCTGATAGTGGTAGTGGGGTGGTAGATGTCTAGTCTCATTTATGGCTCTAATCTGATAGTGGTAGATGTCTAGTCTCCTTTATGGCTCTAATCTGATAGTGGTAGTGGGGTGATAGATGTCTAGTCTCCCTTATGGCTCTAATATGATAGTGGTAGTGGGGTGGTAGAATTCTCCTTAATGGCTTTAATCTGATAGTGGTATTGGGGTGGTAGATGTCTAGTCTCCTTTATGGCTCTAATCTGATAGTGGTAGTGGGGTGATAGATGTCTAGTCTCTCTTATGGCTCTAATCTGATAGCGGTAGTGGGGTGGTAGATGTCTAGTCTCCTTTATGGCTCTAATCTGATAGTGGTAGTGGGGTGGTAGATGTCTAGTCTCCTTTATGGCTCTAATCTGATAGTGGTAGTGGGGTGGTAGATGTCTAGTCTCCTTTATGGCTCTAATCTGATAGTGGTAGATGTCTAGTCTCCTTTATGGCTCTAATCTGATAGTGGTAGATGTCTAGTCTCCTTTATGGCTCTAATCTGATAGTGGTAGTGGGGTGATAGATGTCTAGTCTCCCTTATGGCTCTAATCTGATAGTGGTAGTGGGGTGGTAGATGTCTAGTCTCCTTTATGGCTCTAATCTGATAGTGGTAGTGGGGTGGTAGATGTCTAGTCTCCTTTATGGCTCTAATCTGATAGTGGTAGATGTCTAGTCTCCTTTATGGCTCTAATCTGATAGTGGTAGTGGGGTGATAGATGTCTAGTCTCCCTTATGGCTCTAATCTGATAGTGGTAGTGGGGTGGTAGATGTCTAGTCTCCCTTATGGCTCTAATCTGATAGTGGTAGTGGGGTGATAGATGTCTAGTCTCCCTTATGGCTCTAATCTGATAGTGGTAGTGGGGTGGTAGATGTCTAGTCTCCCTTATGGCTCTAATCTGATAGTGGTCGATGAAAAGTCTCCTTTATGGCTCTAATCTGATAGTGGTAGTGGGGTGATAGATGTCTAGTCTCCCTTATGGCTCTAATCTGATAGTGGTCGTGGGGTGGTAAATTTCTCCTTAATGGCTATAATCTGATAGTGGTAGTGGGGTGGTAGATGTCTAGTCTCCTTTATGGCGCTAATCTGATAGTGGTAGTGGGGTGGTAGATGTCTAGTCTCCCTTATGGCTCTAATCTGATAGTGGTAGTGGGGTGGTAGATGTCTAGTCTCCTTTATGGCTCTAATCTGATAGTGGTAGTGGGGTGGTAGATGTCTAGTCTTCTTTATGGCTCTAATCTGATAGTGGTAGTGGGGTGATAGATGTCTAGTCTCCTTTATGGCTCTAATCTGATAGTGGTAGTGGGGTGGTAGATGTCTAGTCTCCTTTATGGCTCTAATCTGATAGTGGTAGTGGGGTGGTAGATGTCTAGTCTACTTCATGGCTCTAATCTGATAGTGGTAGATGTTTAGTCTCCTTTATGGCTCTAATCTGATATTGGTAGTGGGGTAGTAGATGTCTAGTCTCCCTTATGGCTCTAATCTGATAGTAGTAGTGGGGTGGTAGATGTCTAGTCTCCTTTATGGCTCTAATCTGATAGTGGTAGTGGGGTGGTAGATGTCTAGTCTCCTTTATGGCTCTAATCTGATAGTGGTAGTGGGGTGGTAGATGTCTAGTCTCCCTTATGGCTCTATTCTGATAGTGGTAGATGTCTAGTCTCCTCTATGGCTCTAATCTGATAGTGGTAGATGTCTAGTCTCCTTTATGGCTCTAATCTGATAGTGGTAGATGTCTAGTCTCCTTTATGGCTCTAATCTGATAGTGGTAGTGGGGTGATAGATGTTTAGTCTCCTTTATGGCTCTAATCTGATATTGGTAGTGGGGTAGTAGATGTCTAGTCTCCCTTATGGCTCTAATCTGATAGTGGTAGTGGGGTGATAGATGTCTAGTCTCCTTTATGGCTCTAATCTGATAGTGGTAGTGGGGTGGTACATGTCTATGTCTAGTCTCCTTTATGGCTCTAATCTGATAGTGGTAGTGGGGTGATAGATGTCTAGTCTCCTTTATGGCTCTAATCTGATAGTGGTAGTGGGGTGATAGATGTCTAGTCTCCCTTATGGCTCTAATATGATAGTGGTAGTGTGGTGGTAGATGTCTAGTCTCCCTTATGGCTCTAATCTGATAGTGGTCGATGAAAAGTCTCCTTTATGGCTCTAATCTGATAGTGGTAGTGGGGTGATAGATGTCTAGTCTCCCTTATGGCTGTAATATGATAGTGGTCGTGGGGTGGTAAATTTCTCCTTAATGGCTATAATCTGATAGTGGTAGTGGGGTGGTAGATGTCTAGTCTCCTTTATGGCGCTAATCTGATAGTGGTAGTGGGGTGGTAGATGTCTAGTCTCCTTTATGGCTCTAATCTGATAGTGGTAGTGGGGTGGTAGATGTCTAGTCTCCTTTATGGCTCTAATCTGATAGTGGTAGTGGGGTGGTAGATGTCTAGTCTCCTTTATGGCTCTAATCTGATAGTGGTAGTGGGGTGGTAGATGTCTAGTCTCCTTTATGGCTCTAATCTGATAGTGGTAGTGGGGTGGTAGATGTCTAGTCTCCTTTATGGCTCTAATCTGATAGTGGTAGTGGGGTGGTAGATGTCTAGTCTACTTCATGGCTCTAATCTGATAGTGGTAGATGTTTAGTCTCCTTTATGGCTCTAATCTGATATTGGTAGTGGGGTAGTAGATGTCTAGTCTCCCTTATGGCTCTAATCTGATAGTAGTAGTGGGGTGGTAGATGTCTAGTCTCCTTTATGGCTCTAATCTGATAGTGGTAGTGGGGTGGTAGATGTCTAGTCTCCTTTATGGCTCTAATCTGATAGTGGTAGTGGGGTGGTAGATGTCTAGTCTCCCTTATGGCTCTATTCTGATAGTGGTAGATGTCTAGTCTCCTCTATGGCTCTAATCTGATAGTGGTAGATGTCTAGTCTCCTTTATGGCTCTAATCTGATAGTGGTAGATGTCTAGTCTCCTTTATGGCTCTAATCTGATAGTGGTAGTGGGGTGATAGATGTTTAGTCTCCTTTATGGCTCTAATCTGATATTGGTAGTGGGGTAGTAGATGTCTAGTCTCCCTTATGGCTCTAATCTGATAGTGGTAGTGGGGTGATAGATGTCTAGTCTCCTTTATGGCTCTAATCTGATAGTGGTAGTGGGGTGGTACATGTCTAGTCTCCTTTATGAATCTAATCTGACAGTGGTAGATGTCTAGTCTCCTTTATGGCTCTAATCTGATAGTGGTAGTGGGGTGATAGATGTCTAGTCTCCTTTATGGCTCTAATCTGATAGTGGTAGTGGGGTGATAGATGTCTAGACTCCCTTATGGCTCTAATATGATAGTGGTAGTGTGGTGGTAGACTTCTCCTTTATGGCTCGAATCTGATAGTGGTAGTGGGGTGGTAGATGTCTAGTCTCCTTTATGAATCTAATCTGATAGTGGTAGATGTCTAGTCTCCTCTATGGCTCTAATCTGATAGTGGTAGATGTCTAGTCTCCTTTATGGCTCTAATCTGATAGTGGTAGATGTCTAGTCTCCTTTATGGCTCTAATCTGATAGTGGTAGTGGGGTGATAGATGTTTAGTCTCCTTTATGGCTCTAATCTGATATTGGTAGTGGGGTAGTAGATGTCTAGTCTCCCTTATGGCTCTAATCTGATAGTGGTAGTGGGGTGATAGATGTCTAGTCTCCTTTATGGCTCTAATCTGATAGTGGTAGTGGGGTGGTAGATGTCTAGTCTCCTTTATGAATCTAATCTGACAGTGGTAGATGTCTAGTCTCCTTTATGGCTCTAATCTGATAGTGGTAGTGGGGTGATAGATGTCTAGTCTCCTTTATGGCTCTAATCTGATAGTGGTAGTGGGGTGATAGATGTCTAGACTCCCTTATGGCTCTAATATGATAGTGGTAGTGTGGTGGTAGACTTCTCCTTTATGGCTCGAATCTGATAGTGGTAGTGGGGTGGTAGATGTCTAGTCTCCTTTATGAATCTAATCTGACAGTGGTAGATGTTTAGTCTCCTTTATGGCTCTAATCTGATAGTGGTAGTGGGGTGATAGATGTCTAGTCTCCTTTATGGCTCTAATCTGATAGTGGTAGTGGGGTGGTAGATGTCTAGTCTTCTTTATGGCTCTAATCTGATAGTGGTAGTGGGGTGATAGATGTCTAGTCTCCTTTATGGCTCTAATCTGATAGTGGTAGTGGGGTGGTAGATGTCTAGTCTCCTTTATGGCTCTAATCTGATAGTGGTAGTGGGGTGGTAGATGTCTAGTCTACTTCATGGCTCTAATCTGATAGTAGTAGTGGGGTGGTAGATGTCTAGTCTCCTTTATGGCTCTAATCTGATAGTGGTAGTGGGGTGGTAGATGTCTAGTCTCCTTTATGGCTCTAATCTGATAGTGGTAGTGGGGTGGTAGATGTCTAGTCTCCCTTATGGCTCTATTCTGATAGTGGTAGATGTCTAGTCTCCTCTATGGCTCTAATCTGATATAGTGGTAGATGTCTAGTCTCCTTTATGGCTCTAATCTGATAGTGGTAGATGTCTAGTCTCCTTTATGGCTCTAATCTGATAGTGGTAGTGGGGTGATAGATGTTTAGTCTCCTTTATGGCTCTAATCTGATATTGGTAGTGGGGTAGTAGATGTCTAGTCTCCCTTATGGCTCTAATCTGATAGTGGTAGTGGGGTGATAGATGTCTAGTCTCCTTTATGGCTCTAATCTGATAGTGGTAGTGGGGTGGTAGATGTCTAGTCTCCTTTATGAATCTAATCTGACAGTGGTAGATGTCTAGTCTCCTTTATGGCTCTAATCTGATAGTGGTAGTGGGGTGATAGATGTCTAGTCTCCTTTATGGCTCTAATCTGATAGTGGTAGTGGGGTGATAGATGTCTAGACTCCCTTATGGCTCTAATATGATAGTGGTAGTGTGGTGGTAGACTTCTCCTTTATGGCTCGAATCTGATAGTGGTAGTGGGGTGGTAGATGTCTAGTCTCCTTTATGAATCTAATCTGACAGTGGTAGATGTTTAGTCTCCTTTATGGCTCTAATCTGATAGTGGTAGTGGGGTGATAGATGTCTAGTCTCCTTTATGGCTCTAATCTGATAGTGGTAGTGGGGTGGTAGATGTCTAGTCTTCTTTATGGCTCTAATCTGATAGTGGTAGTGGGGTGATAGATGTCTAGTCTCCTTTATGGCTCTAATCTGATAGTGGTAGTGGGGTGGTAGATGTCTAGTCTCCTTTATGGCTCTAATCTGATAGTGGTAGTGGGGTGGTAGATGTCTAGTCTCCTTTATGGCTCTAATCTGATAGTGGTAGTGGGGTGGTAGATGTCTAGTCTCCTTTATGGCTCTAATCTGATAGTGGTAGAGGGGTGGTAGATGTCTAGTCTCCTTTATGGCTCTAATCTGATAGTGGTAGTGGGGTGGTAGATGTCTAGTCTCCTTTATGAATCTAATCTGACAGTGGTAGATGTCTAGTCTCCTTTATGGCTCTAATCTGATAGTGGTAGTGGGGTGATAGATGTCTAGTCTCCTTTATGGCTCTAATCTGATAGTGGTAGTGGGGTGATAGATGTCTAGACTCCCTTATGGCTCTAATATGATAGTGGTAGTGTGGTGGTAGACTTCTCCTTTATGGCTCGAATCTGATAGTGGTAGTGGGGTGGTAGATGTCTAGTCTCCTTTATGAATCTAATCTGACAGTGGTAGATGTTTAGTCTCCTCTATGGCTCTAATCTGATAGTGGTAGTGGGGTGATAGATGTCTAGTCTCCTTTATGGCTCTAATCTGATAGTGGTAGTGGGGTGGTAGATGTCTAGTCTTCTTTATGGCTCTAATCTGATAGTGGTAGTGGGGTGGTAGATGTCTAGTCTACTTCATGGCTCTAATCTGATAGTGGTAGTGGGGTAGTAGATGTCTAGTCTCCCTTATGGCTCTAATCTGATAGTAGTAGTGGGGTGGTAGATGTCTAGTCTCCTTTATGGCTCTAATCTGATAGTGGTAGTGGGGTGGTAGATGTCTAGTCTCCTTTATGGCTCTAATCTGATAGTGGTAGTGGGGTGGTAGATGTCTAGTCTCCCTTATGGCTCTATTCTGATAGTGGTAGATGTCTAGTCTCCTCTATGGCTCTGATCTGATAGTGGTAGATGTCTAGTCTCCTTTATGGCTCTAATCTGATAGTGGTAGATGTCTAGTCTCCTTTATGGCTCTAATCTGATAGTGGTAGTGGGGTGATAGATGTTTAGTCTCCTTTATGGCTCTAATCTGATATTGGTAGTGGGGTAGTAGATGTCTAGTCTCCCTTATGGCTCTAATCTGATAGTGGTAGTGGGGTGATAGATGTCTAGTCTCCTTTATGGCTCTAATCTGATAGTGGTAGTGGGGTGGTAGATGTCTAGTCTCCTTTATGAATCTAATCTGACAGTGGTAGATGTCTAGTCTCCTTTATGGCTCTAATCTGATAGTGGTAGTGGGGTGATAGATGTCTAGTCTCCTTTATGGCTCTAATCTGATAGTGGTAGTGGGGTGATAGATGTCTAGACTCCCTTATGGCTCTAATATGATAGTGGTAGTGTGGTGGTAGACTTCTCCTTTATGGCTCGAATCTGATAGTGGTAGTGGGGTGGTAGATGTCTAGTCTCCTTTATGAATCTAATCTGACAGTGGTAGATGTTTAGTCTCCTTTATGGCTCTAATCTGATAGTGGTAGTGGGGTGGTAGATGTCTAGTCTTCTTTATGGCTCTAATCTGATAGTGGTAGTGGGGTGATAGATGTCTAGTCTCCTTTATGGCTCTAATCTGATAGTGGTAGTGGGGTGGTAGATGTCTAGTCTCCTTTATGGCTCTAATCTGATAGTGGTAGTGGGGTGGTAGATGTCTAGTCTCCTTTATGGCTCTAATCTGATAGTGGTAGAGGGGTGGTAGATGTCTAGTCTCCTTTATGGCTCTAATCTGATAGTGGTAGTGGGGTGGTAGATGTCTAGTCTCCCTTATGGCTCTATTCTGATAGTGGTAGATGTCTAGTCTCCTCTATGGCTCTAATCTGATAGTGGTAGATGTCTAGTCTCCTTTATGGCTCTAATCTGATAGTGGTAGATGTCTAGTCTCCTTTATGGCTCTAATCTGATAGTGGTAGTGGGGTGATAGATGTTTAGTCTCCTTTATGGCTCTAATCTGATATTGGTAGTGGGGTAGTAGATGTCTAGTCTCCCTTATGGCTCTAATCTGATAGTGGTAGTGGGGTGATAGATGTCTAGTCTCCTTTATGGCTCTAATCTGATAGTGGTAGTGGGGTGGTAGATGTCTAGTCTCCTTTATGAATCTAATCTGACAGTGGTAGATGTCTAGTCTCCTTTATGGCTCTAATCTGATAGTGGTAGTGGGGTGATAGATGTCTAGTCTCCTTTATGGCTCTAATCTGATAGTGGTAGTGGGGTGATAGATGTCTAGACTCCCTTATGGCTCTAATATGATAGTGGTAGTGTGGTGGTAGACTTCTCCTTTATGGCTCGAATCTGATAGTGGTAGTGGGGTGGTAGATGTCTAGTCTCCTTTATGAATCTAATCTGACAGTGGTAGATGTTTAGTCTCCTTTATGGCTCTAATCTGATAGTGGTAGTGGGGTGATAGATGTCTAGTCTCCTTTATGGCTCTAATCTGATAGTGGTAGTGGGGTGGTAGATGTCTAGTCTTCTTTATGGCTCTAATCTGATAGTGGTAGTGGGGTGATAGATGTCTAGTCTCCTTTATGGCTCTAATCTGATAGTGGTAGTGGGGTGGTAGATGTCTAGTCTCCTTTATGGCTCTAATCTGATAGTGGTAGTGGGGTGGTAGATGTCTAGTCTACTTCATGGCTCTAATCTGATAGTGGTAGATGTTTAGTCTCCTTTATGGCTCTAATCTGATATTGGTAGTGGGGTAGTAGATGTCTAGTCTCCCTTATGGCTCTAATCTGATAGTGGTAGTGGGGTGGTAGATGTCTAGTCTCCTTTATGGCTCTAATCTGATAGTGGTAGTGGGGTGGTAGATGTCTAGTCTCCTTTATGAATCTAATCTGACAGTGGTAGATGTCTAGTCTCCTTTATGGCTCTAATCTGATAGTGGTAGTGGGGTGATAGATGTCTAGTCTCCTTTATGGCTCTAATCTGATAGTGGTAGTGGGGTGATAGATGTCTAGTCTCCTTTATGGCTCTAATCTGATAGTGGTAGTGGGGTGATAGATGTCTAGTCTCCTTTATGGCTCTAATCTGATAGTGGTAGTGGGGTGGTAGATGTCTAGTCTCCTTTATGGCTCTAATCTGATAGTGGTAGTGGGGTGGTAGATGTCTAGTCTACTTCATGGCTCTAATCTGATAGTGGTAGATGTTTAGTCTCCTTTATGGCTCTAATCTGATATTGGTAGTGGGGTAGTAGATGTCTAGTCTCCCTTATGGCTCTAATCTGATAGTAGTAGTGGGGTGGTAGATGTCTAGTCTCCTTTATGGCTCTAATCTGATAGTGGTAGTGGGGTGGTAGATGTCTAGTCTCCTTTATGGCTCTAATCTGATAGTGGTAGTGGGGTGGTAGATGTCTAGTCTCCCTTATGGCTCTATTCTGATAGTGGTAGATGTCTAGTCTCCTCTATGGCTCTAATCTGATAGTGGTAGATGTCTAGTCTCCTTTATGGCTCTAATCTGATAGTGGTAGATGTCTAGTCTCCTTTATGGCTCTAATCTGATAGTGGTAGTGGGGTGATAGATGTTTAGTCTCCTTTATGGCTCTAATCTGATATTGGTAGTGGGGTAGTAGATGTCTAGTCTCCCTTATGGCTCTAATCTGATAGTGGTAGTGGGGTGATAGATGTCTAGTCTCCTTTATGGCTCTAATCTGATAGTGGTAGTGGGGTGGTAGATGTCTAGTCTCCTTTATGAATCTAATCTGACAGTGGTAGATGTCTAGTCTCCTTTATGGCTCTAATCTGATAGTGGTAGTGGGGTGATAGATGTCTAGTCTCCTTTATGGCTCTAATCTGATAGTGGTAGTGGGGTGATAGATGTCTAGACTCCCTTATGGCTCTAATATGATAGTGGTAGTGTGGTGGTAGACTTCTCCTTTATGGCTCGAATCTGATAGTGGTAGTGGGGTGGTAGATGTCTAGTCTCCTTTATGAATCTAATCTGACAGTGGTAGATGTTTAGTCTCCTTTATGGCTCTAATCTGATAGTGGTAGTGGGGTGATAGATGTCTAGTCTCCTTTATGGCTCTAATCTGATAGTGGTAGTGGGGTGGTAGATGTCTAGTCTTCTTTATGGCTCTAATCTGATAGTGGTAGTGGGGTGGTAGATGTCTAGTCTACTTCATGGCTCTAATCTGATAGTGGTAGTGGGGTAGTAGATGTCTAGTCTCCCTTATGGCTCTAATCTGATAGTAGTAGTGGGGTGGTAGATGTCTAGTCTCCTTTATGGCTCTAATCTGATAGTGGTAGTGGGGTGGTAGATGTCTAGTCTCCTTTATGGCTCTAATCTGATAGTGGTAGTGGGGTGGTAGATGTCTAGTCTCCCTTATGGCTCTATTCTGATAGTGGTAGATGTCTAGTCTCCTCTATGGCTCTAATCTGATAGTGGTAGATGTCTAGTCTCCTTTATGGCTCTAATCTGATAGTGGTAGATGTCTAGTCTCCTTTATGGCTCTAATCTGATAGTGGTAGTGGGGTGATAGATGTTTAGTCTCCTTTATGGCTCTAATCTGATATTGGTAGTGGGGTAGTAGATGTCTAGTCTCCCTTATGGCTCTAATCTGATAGTGGTAGTGGGGTGATAGATGTCTAGTCTCCTTTATGGCTCTAATCTGATAGTGGTAGTGGGGTGGTAGATGTCTAGTCTCCTTTATGAATCTAATCTGACAGTGGTAGATGTCTAGTCTCCTTTATGGCTCTAATCTGATAGTGGTAGTGGGGTGATAGATGTCTAGTCTCCTTTATGGCTCTAATCTGATAGTGGTAGTGGGGTGATAGATGTCTAGACTCCCTTATGGCTCTAATATGATAGTGGTAGTGTGGTGGTAGACTTCTCCTTTATGGCTCGAATCTGATAGTGGTAGTGGGGTGGTAGATGTCTAGTCTCCTTTATGAATCTAATCTGACAGTGGTAGATGTTTAGTCTCCTTTATGGCTCTAATCTGATAGTGGTAGTGGGGTGATAGATGTCTAGTCTCCTTTATGGCTCTAATCTGATAGTGGTAGTGGGGTGGTAGATGTCTAGTCTTCTTTATGGCTCTAATCTGATAGTGGTAGTGGGGTGATAGATGTCTAGTCTCCTTTATGGCTCTAATCTGATAGTGGTAGTGGGGTGGTAGATGTCTAGTCTCCTTTATGGCTCTAATCTGATAGTGGTAGTGGGGTGGTAGATGTCTAGTCTCCTTTATGGCTCTAATCTGATAGTGGTAGAGGGGTGGTAGATGTCTAGTCTCCTTTATGGCTCTAATCTGATAGTGGTAGTGGGGTGGTAGATGTCTAGTCTCCCTTATGGCTCTATTCTGATAGTGGTAGATGTCTAGTCTCCTCTATGGCTCTAATCTGATAGTGGTAGATGTCTAGTCTCCTTTATGGCTCTAATCTGATAGTGGTAGATGTCTAGTCTCCTTTATGGCTCTAATCTGATAGTGGTAGTGGGGTGATAGATGTTTAGTCTCCTTTATGGCTCTAATCTGATATTGGTAGTGGGGTAGTAGATGTCTAGTCTCCCTTATGGCTCTAATCTGATAGTGGTAGTGGGGTGATAGATGTCTAGTCTCCTTTATGGCTCTAATCTGATAGTGGTAGTGGGGTGGTAGATGTCTAGTCTCCTTTATGAATCTAATCTGACAGTGGTAGATGTCTAGTCTCCTTTATGGCTCTAATCTGATAGTGGTAGTGGGGTGATAGATGTCTAGTCTCCTTTATGGCTCTAATCTGATAGTGGTAGTGGGGTGATAGATGTCTAGACTCCCTTATGGCTCTAATATGATAGTGGTAGTGTGGTGGTAGACTTCTCCTTTATGGCTCGAATCTGATAGTGGTAGTGGGGTGGTAGATGTCTAGTCTCCTTTATGAATCTAATCTGACAGTGGTAGATGTTTAGTCTCCTTTATGGCTCTAATCTGATAGTGGTAGTGGGGTGATAGATGTCTAGTCTCCTTTATGGCTCTAATCTGATAGTGGTAGTGGGGTGGTAGATGTCTAGTCTTCTTTATGGCTCTAATCTGATAGTGGTAGTGGGGTGATAGATGTCTAGTCTCCTTTATGGCTCTAATCTGATAGTGGTAGTGGGGTGGTAGATGTCTAGTCTCCTTTATGGCTCTAATCTGATAGTGGTAGTGGGGTGGTAGATGTCTAGTCTACTTCATGGCTCTAATCTGATAGTGGTAGATGTTTAGTCTCCTTTATGGCTCTAATCTGATATTGGTAGTGGGGTAGTAGATGTCTAGTCTCCCTTATGGCTCTAATCTGATAGTGGTAGTGGGGTGGTAGATGTCTAGTCTCCTTTATGGCTCTAATCTGATAGTGGTAGTGGGGTGGTAGATGTCTAGTCTCCTTTATGAATCTAATCTGACAGTGGTAGATGTCTAGTCTCCTTTATGGCTCTAATCTGATAGTGGTAGTGGGGTGATAGATGTCTAGTCTCCTTTATGGCTCTAATCTGATAGTGGTAGTGGGGTGATAGATGTCTAGACTCCCTTATGGCTCTAATATGATAGTGGTAGTGTGGTGGTAGACTTCTCCTTTATGGCTCTAATCTGATAGTGGTAGATGTCTAGTCTCCTTTATGGCTCTAATCTGATAGTGGTAGTGGGGTGATAGATGTCTAGTCTCCTTCATTGCTCTAATCTGATAGTGGTAGATGTCTAGTCTCCTTTATGGCTCTAATCTGATAGTGGTAGTGGGGTGGTAGATGTCTAGTCTCCTTTATGGCTCTAATCTGATAGTGGTAGTGGGATGATAGATGTCTAGTCACCTTTATGGCTCTAATCTGATAGTGGTAGTGGGGTGATAGATGTCTAGTCTCCTTTATGGCTCTAATCTGATAGTGGTAGTGGGGTGGTAGATGTCTAGTCTCCTTTATGAATCTAATCTGATAGTGGTAGTGGGGTGATAGATGTCTAGTCTCCCTTCTGGCTCTAATCTGAGAGTGGTAGTGGGGTGATAGATGTCTAGTCTCCTTTATGGCTCTAATCTTATAGTGGTAGTGGGGTGGTAGATGTGTAGTCTCATTTATGGCACTAATCTGATAGTGGTAGATGTCTAGTCTCCTTTATGGCTCTAATCTGATAGTGGTAGATGTCTAGTCTCCTTTATGGCTCTAATCTGATAGTGGTAGTGGGGTGATAGATGTCTAGTCTCCTTTATGGCTCTAATCTGATAGTGGTAGTGGGGTGGTAGATGTCTAGTCTCCTTTATGGCTCTAATCTGATAGTGGTAGATGTCTAGTCTCCTTTATGGCTCTAATCTGATAGTGGTAGATGTCTAGTCTCCTTTATGGCTCTAATCTGATAGTGGTAGTGGGGTGATAGATGTCTAGTCTCCCTTATGGCTCTAATCTGATAGTGGTAGTGGGGTGGTAGATGTCTAGTCTCCTTTATGGCTCTAATCTGATAGTGGTCGATGAAAAGTCTCCTTTATGGCTCTAATCTGATAGTGGTAGTGGGGTGATAGATGTCTAGTCTCCCTTATGGCTCTAATATGATAGTGGTAGTGGGGTGGTACATTTCTCCTTAATGGCTATAATCTGATAGTGGTATTGGGGTGGTAGATGTCTAGTCTCCTTTATGGCTCTAATCTGATAGTGGTAGTGGGGTAGTAGATGTCTAGTCTCCTTTATGGCTCTAATCTGATAGTGGTAGTGGGGTGATAGATGTCTAGTCTCCCTTATGGCTCTAATCTGATAGTGGTAGTGGGGTGGTAGATGTCTAGTCTCCTTTATGGCTCTAATCTGATAGTGGTAGTGGGGTGGTAGATGTCTAGGCTCCTTTATGGCTCTAATCTGATAGTGGTAGTGGGGTGGTAGATGTCTAGTCTCCTTTATGGCTCTAATCTGATAGTGGTAGTGGGGTGGTAGATGTCTAGTCTCCCTTATGGCTCTAATCTGATAGTGGTAGTGGGTTGGTAGATGTCTAGTCTCCTTTATGGCTCTAATTTGATAGTGGTAGATGTCTAGTCTCCTTTATGGCTCTAATCTGATAGTGGTCGATGAAAAGTCTCCTTTATGGCTCTAATCTGATAGTGGTAGTGGGGTGATAGATGTCTAGTCTCCTTTATGGCTCTAATCTGATAGTGGTAGATGTCTAGTCTCCTTTATGGCTCTAATCTGATAGTGGTCGATGAAAAGTCTCCTTTATGGCTCTAATCTGATAGTGGTAGTGGGGTGATAGATGTCTAGTCTCCCTTATGGCTCTAATATGATAGTGGTAGTGGGGTGGTAGAATTCTCCTTAATGGCTTTAACCTGATAGTGGTATTGGGGTGGTAGATGTCTAGTCTCCTTTATGGCTCTAATCTGATAGTGGTAGTGGGGTGATAGATGTCTAGTCTCTCTTATGGCTCTAATCTGATAGCGGTAGTGGGGTGGTAGATGTCTAGTCTCCTTTATGGCTCTAATCTGATAGTGGTAGTGGGGTGGTAGATGTCTAGTCTCCTTTATGGCTCTAATCTGATAGTGGTAGTGGGGTGGTAGATGTCTAGTCTCCTTTATGGCTCTAATCTGATAGTGGTAGTGGGGTGGTAGATGTCTAGTCTCCTTTATGGCTCTAATCTGATAGTGGTAGTGGGCTGGTAGATGTCTAGTCTCCTTTATGGCTCTAATCGGATAGTGGTAGTGGGGTGGTAGATGTCTAGTCTCCCTTATGGCTCTAATCTGATAGTGGTAGTGGGGTGGTAGATGTCTAGTCTCCTTTATGGCTCTAATCTGATAGTGGTAGTGGGGTGGTAGATGTCTAGTCTCATGTATGGCTCTAATCTGATAGTGGTAGTGGGGTGGTAGATGTCTAGTCTCCTTTATGGCTCTAATCTGATAGTGGTAGTGGGGTGGTAGATGTCTAGTCTCCTTTATGGCTCTAATCTGATAGTGGTCGATGAAAAGTCTCCTTTATGGCTCTAATCTGATAGTGGTAGTGGGGTGATAGATGTCTAGTCTCCCTTATGGCTCTAATATGATAGTGGTAGTGGGGTGGTAAATTTCTCCTTAATGGCTATAATCTGATAGTGGTATTGGGGTGGTAGATGTCTAGTTTCCTTTATGGCTCTAATCTGATAGTGGTAGTGGGGTAGTAGATGTCTAGTCTCCTTTATGGCTCTAATCTGATAGTGGTAGTGGGGTGATAGATGTCTAGTCTCCCTTATGGCTCTAATCTGATAGTGGTAGTGGGGTGGTAGATGTCTAGTCTCCTTTATGGCTCTAATCTGATAGTGGTAGTGGGGTGGTAGATGTCTAGGCTCCTTTATGGCTCTAATCTGATAGTGGTAGTGGGGTGGTAGATGTCTAGTCTCCTTTGTGGCTCTAATCTGATAGTGGTAGTGGGGTGGTAGATGTCTAGTCTCCCTTATGGCTCTAATCTGATAGTGGTAGTGGGTTGGTAGATGTCTAGTCTCCTTTATGGCTCTAATCTGATAGTGGTAGTGGGGTGATAGATGTCTAGTCTCCTTTATGGCTCTAATTTGATAGTGGTAGATGTCTAGTCTCCTTTATGGCTCTAATCTGATAGTGGTCGATGAAAAGTCTCCTTTATGGCTCTAATCTGATAGTGGTAGTGGGGTGATAGATGTCTAGTCTCCTTTATGGCTCTAATCTGATAGTGGTAGATGTCTAGTCTCCTTTATGGCTCTAATCTGATAGTGGTCGATGAAAAGTCTCCTTTATGGCTCTAATCTGATAGTGGTAGTGGGGTGATAGATGTCTAGTCTCCCTTATGGCTCTAATATGATAGTGGTAGTGGGGTGGTATAATTCTCCTTAATGGCTTTAACCTGATAGTGGTATTGGGGTGGTAGATGTCTAGTCTCCTTTATGGCTCTAATCTGATAGTGGTAGTGGGGTGATAGATGTCTAGTCTCTCTTATGGCTCTAATCTGATAGCGGTAGTGGGGTGGTAGATGTCTAGTCTCCTTTATGGCTCTAATCTGATAGTGGTAGTGGGGTGGTAGATGTCTAGTCTCCTTTATGGCTCTAATCTGATAGTGGTAGTGGGGTAGTAGATGTCTAGTCTCCTTTATGGCTCTAATCTGATAGTGGTAGTGGGGTGATAGATGTCTAGTCTCTCTTATGGCTCTAATCTGATAGCGGTAGTGGGGTGGTAGATGTCTAGTCTCCTTTATGGCTCTAATCTGATAGTGGTAGTGGGGTGGTAGATGTCTAGTCTCCTTTATGGCTCTAATCTGATAGTGGTAGTGGGGTGGTAGATGTCTAGTCTCCTTTATGGCTCTAATCTGATAGTGGTAGTGGGGTGGTAGATGTCTAGTCTCCTTTATGGCTCTAATCTGATAGTGGTAGTGGGGTGATAGATGTCTAGTCTCCCTTCTGGCTCTAATCTGATAGTGGTAGTGGGGTGATAGATGTCTAATCTCCTTTATGGCTCTAATCTGATAGTGGTAGTGGGGTGGTAGATGTCTAGTCTCATTTATGGCTCTAATCTGATAGTGGTAGATGTCTAGTCTCCTTTATGGCTCTAATCTGATAGTGGTAGATGTCTAGTCTCCTTTATGGCTCTAATCTGATAGTGGTAGTGGGGTGATAGATGTCTAGTCTCCCTTATGGCTCTAATCTGATATTGGTAGTGGGGTGGTAGATGTCTAGTCTCCTTTATGGCTCTAATCTGATAGTGGTAGTGGGGTGGTAGATGTCTAGTCTCCTTTATGGCTCTAATCGGATAGTGGTAGTGGGGTGGTAGATGTCTAGTCTCCCTTATGGCTCTAATCTGATAGTGGTAGTGGGGTGATAGATGTCTAGTCTCCTTTATGGCTCTAATCTGATAGTGGTAGTGGGGTGGTAGATGTCTAGTCTCATGTATGGCTCTAATCTGATAGTGGTAGTGGGGTGATAGATGTCTAGTCTCCCTTATGGCTCTAATCTGATAGTGGTAGTGGGGTGGTAGATGTCTAGTCTCCTTTATGGCTCTAATCTGATAGTGGTCGATGAAAAGTCTCCTTTATGGCTCTAATCTGATAGTGGTAGTGGGGTGATAGATGTCTAGTCTCCCTTATGGCTCTAATATGATAGTGGTAGTGGGGTGGTAAATTTCTCCTTAATGGCTATAATCTGATAGTGGTATTGGGGTGGTAGATGTCTAGTTTCCTTTATGGCTCTAATCTGATAGTGGTAGTGGGGTAGTAGATGTCTAGTCTCCTTTATGGCTCTAATCTGATAGTGGTAGTGGGGTGATAGATGTCTAGTCTCCCTTATGGCTCTAATCTGATAGTGGTAGTGGGGTGGTAGATGTCTAGTCTCCTTTATGGCTCTAATCTGATAGTGGTAGTGGGGTGGTAGATGTCTAGGCTCCTTTATGGCTCTAATCTGATAGTGGTAGTGGGGTGGTAGATGTCTAGTCTCCTTTGTGGCTCTAATCTGATAGTGGTAGTGGGGTGGTAGATGTCTAGTCTCCCTTATGGCTCTAATCTGATAGTGGTAGTGGGTTGGTAGATGTCTAGTCTCCTTTATGGCTCTAATCTGATAGTGGTAGTGGGGTGATAGATGTCTAGTCTCCTTTATGGCTCTAATTTGATAGTGGTAGATGTCTAGTCTCCTTTATGGCTCTAATCTGATAGTGGTCGATGAAAAGTCTCCTTTATGGCTCTAATCTGATAGTGGTAGTGGGGTGATAGATGTCTAGTCTCCTTTATGGCTCTAATCTGATAGTGGTAGATGTCTAGTCTCCTTTATGGCTCTAATCTGATAGTGGTCGATGAAAAGTCTCCTTTATGGCTCTAATCTGATAGTGGTAGTGGGGTGATAGATGTCTAGTCTCCCTTATGGCTCTAATATGATAGTGGTAGTGGGGTGGTATAATTCTCCTTAATGGCTTTAACCTGATAGTGGTATTGGGGTGGTAGATGTCTAGTCTCCTTTATGGCTCTAATCTGATAGTGGTAGTGGGGTGATAGATGTCTAGTCTCTCTTATGGCTCTAATCTGATAGCGGTAGTGGGGTGGTAGATGTCTAGTCTCCTTTATGGCTCTAATCTGATAGTGGTAGTGGGGTGGTAGATGTCTAGTCTCCTTTATGGCTCTAATCTGATAGTGGTAGTGGGGTAGTAGATGTCTAGTCTCCTTTATGGCTCTAATCTGATAGTGGTAGTGGGGTGATAGATGTCTAGTCTCTCTTATGGCTCTAATCTGATAGCGGTAGTGGGGTGGTAGATGTCTAGTCTCCTTTATGGCTCTAATCTGATAGTGGTAGTGGGGTGGTAGATGTCTAGTCTCCTTTATGGCTCTAATCTGATAGTGGTAGTGGGGTGGTAGATGTCTAGTCTCCTTTATGGCTCTAATCTGATAGTGGTAGTGGGGTGGTAGATGTCTAGTCTTCTTTATGGCTCTAATCTGATAGTGGTAGTGGGGTGATAGATGTCTAGTCTCCCTTCTGGCTCTAATCTGATAGTGGTAGTGGGGTGATAGATGTCTAATCTCCTTTATGGCTCTAATCTGATAGTGGTAGTGGGGTGGTAGATGTCTAGTCTCATTTATGGCTCTAATCTGATAGTGGTAGATGTCTAGTCTCCTTTATGGCTCTAATCTGATAGTGGTAGATGTCTAGTCTCCTTTATGGCTCTAATCTGATAGTGGTAGTGGGGTGATAGATGTCTAGTCTCCCTTATGGCTCTAATCTGATATTGGTAGTGGGGTGGTAGATGTCTAGTCTCCTTTATGGCTCTAATCTGATAGTGGTAGTGGGGTGGTAGATGTCTAGTCTCCCTTATGGCTCTATTCTGATAGTGGTAGATGTCTAGTCTCCTTTATGGCTCTAATCTGATAGTGGTCGATGAAAAGTCTCCTTTATGGCTCTAATCTGATAGTGGTAGTGGGGTGATAGATGTCTAGTCTCCTTTATGGCTCTAATCTGATAGTGGTAGTGGGGTGATAGATGTCTAGACTCCCTTATGGCTCTAATATGATAGTGGTAGTGTGGTGGTAGACTTCTCCTTTATGGCTCGAATCTGATAGTGGTAGTGGGGTGGTAGATGTCTAGTCTCCTTTATGAATCTAATCTGACAGTGGTAGATGTTTAGTCTCCTTTATGGCTCTAATCTGATAGTGGTAGTGGGGTGATAGATGTCTAGTCTCCCTTATGGCTCTAATATGATAGTGGTAGTGGGGTGGTAAATTTCTCCTTAATGGCTATAATCTGATAGTGGTATTGGGGTGGTAGATGTCTAGTTTCCTTTATGGCTCTAATCTGATAGTGGTAGTGGGGTAGTAGATGTCTAGTCTCCTTTATGGCTCTAATCTGATAGTGGTAGTGGGGTGATAGATGTCTAGTCTCCCTTATGGCTCTAATCTGATAGTGGTAGTGGGGTGGTAGATGTCTAGTCTCCTTTATGGCTCTAATCTGATAGTGGTAGTGGGGTGGTAGATGTCTAGGCTCCTTTATGGCTCTAATCTGATAGTGGTAGTGGGGTGGTAGATGTCTAGTCTCCTTTGTGGCTCTAATCTGATAGTGGTAGTGGGGTGGTAGATGTCTAGTCTCCTTTATGGCTCTAATCTGATAGTGGTAGTGGGGTGGTAGATGTCTAGTCTCCTTTATGGCTCTAATTTGATAGTGGTAGATGTCTAGTCTCCTTTATGGCTCTAATCTGATAGTGGTCGATGAAAAGTCTCCTTTATGGCTCTAATCTGATAGTGGTAGTGGGGTGATAGATGTCTAGTCTCCTTTATGGCTCTAATCTGATAGTGGTAGATGTCTAGTCTCCTTTATGGCTCTAATCTGATAGTGGTCGATGAAAAGTCTCCTTTATGGCTCTAATCTGATAGTGGTAGTGGGGTGATAGATGTCTAGTCTCCCTTATGGCTCTAATATGATAGTGGTAGTGGGGTGGTATAATTCTCCTTAATGGCTTTAACCTGATAGTGGTATTGGGGTGGTAGATGTCTATTCTCCTTTATGGCTCTAATCTGATAGTGGTAGTGGGGTGATAGATGTCTAGTCTCTCTTATGGCTCTAATCTGATAGCGGTAGTGGGGTGGTAGATGTCTAGTCTCCTTTATGGCTCTAATCTGATAGTGGTAGTGGGGTGGTAGATGTCTAGTCTCCTTTATGGCTCTAATCTGATAGTGGTAGTGGGGTAGTAGATGTCTAGTCTCCTTTATGGCTCTAATCTGATAGTGGTAGTGGGGTGATAGATGTCTAGTCTCTCTTATGGCTCTAATCTGATAGCGGTAGTGGGGTGGTAGATGTCTAGTCTCCTTTATGGCTCTAATCTGATAGTGGTAGTGGGGTGGTAGATGTCTAGTCTCCTTTATGGCTCTAATCTGATAGTGGTAGTGGGGTGGTAGATGTCTAGTCTCCTTTATGGCTCTAATCTGATAGTGGTAGTGGGGTGGTAGATGTCTAGTCTTCTTTATGGCTCTAATCTGATAGTGGTAGTGGGGTGATAGATGTCTAGTCTCCCTTCTGGCTCTAATCTGATAGTGGTAGTGGGGTGATAGATGTCTAATCTCCTTTATGGCTCTAATCTGATAGTGGTAGTGGGGTGGTAGATGTCTAGTCTCATTTATGGCTCTAATCTGATAGTGGTAGATGTCTAGTCTCCTTTATGGCTCTAATCTGATAGTGGTAGATGTCTAGTCTCCTTTATGGCTCTAATCTGATAGTGGTAGTGGGGTGATAGATGTCTAGTCTCCCTTATGGCTCTAATCTGATATTGGTAGTGGGGTGGTAGATGTCTAGTCTCCTTTATGGCTCTAATCTGATAGTGGTAGTGGGGTGGTAGATGTCTAGTCTCCCTTATGGCTCTATTCTGATAGTGGTAGATGTCTAGTCTCCTTTATGGCTCTAATCTGATAGTGGTCGATGAAAAGTCTCCTTTATGGCTCTAATCTGATAGTGGTAGTGGGGTGATAGATGTCTAGTCTCCTTTATGGCTCTAATCTGATAGTGGTAGTGGGGTGATAGATGTCTAGACTCCCTTATGGCTCTAATATGATAGTGGTAGTGTGGTGGTAGACTTCTCCTTTATGGCTCGAATCTGATAGTGGTAGTGGGGTGGTAGATGTCTAGTCTCCTTTATGAATCTAATCTGACAGTGGTAGATGTTTAGTCTCCTTTATGGCTCTAATCTGATAGTGGTAGTGGGGTGATAGATGTCTAGTCTCCTTTATGGCTCTAATCTGATAGTGGTAGTGGGGTGGTAGATGTCTAGTCTTCTTTATGGCTCTAATCTGATAGTGGTAGTGGGGTGATAGATGTCTAGTCTCCTTTATGGCTCTAATCTGATAGTGGTAGTGGGGTGGTAGATGTCTAGTCTCCTTTATGGCTCTAATCTGATAGTGGTAGTGGGGTGGTAGATGTCTAGTCTACTTCATGGCTCTAATCTGATAGTGGTAGATGTTTAGTCTCCTTTATGGCTCTAATCTGATATTGGTAGTGGGGTAGTAGATGTCTAGTCTCCCTTATGGCTCTAATCTGATAGTGGTAGTGGGGTGGTAGATGTCTAGTCTCCTTTATGGCTCTAATCTGATAGTGGTAGTGGGGTGGTAGATGTCTAGTCTCCTTTATGAATCTAATCTGACAGTGGTAGATGTCTAGTCTCCTTTATGGCTCTAATCTGATAGTGGTAGTGGGGTGATAGATGTCTAGTCTCCTTTATGGCTCTAATCTGATAGTGGTAGTGGGGTGATAGATGTCTAGACTCCCTTATGGCTCTAATATGATAGTGGTAGTGTGGTGGTAGACTTCTCCTTTATGGCTTTAATCTGATAGTGGTAGATGTCTAGTCTCCTTTATGGCTCTAATCTGATAGTGGTAGTGGGGTGATAGATGTCTAGTCTCCTTCATTGCTCTAATCTGATAGTGGTAGATGTCTAGTCTCCTTTATGGCTCTAATCTGATAATGGTAGTGGGGTGGTAGATGTCTAGTCTCCTTTATGGCTCTAATCTGATAGTGGTAGTGGGATGATAGATGTCTAGTCACCTTTATGGCTCTAATCTGATAGTGGTAGTGGGGTGATAGATGTCTAGTCTCCTTTATGGCTCTAATCTGATAGTGGTAGTGGGGTGGTAGATGTCTAGTCTCCTTTATGAATCTAATCTGATAGTGGTAGTGGGGTGATAGATGTCTAGTCTCCCTTCTGGCTCTAATCTGAGAGTGGTAGTGGGGTGATAGATGTCTAGTCTCCTTTATGGCTCTAATCTGATAGTGGTAGTGGGGTGGTAGATGTGTAGTCTCATTTATGGCACTAATCTGATAGTGGTAGATGTCTAGTCTCCTTTATGGCTCTAATCTGATAGTGGTAGATGTCTAGTCTCCTTTATGGCTCTAATCTGATAGTGGTAGTGGGGTGATAGATGTCTAGTCTCCTTTATGGCTCTAATCTGATAGTGGTAGTGGGGTGGTAGATGTCTAGTCTCATTTATGGCTCTAATCTGATAGTGGTAGATGTCTAGTCTCCTTTATGGCTCTAATCTGATAGTGGTAGATGTCTAGTCTCCTTTATGGCTCTAATCTGATAGTGGTAGTGGGGTGATAGATGTCTAGTCTCCCTTATGGCTCTAATCTGATAGTGGTAGTGGGGTGGTAGATGTCTAGTCTCCTTTATGGCTCTAATCTGATAGTGGTCGATGAAAAGTCTCCTTTATGGCTCTAATCTGATAGTGGTAGTGGGGTGATAGATGTCTAGTCTCCCTTATGGCTCTAATATGATAGTGGTAGTGGGGTGGTACATTTCTCCGTAATGGCTATAATCTGATAGTGGTATTGGGGTGGTAGATGTCTAGTCTCCTTTATGGCTCTAATCTGATAGTGGTAGTGGGGTAGTAGATGTCTAGTCTCCTTTATGGCTCTAATCTGATAGTGGTAGTGGGGTGATAGATGTCTAGTCTCCCTTATGGCTCTAATCTGATAGTGGTAGTGGGGTGGTAGATGTCTAGTCTCCTTTATGGCTCTAATATGATAGTGGTAGTGGGGTGGTAGATGTCTAGGCTCCTTTATGGCTCTAATCTGATAGTGGTAGTGGGGTGGTAGATGTCTAGTCTCCTTTATGGCTCTAATCTGATAGTGGTAGTGGGGTGGTAGATGTCTAGTCTCCCTTATGGCTCTAATCTGATAGTGGTAGTGGGTTGGTAGATGTCTAGTCTCCTTTATGGCTCTAATCTGATAGTGGTAGTGGGGTGATAGATGTCTAGTCTCCTTTATGGCTCTAATTTGATAGTGGTAGATGTCTAGTCTCCTTTATGGCTCTAATCTGATAGTGGTCGATGAAAAGTCTCCTTTATGGCTCTAATCTGATAGTGGTAGTGGGGTGATAGATGTCTAGTCTCCTTTATGGCTCTAATCTGATAGTGGTAGATGTCTAGTCTCCTTTATGGCTCTAATCTGATAGTGGTCGATGAAAAGTCTCCTTTATGGCTCTAATCTGATAGTGGTAGTGGGGTGATAGATGTCTAGTCTCCCTTATGGCTCTAATATGATAGTGGTAGTGGGGTGGTAGAATTCTCCTTAATGGCTTTAACCTGATAGTGGTATTGGGGTGGTAGATGTCTAGTCTCCTTTATGGCTCTAATCTGATAGTGGTAGTGGGGTGATAGATGTCTAGTCTCTCTTATGGCTCTAATCTGATAGCGGTAGTGGGGTGGTAGATGTCTAGTCTCCTTTATGGCTCTAATCTGATAGTGGTAGTGGGGTGGTAGATGTCTAGTCTCCTTTATGGCTCTAATCTGATAGTGGTAGTGGGGTAGTAGATGTCTAGTCTCCTTTATGGCTCTAATCTGATAGTGGTAGTGGGGTGATAGATGTCTAGTCTCCCTTATGGCTCTAATCTGATAGCGGTAGTGGGGTGGTAGATGTCTAGTCTCCTTTATGGCTCTAATCTGATAGTGGTAGTGGGGTGGTAGATGTCTAGTCTCCTTTATGGCTCTAATCTGATAGTGGTAGTGGGGTGGTAGATGTCTAGTCTCCTTTATGGCTCTAATCTGATAGTGGTAGTGGGGTGGTAGATGTCTAGGCTCCTTTATGGCTCTAATCTGATAGTGGTAGTGGGGTGGTAGATGTCTAGTCTCCTTTGTGGCTCTAATCTGATAGTGGTAGTGGGGTGGTAGATGTCTAGTCTCCCTTATGGCTCTAATCTGATAGTGGTAGTGGGTTGGTAGATGTCTAGTCTCCTTTATGGCTCTAATCTGATAGTGGTAGTGGGGTGATAGATGTCTAGTCTCCTTTATGGCTCTAATTTGATAGTGGTAGATGTCTAGTCTCCTTTATGGCTCTAATCTGATAGTGGTCGATGAAAAGTCTCCTTTATGGCTCTAATCTGATAGTGGTAGTGGGGTGATAGATGTCTAGTCTCCTTTATGGCTCTAATCTGATAGTGGTAGATGTCTAGTCTCCTTTATGGCTCTAATCTGATAGTGGTCGATGAAAAGTCTCCTTTATGGCTCTAATCTGATAGTGGTAGTGGGGTGATAGATGTCTAGTCTCCCTTATGGCTCTAATATGATAGTGGTAGTGGGGTGGTATAATTCTCCTTAATGGCTTTAACCTGATAGTGGTATTGGGGTGGTAGATGTCTATTCTCCTTTATGGCTCTAATCTGATAGTGGTAGTGGGGTGATAGATGTCTAGTCTCTCTTATGGCTCTAATCTGATAGCGGTAGTGGGGTGGTAGATGTCTAGTCTCCTTTATGGCTCTAATCTGATAGTGGTAGTGGGGTGGTAGATGTCTAGTCTCCTTTATGGCTCTAATCTGATAGTGGTAGTGGGGTAGTAGATGTCTAGTCTCCTTTATGGCTCTAATCTGATAGTGGTAGTGGGGTGATAGATGTCTAGTCTCTCTTATGGCTCTAATCTGATAGCGGTAGTGGGGTGGTAGATGTCTAGTCTCCTTTATGGCTCTAATCTGATAGTGGTAGTGGGGTGGTAGATGTCTAGTCTCCTTTATGGCTCTAATCTGATAGTGGTAGTGGGGTGGTAGATGTCTAGTCTCCTTTATGGCTCTAATCTGATAGTGGTAGTGGGGTGGTAGATGTCTAGTCTTCTTTATGGCTCTAATCTGATAGTGGTAGTGGGGTGATAGATGTCTAGTCTCCCTTCTGGCTCTAATCTGATAGTGGTAGTGGGGTGATAGATGTCTAATCTCCTTTATGGCTCTAATCTGATAGTGGTAGTGGGGTGGTAGATGTCTAGTCTCATTTATGGCTCTAATCTGATAGTGGTAGATGTCTAGTCTCCTTTATGGCTCTAATCTGATAGTGGTAGATGTCTAGTCTCCTTTATGGCTCTAATCTGATAGTGGTAGTGGGGTGATAGATGTCTAGTCTCCCTTATGGCTCTAATCTGATATTGGTAGTGGGGTGGTAGATGTCTAGTCTCCTTTATGGCTCTAATCTGATAGTGGTAGTGGGGTGGTAGATGTCTAGTCTCCCTTATGGCTCTATTCTGATAGTGGTAGATGTCTAGTCTCCTTTATGGCTCTAATCTGATAGTGGTCGATGAAAAGTCTCCTTTATGGCTCTAATCTGATAGTGGTAGTGGGGTGATAGATGTCTAGTCTCCTTTATGGCTCTAATCTGATAGTGGTAGTGGGGTGATAGATGTCTAGACTCCCTTATGGCTCTAATATGATAGTGGTAGTGTGGTGGTAGACTTCTCCTTTATGGCTCGAATCTGATAGTGGTAGTGGGGTGGTAGATGTCTAGTCTCCTTTATGAATCTAATCTGACAGTGGTAGATGTTTAGTCTCCTTTATGGCTCTAATCTGATAGTGGTAGTGGGGTGATAGATGTCTAGTCTCCTTTATGGCTCTAATCTGATAGTGGTAGTGGGGTGGTAGATGTCTAGTCTTCTTTATGGCTCTAATCTGATAGTGGTAGTGGGGTGATAGATGTCTAGTCTCCTTTATGGCTCTAATCTGATAGTGGTAGTGGGGTGGTAGATGTCTAGTCTCCTTTATGGCTCTAATCTGATAGTGGTAGTGGGGTGGTAGATGTCTAGTCTACTTCATGGCTCTAATCTGATAGTGGTAGATGTTTAGTCTCCTTTATGGCTCTAATCTGATATTGGTAGTGGGGTAGTAGATGTCTAGTCTCCCTTATGGCTCTAATCTGATAGTGGTAGTGGGGTGGTAGATGTCTAGTCTCCTTTATGGCTCTAATCTGATAGTGGTAGTGGGGTGGTAGATGTCTAGTCTCCTTTATGAATCTAATCTGACAGTGGTAGATGTCTAGTCTCCTTTATGGCTCTAATCTGATAGTGGTAGTGGGGTGATAGATGTCTAGTCTCCTTTATGGCTCTAATCTGATAGTGGTAGTGGGGTGATAGATGTCTAGACTCCCTTATGGCTCTAATATGATAGTGGTAGTGTGGTGGTAGACTTCTCCTTTATGGCTTTAATCTGATAGTGGTAGATGTCTAGTCTCCTTTATGGCTCTGATAGTGGTAGTGGGGTGATAGATGTCTAGTCTCCTTCATTGCTCTAATCTGATAGTGGTAGATGTCTAGTCTCCTTTATGGCTCTAATCTGATAATGGTAGTGGGGTGGTAGATGTCTAGTCTCCTTTATGGCTCTAATCTGATAGTGGTAGTGGGGTGATAGATGTCTAGTCACCTTTATGGCTCTAATCTGATAGTGGTAGTGGGGTGATAGATGTCTAGTCTCCTTTATGGCTCTAATCTGATAGTGGTAGTGGGGTGGTAGATGTCTAGTCTCCTTTATGAATCTAATCTGATAGTGGTAGTGGGGTGATAGATGTCTAGTCTCCCTTCTGGCTCTAATCTGAGAGTGGTAGTGGGGTGATAGATGTCTAGTCTCCTTTATGGCTCTAATCTGATAGTGGTAGTGGGGTGGTAGATGTGTAGTCTCATTTATGGCACTAATCTGATAGTGGTAGATGTCTAGTCTCCTTTATGGCTCTAATCTGATAGTGGTAGTGGGGTGATAGATGTCTAGTCTCCTTTATGGCTCTAATCTGATAGTGGTAGTGGGGTGGTAGATGTCTAGTCTCATTTATGGCTCTAATCTGATAGTGGTAGATGTCTAGTCTCCTTTATGGCTCTAATCTGATAGTGGTAGATGTCTAGTCTCCTTTATGGCTCTAATCTGATAGTGGTAGTGGGGTGATAGATGTCTAGTCTCCCTTATGGCTCTAATCTGATAGTGGTAGTGGGGTGGTAGATGTCTAGTCTCCTTTATGGCTCTAATCTGATAGTGGTCGATGAAAAGTCTCCTTTATGGCTCTAATCTGATAGTGGTAGTGGGGTGATAGATGTCTAGTCTCCCTTATGGCTCTAATATGATAGTGGTAGTGGGGTGGTACATTTCTCCTAATGGCTATAATCTGATAGTGGTATTGGGGTGGTAGATGTCTAGTCTCCTTTATGGCTCTAATCTGATAGTGGTAGTGGGGTGGTAGATGTCTAGTCTCCTTTATGGCTCTAATCTGATAGTGGTAGTGGGGTGGTAGATGTCTAGTCTCCTTTATGGCTCTAATATGATAGTGGTAGTGGGGTGGTAGATGTCTAGTCTCCTTTATGGCTCTAATCTGATAGTGGTAGTGGGGTGGTAGATGTCTAGTCTCCTTTATGGCTCTAATCTGATAGTGGTAGTGGGGTGGTAGATGTCTAGTCTCCCTTATGGCTCTAATCTGATAGTGGTAGTGGGTTGGTAGATGTCTAGTCTCCTTTATGGCTCTAATCTGATAGTGGTAGTGGGGTGATAGATGTCTAGTCTCCTTTATGGCTCTAATTTGATAGTGGTAGATGTCTAGTCTCCTTTATGGCTCTAATCTGATAGTGGTCGATGAAAAGTCTCCTTTATGGCTCTAATCTGATAGTGGTAGTGGGGTGATAGATGTCTAGTCTCCTTTATGGCTCTAATCTGATAGTGGTAGATGTCTAGTCTCCTTTATGGCTCTAATCTGATAGTGGTCGATGAAAAGTCTCCTTTATGGCTCTAATCTGATAGTGGTAGTGGGGTGATAGATGTCTAGTCTCCCTTATGGCTCTAATATGATAGTGGTAGTGGGGTGGTAGAATTCTCCTTAATGGCTTTAACCTGATAGTGGTATTGGGGTGGTAGATGTCTAGTCTCCTTTATGGCTCTAATCTGATAGTGGTAGTGGGGTGATAGATGTCTAGTCTCTCTTATGGCTCTAATCTGATAGCGGTAGTGGGGTGGTAGATGTCTAGTCTCCTTTATGGCTCTAATCTGATAGTGGTAGTGGGGTGGTAGATGTCTAGTCTCCTTTATGGCTCTAATCTGATAGTGGTAGTGGGGTAGTAGATGTCTAGTCTCCTTTATGGCTCTAATCTGATAGTGGTAGTGGGGTGATAGATGTCTAGTCTCTCTTATGGCTCTAATCTGATAGCGGTAGTGGGGTGGTAGATGTCTAGTCTCCTTTATGGCTCTAATCTGATAGTGGTAGTGGGGTGGTAGATGTCTAGTCTCCTTTATGGCTCTAATCTGATAGTGGTAGTGGGGTGGTAGATGTCTAGTCTCCTTTATGGCTCTAATCTGATAGTGGTAGTGGGGTGGTAGATGTCTAGTCTCCTT
Organism: Salvelinus alpinus; assembly: GCF_045679555.1. NCBI lineage: Eukaryota > Metazoa > Chordata > Actinopteri > Salmoniformes > Salmonidae > Salvelinus > Salvelinus alpinus. The sequence goes on along the minus strand of NC_092105.1, from coordinate 849,392 downwards.
TATGGCTCTAATCTGATAGTGGTAGTGGGGTGATAGATGTCTAGTCTCCCTTCTGGCTCTAATCTGATAGTGGTAGTGGGGTGATAGATGTCTAATCTCCTTTATGGCTCTAATCTGATAGTGGTAGTGGGGTGGTAGATGTCTAGTCTCATTTATGGCTCTAATCTGATAGTGGTAGATGTCTAGTCTCCTTTATGGCTCTAATCTGATAGTGGTAGATGTCTAGTCTCCTTTATGGCTCTAATCTGATAGTGGTAGTGGGGTGATAGATGTCTAGTCTCCCTTATGGCTCTAATCTGATATTGGTAGTGGGGTGGTAGATGTCTAGTCTCCTTTATGGCTCTAATCTGATAGTGGTAGTGGGGTGGTAGATGTCTAGTCTCCCTTATGGCTCTATTCTGATAGTGGTAGATGTCTAGTCTCCTTTATGGCTCTAATCTGATAGTGGTCGATGAAAAGTCTCCTTTATGGCTCTAATCTGATAGTGGTAGTGGGTGGTAGATGTCTAGTCTCCTTTATGGCTCTAATCTGATAGTGGTAGTGGGGTGGTAGATGTCTAGTCTCCTTTATGGCTCTAATTTGATAGTGGTAGATGTCTAGTCTCCTTTATGGCTCTAATCTGATAGTGGTCGATGAAAAGTCTCCTTTATGGCTCTAATCTGATAGTGGTAGTGGGGTGATAGATGTCTAGTCTCCTTTATGGCTCTAATCTGATAGTGGTAGATGTCTAGTCTCCTTTATGGCTCTAATCTGATAGTGGTCGATGAAAAGTCTCCTTTATGGCTCTAATCTGATAGTGGTAGTGGGGTGATAGATGTCTAGTCTCCCTTATGGCTCTAATATGATAGTGGTAGTGGGGTGGTAGAATTCTCCTTAATGGCTTTAACCTGATAGTGGTATTGGGGTGGTAGATGTCTAGTCTCCTTTATGGCTCTAATCTGATAGTGGTAGTGGGGTGATAGATGTCTAGTCTCTCTTATGGCTCTAATCTGATAGCGGTAGTGGGGTGGTAGATGTCTAGTCTCCTTTATGGCTCTAATCTGATAGTGGTAGTGGGGTGGTAGATGTCTAGTCTCCTTTATGGCTCTAATCTGATAGTGGTAGTGGGGTAGTAGATGTCTAGTCTCCTTTATGGCTCTAATCTGATAGTGGTAGTGGGGTGATAGATGTCTAGTCTCTCTTATGGCTCTAATCTGATAGCGGTAGTGGGGTGGTAGATGTCTAGTCTCCTTTATGGCTCTAATCTGATAGTGGTAGTGGGGTGGTAGATGTCTAGTCTCCTTTATGGCTCTAATCTGATAGTGGTAGTGGGGTGGTAGATGTCTAGTCTCCTTTATGGCTCTAATCTGATAGTGGTAGTGGGGTGGTAGATGTCTAGTCTCCTTTATGGCTCTAATCTGATAGTGGTAGTGGGGTGATAGATGTCTAGTCTCCCTTCTGGCTCTAATCTGATAGTGGTAGTGGGGTGATAGATGTCTAATCTCCTTTATGGCTCTAATCTGATAGTGGTAGTGGGGTGGTAGATGTCTAGTCTCATTTATGGCTCTAATCTGATAGTGGTAGATGTCTAGTCTCCTTTATGGCTCTAATCTGATAGTGGTAGATGTCTAGTCTCCTTTATGGCTCTAATCTGATAGTGGTAGTGGGGTGATAGATGTCTAGTCTCCCTTATGGCTCTAATCTGATATTGGTAGTGGGGTGGTAGATGTCTAGTCTCCTTTATGGCTCTAATCTGATAGTGGTAGTGGGGTGGTAGATGTCTAGTCTCCCTTATGGCTCTATTCTGATAGTGGTAGATGTCTAGTCTCCTTTATGGCTCTAATCTGATAGTGGTCGATGAAAAGTCTCCTTTATGGCTCTAATCTGATAGTGGTAGTGGGTGGTAGATGTCTAGTCTCCTTTATGGCTCTAATCTGATAGTGGTAGTGGGGTGGTAGATGTCTAGTCTCCTTTATGGCTCTAATTTGATAGTGGTAGATGTCTAGTCTCCTTTATGGCTCTAATCTGATAGTGGTCGATGAAAAGTCTCCTTTATGGCTCTAATCTGATAGTGGTAGTGGGGTGATAGATGTCTAGTCTCCTTTATGGCTCTAATCTGATAGTGGTAGATGTCTAGTCTCCTTTATGGCTCTAATCTGATAGTGGTCGATGAAAAGTCTCCTTTATGGCTCTAATCTGATAGTGGTAGTGGGGTGATAGATGTCTAGTCTCCCTTATGGCTCTAATATGATAGTGGTAGTGGGGTGGTAGAATTCTCCTTAATGGCTTTAATCTGATAGTGGTATTGGGGTGGTAGATGTCTAGTCTCCTTTATGGCTCTAATCTGATAGTGGTAGTGGGGTGATAGATGTCTAGTCTCTCTTATGGCTCTAATCTGATAGCGGTAGTGGGGTGGTAGATGTCTAGTCTCCTTTATGGCTCTAATCTGATAGTGGTAGTGGGGTGGTAGATGTCTAGTCTCCTTTATGGCTCTAATCTGATAGTGGTAGTGGGGTGGTAGATGTCTAGTCTCCTTTATGGCTCTAATCTGATAGTGGTAGTGGGGTGATAGATGTCTAGTCTCTCTTATGGCTCTAATCTGATAGCGGTAGTGGGGTGGTAGATGTCTAGTCTCCTTTATGGCTCTAATCTGATAGTGGTAGTGGGGTGGTAGATGTCTAGTCTCCTTTATTGCTCTAATCTGATAGTGGTAGTGGGGTGGTAGATGTCTAGTCTCCTTTATGGCTCTAATCTGATAGTGGTAGTGGGGTGGTAGATGTCTAGTCTCCTTTATGGCTCTAATCTGATAGTGGTAGTGGGGTGATAGATGTCTAGTCTCCCTTCTGGCTCTAATCTGATAGTGGTAGTGGGGTGATAGATGTCTAATCTCCTTTATGGCTCTAATCTGATAGTGGTAGTGGGGTGGTAGATGTCTAGTCACATTTATGGCTCTAATCTGATAGTGGTAGATGTCTAGTCTCCTTTATGGCTCTAATCTGATAGTGGTAGATGTCTAGTCTCCTTTATGGCTCTAATCTGATAGTGGTAGTGGGGTGATAGATGTCTAGTCTCCCTTATGGCTCTAATCTGATATTGGTAGTGGGGTGGTAGATGTCTAGTCTCCTTTATGGCTCTAATCTGATAGTGGTAGTGGGGTGGTAGATGTCTAGTCTCCATTATGGCTCTATTCTGATATTGGTAGTGGGGTGGTAGATGTCTAGTCTCCTTTATGGCTCTAATCTGATAGTGGTAGTGGGGTGATAGATGTCTAGTCTCCCTTCTGGCTCTAATCTGATAGTGGTAGTGGGGTGATAGATGTCTAATCTCCTTTATGGCTCTAATCTGATAGTGGTAGTGGGGTGGTAGATGTCTAGTCACATTTATGGCTCTAATCTGATAGTGGTAGATGTCTAGTCTCCTTTATGGTTCTAATCTGATAGTGGTAGATGTCTAGTCTCCTTTATGGCTCTAATCTGATAGTGGTAGTGGGGTGATAGATGTCTAGTCTCCCTTATGGCTCTAATCTGATATTGGTAGTGGGGTGGTAGATGTCTAGTCTCCTTTATGGCTCTAATCTGATAGTGGTAGTGGGGTGGTAGATGTCTAGTCTCCCTTCTGGCTCTAATCTGATAGTGGTAGTGGGGTGATAGATGTCTAATCTCCTTTATGGCTCTAATCTGATAGTGGTAGTGGGGTGGTAGATGTCTAGTCACATTTATGGCTCTAATCTGATAGTGGTAGATGTCTAGTCTCCTTTATGGCTCTAATCTGATAGTGGTAGATGTCTAGTCTCCTTTATGGCTCTAATCTGATAGTGGTAGTGGGGTGATAGATGTCTAGTCTCCCTTATGGCTCTAATCTGATAGTGGTAGTGGGGTGGTAGATGTCTAGTCTCCTTTATGGCTCTAATCTGATAGTGGTAGTGGGGTGGTAGATGTCTAGTCTCCCTTATGGCTCTATTCTGATAGTGGTAGATGTCTAGTCTCCTTTATGGCTCTAATCTGATAGTGGTCGATGAAAAGTCTCCTTTATGGCTCTAATCTGATAGTGGTAGTGGGTGGTAGATGTCTAGTCTCCTTTATGGCTCTAATCTGATAGTGGTAGTGGGGTGGTAGATGTCTAGTCTCCTTTATGGCTCTAATCTGATAGTGGTAGTGGGGTGGTAGATTTCTAGTCTCCTTTATGGCTCTAATCTGATAGTGATAGTGGGGTGGTAGATGTCTAGTCTCCTTTATGGCTCTAATCTGATAGTGGTAGTGGGGTGGTAGATGTCTAGTCTCCTTTATGGCTCTAATCTGATAGTGGTAGATGTCTAGTCTCCTTTATGGCTCTAATCTGATAGTGGTAGATGTCTAGTCTCCTTTATGGCTCTAATCTGATAGTGGTAGTGGGGTGATAGATGTCTAGTCTCCCTTATGGCTCTAATCTGATATTGGTAGTGGGGTGGTAGATGTCTAGTCTCCTTTATGGCTCTAATCTGATAGTGGTAGTGGGGTGGTAGATGTCTAGTCTCCTTTATGGCTCTAATCTGATAGTGGTAGTGGGGTGGTAGATGTCTAGTCTCCTTTATGGCTCTAATCTGATAGTGGTAGATGTCTAGTCTCCTTTATGGCTCTAATCTGATAGTGGTCGATGAATAGTCTCCTTTATGGCTCTAATCTGATAGTGGTAGTGGGTGGTAGATGTCTAGTCTCCTTTATGGCTCTAATCTGATAGTGGTAGTGGGGTGGTAGATGTCTAGTCTCCTTTATGGCTCTAATCTGATAGTGGTAGTGGGGTGGTAGATGTCTAGTCTCCTTTATGGCTCTAATCTGATAGTGGTAGTGGGGTGATAGATGTCTAGTCTCCTTTATGGCTCTAATCTGATAGTGGTAGTGGGGTGGTAGATGTCTAGTCTCATTTATGGCTCTAATCTGATAGTGGTAGTGGGGTAGTAGATGTCTAGTCTCCTTTATGGCTCTAATCTGATAGTGGTAGTGGGGTGATAGATGTCTAGTCTCCCTTATGGCTCTAATCTGATAGTGGTAGTGGGGTGGTAGATGTCTAGTCTCCTTTATGGCTCTAATCTGATAGTGGTAGTGGGGTGGTAGATGTCTAGGCTCCTTTATGGCTCTAATCTGATAGTGGTAGTGGGGTGGTAGATGTCTAGTCTCCTTTATGGCTCTAATCTGATAGTGGTAGTGGGGTGGTAGATGTCTAGTCTCCCTTATGGCTCTAATCTGATAGTGGTAGTGGGTTGGTAGATGTCTAGTCTCCTTTATGGCTCTAATCTGATAGTGGTAGTGGGGTGATAGATGTCTAGTCTCCTTTATGGCTCTAATCTGATAGTGGTAGTGGGGTGGTAGATGTCTAGTCTCCTTTATGGCTCTAATCTGATAGTGGTAGTGGGGTGGTAGATGTCTAGTCTCCCTTATGGCTCTATTCTGATAGTGGTAGATGTCTAGTCTCCTTTATGGCTCTAATCTGATAGTGGTAGATGTCTAGTCTCCTTTATGGCTCTAATCTGATAGTGGTAGATGTCTAGTCTCCTTTATGGCTCTAATCTGATAGTGGTAGTGGGGTGATAGATGTTTAGTCTCCTTTATGGCTCTAATCTGATATTGGTAGTGGGGTAGTAGATGTCTAGTCTCCCTTATGGCTCTAATCTGATAGTGGTAGTGGGGTGGTAGATGTCTAGTCTTCTTTATGGCTCTAATCTGATAGTGCTAGTGGGGTGATAGATGTCTAGTCTCCTTTATGGCTCTAATCTGATAGTGGTAGTGGGGTGGTAGATGTCTAGTCTCCTTTGTGGCTCTAATCTGATAGTGGTAGTGGGGTGGTAGATGTCTAGTCTCCTTTATGGCTCTAATCTGATAGTGGTAGTGGGGTGATAGATGTCTAGTCTCCTTTATGGCTCTAATCTGATAGTGGTAGTGGGGTGATAGATGTCTAGTCTCCTTTATGGCTCTAATCTGATAGTGGTAGTGGGGTGGTAGATGTCTAGTCTCCTTTATGGCTCTAATCTGATAGTGGTAGTGGGGTGGTAGATGTCTAGTCTACTTCATGGCTCTAATCTGATAATGGTAGATGTTTAGTCTCCTTTATGGCTCTAATCTGATATTGGTAGTGGGGTAGTAGATGTCTAATCTCCTTTATGGCTCTAATCTGATAGTGGCAGTGGGGTGGTAGATGTCTAGTCTCATTTATGGCTCTAATCTGATAGTGGTAGATGTCTAGTCTCCTTTATGGCTCTAATCTGATAGTGGTAGTGGGGTGATAGATGTCTAGTCTCCCTTATGGCTCTAATATGATAGTGGTAGTGGGGTGGTAGAATTCTCCTTAATGGCTTTAATCTGATAGTGGTATTGGGGTGGTAGATGTCTAGTCTCCTTTATGGCTCTAATCTGATAGTGGTAGTGGGGTGATAGATGTCTAGTCTCTCTTATGGCTCTAATCTGATAGTGGTAGTGGGGTGATAGATGTCTAGTCTCCTTTATGGCTCTAATCTGATAGTGGTAGTTGGGTGATAGATGTCTCGGTCTCCCTTATGGCTCTAATCTGATAGTGGTAGTGGGGTGGTAGATGTCTAGTCTCCTTTATGGCTCTAATCTGATAGTGGTAGTGGGGTAGTAGATGTCTAGTTTCCTTTATGGCTCTAATCTGATAGTGGTAGTGGGGTGATAGATGTCTAGTCTCTCTTATGGCTCTAATCTGATAGCGGTAGTGGGGTGGTAGATGTCTAGTCTCCTTTATGGCTCTAATCTGATAGTGGTAGTGGGGTGGTAGATGTCTAGTCTCCTTTATGGCTCTAATCTGATAGTGGTAGTGGGGTGGTAGATGTCTAGTCTCCTTTATGGCTCTAATCTGATAGTGGTAGTGGGGTGGTAGATGTCTAGTCTCCTTTATGGCTCTAATCTGATAGTGGTAGTGGGGTGATAGATGTCTAGTCTCCCTTCTGGCTCTAATCTGATAGTGGTCGTGGGGTGATAGATGTCTAATCTCCTTTATGGCTCTAATCTGATAGTGGTAGTGGGGTGGTAGATGTCTAGTCTCATTTATGGCTCTAATCTGATAGTGGTAGATGTCTAGTCTCCTTTATGGCTCTAATCTGATAGTGGTAGATGTCTAGTCTCCTTTATGGCTCTAATCTGATAGTGGTAGTGGGGTGATAGATGTCTAGTCTCCCTTATGGCTCTAATCTGATAGTGGTAGTGGGGTGGTAGATGTCTAGTCTCCTTTATGGCTCTAATCTGATAGTGGTAGTGGGGTGGTAGATGTCTAGTCTCCCTTATGGCTCTATTCTGATAGTGGTAGATGTCTAGTCTCCTTTATGGCTCTAATCTGATAGTGGTAGATGTCTAGTCTCCTTTATGGCTCTAATCTGATAGTGGTAGATGTCTAGTCTCCTTTATGGCTCTAATCTGATAGTGGTAGTGGGGTGATAGATGTCTAGTCTCCCTTATGGCTCTAATCTGATAGTGGTAGTGGGGTGGTAGATGTCTAGTCTCCCTTATGGCTCTAATCTGATAGTGGTCGATGAAAAGTCTCCTTTATGGCTCTAATCTGATAGTGGTAGTGGGGTGATAGATGTCTAGTCTCCCTTATGGCTGTAATATGATAGTGGTCGTGGGGTGGTAAATGTCTCCTTAATGGCTATAATCTGATAGTGGTATTGGGGTGGTAGATGTCTAGTCTCCTTTATGGCTCTAATCTGATAGTGGTAGTGGGGTAGTAGATGTCTAGTCTCCTTTATGGCTCTAGTCTGATAGTGGTAGTGGGGTGATAGATGTCTAGTCTCCTTTATGGCTCTAATCTGATAGTGGTAGTGGGGTGGTAGATGTCTAGTCTTCTTTATGGCTCTAATCTGATAGTGGTAGTGGGGTGATAGATGTCTAGTCTCCTTTATGGCTCTAATCTGATAGTGGTAGTGGGGTGGTAGATGTCTAGTCTCCTTTATGGCTCTAATCTGATAGTGGTAGTGGGGTGGTAGATGTCTAGTCTACTTCATGGCTCTAATCTGATAGTGGTAGATGTTTAGTCTCCTTTATGGCTCTAATCTGATATTGGTAGTGGGGTAGTAGATGTCTAGTCTCCCTTATGGCTCTAATCTGATAGTAGTAGTGGGGTGGTAGATGTCTAGTCTCCTTTATGGCTCTAATCTGATAGTGGTAGTGGGGTGGTAGATGTCTAGTCTCCTTTATGGCTCTAATCTGATAGTGGTAGTGGGGTGGTAGATGTCTAGTCTCCCTTATGGCTCTATTCTGATAGTGGTAGATGTCTAGTCTCCTCTATGGCTCTAATCTGATAGTGGTAGATGTCTAGTCTCCTTTATGGCTCTAATCTGATAGTGGTAGATGTCTAGTCTCCTTTATGGCTCTAATCTGATAGTGGTAGTGGGGTGATAGATGTTTAGTCTCCTTTATGGCTCTAATATGATATTGGTAGTGGGGTAGTAGATGTCTAGTCTCCCTTATGGCTCTAATCTGATAGTGGTAGTGGGGTGGTAGATGTCTAGTCTCCTTTATGGCTCTAATCTGATAGTGGTAGTGTCTCCTTTATTAATCTAATCTGGTGGTAGATGTCTAGTCTCCTTTATGGCTCTAATCTGATAGTGGTAGTGGGGTTATAGATGTCTACTCTCCTTTATGGCTCTAATCTGATAGTGGTAGTGAGGTGGTAGATGTCTAGTCTCCTTTATGGCTCTAATATGATAGTGGTAGTGTGGTGGTAGACTTCTCCTTTATGGCTCTAATCTGATAGTGGTAGATGTCTAGTCTCCCTTATGGCTCTAATATGATAGTGGTAGTGGGGTGGTAGAATTCTCCTTAATGGCTTTAATCTGATAGTGGTATTGGGGTGGTAGATGTCTAGTCTCCTTTATGGCTCTAATCTGATAGTGGTAGTGGGGTGGTAGATGTCTAGTCTCCCTTATGGCTCTAATCTGATAGTGGTAGTGGGGTGTTAGATGTCTAGTCTCCTTTATGGCTCTAATCTGATAGTGGTAGTTGGGTGATAGATGTCTCGGTCTCCCTTATGGCTCTAATCTGGAAGTGGTAGTGGGGTGGTAGATGTCTAGTCTCCTTTATGGCTCTAATCTGATAGTGGTAGTGGGGTAGTAGATGTCTAGTTTCCTTTATGGCTCTAATCTGATAGTGGTAGTGGGGTGATAGATGTCTAGTCTCTCTTATGGCTCTAATCTGATAGCGGTAGTGGGGTGGTAGATGTCTAGTCTCCTTTATGGCTCTAATCTGATAGTGGTAGTGGGGTGGTAGATGTCTAGTCTCCTTTATGGCTCTAATCTGATAGTGGTAGTGGGGTGGTAGATGTCTAGTCTCCTTTATGGCTCTAATCTGATAGTGGTAGTGGGGTGGTAGATGTCTAGTCTCCTTTATGGCTCTAATCTGATAGTGGTAGTGGGGTGATAGATGTCTAGTCTCCCTTCTGGCTCTAATCTGATAGTGGTCGTGGGGTGTGGCTCTAATCTGATAGTGGTAGTGGGGTGGTAGATGTCTAGTCTCATTTATGGCTCTAATCTGATAGTGGTAGATGTCTAGTCTCCTTTATGGCTCTAATCTGATAGTGGTAGATGTCTAGTCTCCTTTATGGCTCTAATCTGATAGTGGTAGTGGGGTGATAGATGTCTAGTCTCCCTTATGGCTCTAATCTGATAGTGGTAGTGGGGTGGTAGATGTCTAGTCTCCTTTATGGCTCTAATCTGATAGTGGTAGTGGGGTGGTAGATGTCTAGTCTCCCTTATGGCTCTATTCTGATAGTGGTAGATGTCTAGTCTCCTTTATGGCTCTAATCTGATAGTGGTAGATGTCTAGTCTCCTTTATGGCTCTAATCTGATAGTGGTAGATGTCTAGTCTCCTTTATGGCTCTAATCTGATAGTGGTAGTGGGGTGATAGATGTCTAGTCTCCCTTATGGCTCTAATCTGATAGTGGTAGTGGGGTGGTAGATGTCTAGTCTCCCTTATGGCTCTAATCTGATAGTGGTCGATGAAAAGTCTCCTTTATGGCTCTAATCTGATAGTGGTAGTGGGGTGATAGATGTCTAGTCTCCCTTATGGCTGTAATATGATAGTGGTCGTGGGGTGGTAAATGTCTCCTTAATGGCTATAATCTGATAGTGGTATTGGGGTGGTAGATGTCTAGTCTCCTTTATGGCTCTAATCTGATAGTGGTAGTGGGGTAGTAGATGTCTAGTCTCCTTTATGGCTCTAGTCTGATAGTGGTAGTGGGGTGATAGATGTCTAGTCTCCTTTATGGCTCTAATCTGATAGTGGTAGTGGGGTGGTAGATGTCTAGTCTTCTTTATGGCTCTAATCTGATAGTGGTAGTGGGGTGATAGATGTCTAGTCTCCTTTATGGCTCTAATCTGATAGTGGTAGTGGGGTGGTAGATGTCTAGTCTCCTTTATGGCTCTAATCTGATAGTGGTAGTGGGGTGGTAGATGTCTAGTCTACTTCATGGCTCTAATCTGATAGTGGTAGATGTTTAGTCTCCTTTATGGCTCTAATCTGATATTGGTAGTGGGGTAGTAGATGTCTAGTCTCCCTTATGGCTCTAATCTGATAGTAGTAGTGGGGTGGTAGATGTCTAGTCTCCTTTATGGCTCTAATCTGATAGTGGTAGTGGGGTGGTAGATGTCTAGTCTCCTTTATGGCTCTAATCTGATAGTGGTAGTGGGGTGGTAGATGTCTAGTCTCCCTTATGGCTCTATTCTGATAGTGGTAGATGTCTAGTCTCCTCTATGGCTCTAATCTGATAGTGGTAGATGTCTAGTCTCCTTTATGGCTCTAATCTGATAGTGGTAGATGTCTAGTCTCCTTTATGGCTCTAATCTGATAGTGGTAGTGGGGTGATAGATGTTTAGTCTCCTTTATGGCTCTAATATGATATTGGTAGTGGGGTAGTAGATGTCTAGTCTCCCTTATGGCTCTAATCTGATAGTGGTAGTGGGGTGGTAGATGTCTAGTCTCCTTTATGGCTCTAATCTGATAGTGGTAGTGGGGTGGTAGATGTCTAGTCTCCTTTATGAATCTAATCTGACAGTGGTAGATGTCTAGTCTCCTTTATGGCTCTAATCTGATAGTGGTAGTGGGGTGATAGATGTCTACTCTCCTTTATGGCTCTAATCTGATAGTGGTAGTGGGGTGATAGATGTCTAGACTCCCTTATGGCTCTAATATGATAGTGGTAGTGTGGTGGTAGACTTCTCCTTTATGGCTCTAATCTGATAGTGGTAGATGTCTAGTCTCCTTTATGGCTCTAATCTGATAGTGGTAGTGGGGTGATAGATGTCTAGTCTCCTTCATTGCTCTAATCTGATAGTGGTAGATGTCTAGTCTCCTTTATGGCTCTAATCTGATAGTGGTAGTGGGGTGGTAGATGTCTAGTCTCCTTTATGGCTCTAATCTGATAGTGGTAGTGGGATGATAGATGTCTAGTCACCTTTATGGCTCTAATCTGATAGTGGTAGTGGGGTGGTAGATGTCTAGTCTCCTTTATGAATCTAATCTGATAGTGGTAGTGGGGTGATAGATGTCTAGTCTCCCTTATGGCTCTATTCTGATAGTGGTAGATGTCTAGTCTCCTTTATGGCTCTAATCTGATAGTGGTCGATGAAAAGTCTCCTTTATGGCTCTAATCTGATAGTGGTAGTGGGTGGTAGATGTCTAGTCTCCTTTATGGCTCTAATCTGATAGTGGTAGTGGGGTGGTAGATGTCTAGTCTCCTTTATGGCTCTAATCTGATAGTGGTAGTGGGGTGGTAGATGTCTAGTCTCCTTTATGGCTCTAATCTGATAGTGGTAGTGGGGTGATAGATGTCTAGTCTCCTTTATGGCTCTAATCTGATAGTGGTAGTGGGGTGGTAGATGTCTAGTCTCATTTATGGCTCTAATCTGATAGTGGTAGATGTCTAGTCTCCTTTATGGCTCTAATCTGATAGTGGTAGATGTCTAGTCTCCTTTATGGCTCTAATCTGATAGTGGTAGTGGGGTGATAGATGTCTAGTCTCCCTTATGGCTCTAATCTGATATTGGTAGTGGGGTGGTAGATGTCTAGTCTCCTTTATGGCTCTAATCTGATAGTGGTAGTGGGGTGGTAGATGTCTAGTCTCCTTTATGGCTCTAATCTGATAGTGGTAGTGGGGTGGTAGATGTCTAGTCTCCCTTATGGCTCTATTCTGATAGTGGTAGATGTCTAGTCTCCTTTATGGCTCTAATCTGATAGTGGTCGATGAAAAGTCTCCTTTATGGCTCTAATCTGATAGTGGTAGTGGCTGGTAGATGTCTAGTCTCCTTTATGGCTCTAATCTGATAGTGGTAGTGGGGTGGTAGATGTCTAGTCTCCTTTATGGCTCTAATCTGATAGTGGTAGTGGGGTGGTAGATGTCTAGTCTCCCTTATGGCTCTATTCTGATAGTGGTAGATGTCTAGTCTCCTTTATGGCTCTAATCTGATAGTGGTAGATGTCTAGTCTCCTTTATGGCTCTAATCTGATAGTGGTAGATGTCTAGTCTCCTTTATGGCTCTAATCTGATAGTGGTAGTGGGGTGATAGATGTTTAGTCTCCTTTATGGCTCTAATCTGATATTGGTAGTGGGGTAGTAGATGTCTAGTCTCCCTTATGGCTCTAATCTGATAGTGGTAGTGGGGTGGTAGATGTCTAGTCTTCTTTATGGCTCTAATCTGATAGTGCTAGTGGGGTGATAGATGTCTAGTCTCCTTTATGGCTCTAATCTGATAGTGGTAGTGGGGTGGTAGATGTCTAGTCTCCTTTATGGCTCTAATCTGATAGTGGTAGTGGGGTGGTAGATGTCTAGTCTCCTTTATGGCTCTAATCTGATAGTGGTAGTGGGGTGATAGATGTCTAGTCTCCTTTATGGCTCTAATCTGATAGTGGTAGTGGGGTGATAGATGTCTAGTCTCCTTTATGGCTCTAATCTGATACTGGTAGTGGGGTGGTAGATGTCTAGTCTCCTTTATGGCTCTAATCTGATAGTGGTAGTGGGGTGGTAGATGTCTAGTCTACTTCATGGCTCTAATCTGATAATGGTAGATGTTTAGTCTCCTTTATGGCTCTAATCTGATATTGGTAGTGGGGTAGTAGATGTCTAATCTCCTTTATGGCTCTAATCTGATAGTGGTAGTGGGGTGGTAGATGTCTAGTCTCATTTATGGCTCTAATCTGATAGTGGTAGATGTCTAGTCTCCTTTATGGCTCTAATCTGATAGTGGTAGTGGGGTGATAGATGTCTAGTCTCCCTTATGGCTCTAATATGATAGTGGTAGTGGGGTGGTAGAATTCTCCTTAATGGCTTTAATCTGATAGTGGTATTGGGGTGGTAGATGTCTAGTCTCCTTTATGGCTCTAATCTGATAGTGGTAGTGGGGTGATAGATGTCTAGTCTCTCTTATGGCTCTAATCTGATAGCGGTAGTGGGGTGGTAGATGTCTAGTCTCCTTTATGGCTCTAATCTGATAGTGGTAGTGGGGTGGTAGATGTCTAGTCTCCTTTATGGCTCTAATCTGATAGTGGTAGTGGGGTAGTAGATGTCTAGTTTCCTTTATGGCTCTAATCTGATAGTGGTAGTGGGGTGATAGATGTCTAGTCTCTCTTATGGCTCTAATCTGATAGCGGTAGTGGGGTGGTAGATGTCTAGTCTCCTTTATGGCTCTAATCTGATAGTGGTAGTGGGGTGGTAGATGTCTAGTCTCCTTTATGGCTCTAATCTGATAGTGGTAGTGGGGTGGTAGATGTCTAGTCTCCTTTATGGCTCTAATCTGATAGTGGTAGTGGGGTGGTAGATGTCTAGTCTCCTTTATGGCTCTAATCTGATAGTGGTAGTGGGGTGATAGATGTCTAGTCTCCCTTCTGGCTCTAATCTGATAGTGGTAGTGGGGTGATAGATGTCTAATCTCCTTTATGGCTCTAATCTGATAGTGGTAGTGGGGTGGTAGATGTCTAGTCTCATTTATGGCTCTAATCTGATAGTGGTAGATGTCTAGTCTCCTTTATGGCTCTAATCTGATAGTGGTAGATGTCTAGTCTCCTTTATGGCTCTAATCTGATAGTGGTAGTGGGGTGATAGATGTCTAGTCTCCCTTATGGCTCTAATCTGATAGTGGTAGTGGGGTGGTAGATGTCTAGTCTCCTTTATGGCTCTAATCTGATAGTGGTAGTGGGGTGGTAGATGTCTAGTCTCCCTTATGGCTCTATTCTGATAGTGGTAGATGTCTAGTCTCCTTTATGGCTCTAATCTGATAGTGGTAGATGTCTAGTCTCCTTTATGGCTCTAATCTGATAGTGGTAGATGTCTAGTCTCCTTTATGGCTCTAATCTGATAGTGGTAGTGGGGTGATAGATGTCTAGTCTCCCTTATGGCTCTAATCTGATAGTGGTAGTGGGGTGGTAGATGTCTAGTCTCCCTTATGGCTCTAATCTGATAGTGGTCGATGAAAAGTCTCCTTTATGGCTCTAATCTGATAGTGGTAGTGGGGTGATAGATGTCTAGTCTCCCTTATGGCTGTAATATGATAGTGGTCGTGGGGTGGTAAATGTCTCCTTAATGGCTATAATCTGATAGTGGTATTGGGGTGGTAGATGTCTAGTCTCCTTTATGGCTCTAATCTGATAGTGGTAGTGGGGTAGTAGATGTCTAGTCTCCTTTATGGCTCTAGTCTGATAGTGGTAGTGGGGTGATAGATGTCTAGTCTCCTTTATGGCTCTAATCTGATAGTGGTAGTGGGGTGGTAGATGTCTAGTCTTCTTTATGGCTCTAATCTGATAGTGGTAGTGGGGTGATAGATGTCTAGTCTCCTTTATGGCTCTAATCTGATAGTGGTAGTGGGGTGGTAGATGTCTAGTCTCCTTTATGGCTCTAATCTGATAGTGGTAGTGGGGTGGTAGATGTCTAGTCTACTTCATGGCTCTAATCTGATAGTGGTAGATGTTTAGTCTCCTTTATGGCTCTAATCTGATATTGGTAGTGGGGTAGTAGATGTCTAGTCTCCCTTATGGCTCTAATCTGATAGTAGTAGTGGGGTGGTAGATGTCTAGTCTCCTTTATGGCTCTAATCTGATAGTGGTAGTGGGGTGGTAGATGTCTAGTCTCCTTTATGGCTCTAATCTGATAGTGGTAGTGGGGTGGTAGATGTCTAGTCTCCCTTATGGCTCTATTCTGATAGTGGTAGATGTCTAGTCTCCTCTATGGCTCTAATCTGATAGTGGTAGATGTCTAGTCTCCTTTATGGCTCTAATCTGATAGTGGTAGATGTCTAGTCTCCTTTATGGCTCTAATCTGATAGTGGTAGTGGGGTGATAGATGTTTAGTCTCCTTTATGGCTCTAATCTGATATTGGTAGTGGGGTAGTAGATGTCTAGTCTCCCTTATGGCTCTAATCTGATAGTGGTAGTGGGGTGATAGATGTCTAGTCTCCTTTATGGCTCTAATCTGATAGTGGTAGTGGGGTGGTAGATGTCTAGTCTCCTTTATGAATCTAATCTGACAGTGGTAGATGTCTAGTCTCCTTTATGGCTCTAATCTGATAGTGGTAGTGGGGTGATAGATGTCTAGTCTCCTTTATGGCTCTAATCTGATAGTGGTAGTGGGGTGATAGATGTCTAGACTCCCTTATGGCTCTAATATGATAGTGGTAGTGTGGTGGTAGACTTCTCCTTTATGGCTCGAATCTGATAGTGGTAGTGGGGTGGTAGATGTCTAGTCTCCTTTATGAATCTAATCTGACAGTGGTAGATGTTTAGTCTCCTTTATGGCTCTAATATGATAGTGGTAGTGGGGTGATAGATGTCTAGTCTCCTTTATGGCTCTAATCTGATACTGGTAGTGGGGTGTTAGATGTCTAGTCTTCTTTATGGCTCTAATCTGATAGTGGTAGTGGGGTGATAGATGTCTAGTCTCCTTTATGGCTCTAATCTGATAGTGGTAGTGGGGTGGTAGATGTCTAGTCTCCTTTATGGCTCTAATCTGATAGTGGTAGTGGGGTGGTAGATGTCTAGTCTACTTCATGGCTCTAATCTGATAGTGGTAGATGTTTAGTCTCCTTTATGGCTCTAATCTGATATTGGTAGTGGGGTAGTAGATGTCTAGTCTCCCTTATGACTCTAATCTGATAGTGGTAGTGGGGTGGTAGATGTCTAGTCTCCTTTATGGCTCTAATCTGATAGTGGTAGTGGGGTGGTAGATGTCTAGTCTCCTTTATGAATCTAATCTGACAGTGGTAGATGTCTAGTCTCCTTTATGGCTCTAATCTGATAGTGGTAGTGGGGTGATAGATGTCTAGTCTCCTTTATGGCTCTAATCTGATAGTGGTAGTGGGGTGATAGATGTCTAGACTCCCTTATGGCTCTAATATGATAGTGGTAGTGTGGTGGTAGACTTCTCCTTTATGGCTCTAATCTGATAGTGGTAGATGTCTAGTCTCCTTTATGGCTCTAATCTGATAGTGGTAGTGGGGTGATAGATGTCTAGTCTCCTTCATTGCTCTAATCTGATAGTGGTAGATGTCTAGTCTCCTTTATGGCTCTAATCTGATAGTGGTAGTGGGGTGGTAGATGTCTAGTCTCCTTTATGGCTCTAATCTGATAGTGGTAGTGGGATGATAGATGTCTAGTCACCTTTATGGCTCTAATCTGATAGTGGTAGTGGGGTGATAGATGTCTAGTCTCCTTTATGGCTCTAATCTGATAGTGGTAGTGGGGTGGTAGATGTCTAGTCTCCTTTATGAATCTAATCTGATAGTGGTAGTGGGGTGATAGATGTCTAGTCTCCCTTATGGCTCTATTCTGATAGTGGTAGATGTATAGTCTCCTTTATGGCTCTAATCTGATAGTGGTCGATGAAAAGTCTCCTTTATGGCTCTAATCTGATAGTGGTAGTGGGTGGTAGATGTCTAGTCTCCTTTATGGCTCTAATCTGATAGTGGTAGTGGGGTGGTAGATGTCTAGTCTCCTTTATGGCTCTAATCTGATAGTGGTAGTGGGGTGGTAGATGTCTAGTCTCCTTTATGGTTCTAATCTGATAGTGGTAGTGGGGTGATAGATGTCTAGTCTCCTTTATGGCTCTAATCTGATAGTGGTAGTGGGGTGGTAGATGTCTAGTCTCATTTATGGCTCTAATCTGATAGTGGTAGATGTCTAGTCTCCTTTATGGCTCTAATCTGATAGTGGTAGATGTCTAGTCTCCTTTATGGCTCTAATCTGATAGTGGTAGTGGGGTGATAGATGTCTAGTCTCCCTTATGGCTCTAATCTGATATTGGTAGTGGGGTGGTAGATGTCTAGTCTCCTTTATGGCTCTAATCTGATAGTGGTAGTGGGGTGGTAGATGTCTAGTCTCCTTTATGGCTCTAATCTGATAGTGGTAGTGGGGTGGTAGATGTCTAGTCTCCCGTATGGCTCTATTCTGATAGTGGTAGATGTCTAGTCTCCTTTATGGCTCTAATCTGATAGTGGTCGATGAAAAGTCTCCTTTATGGCTCTAATCTGATAGTGGTAGTGGCTGGTAGATGTCTAGTCTCCTTTATGGCTCTAATCTGATAGTGGTAGTGGGGTGGTAGATGTCTAGTCTCCTTTATGGCTCTAATCTGATAGTGGTAGTGGGGTGGTAGATGTCTAGTCTCCTTTATGGCTCTAATCTGATAGTGGTAGTGGGGTGATAGATGTCTAGTCTCCTTTATGGCTCTAATCTGATAGTGGTAGTGGGGTGGTAGATGTCTAGTCTCATTTATGGCTCTAATCTGATAGTGGTAGTGGGGTAGTAGATGTCTAGTCTCCTTTATGGCTCTAATCTGATAGTGGTAGTGGGGTGATAGATGTCTAGTATCCCTTATGGCTCTAATCTGATAGTGGTAGTGGGGTGGTAGATGTCTAGTCTCCTTTATGGCTCTAATCTGATAGTGGTAGTGGGGTGGTAGATGTCTAGGCTCCTTTATGGCTCTAATCTGATAGTGGTAGTGGGGTGGTAGATGTCTAGTCTCCTTTATGGCTCTAATCTGATAGTGGTAGTGGGGTGGTAGATGTCTAGTCTCCCTTATGGCTCTAATCTGATAGTGGTAGTGCGTTGGTAGATGTCTAGTCTCCTTTATGGCTCTAATCTGATAGTGGTAGTGGGGTGATAGATGTCTAGTCTCCTTTATGGCTCTAATCTGATAGTGGTAGTGGGGTGGTAGATGTCTAGTCTCCTTTATGGCTCTAATCTGATAGTGGTAGTGGGGTGGTAGATGTCTAGTCTCCCTTATGGCTCTATTCTGATAGTGGTAGATGTCTAGTCTCCTTTATGGCTCTAATCTGATAGTGGTAGGTGTCTAGTCTCCTTTATGGCTCTAATCTGATAGTGGTAGATGTCTAGTCTCCTTTATGGCTCTAATCTGATAGTGGTAGTGGGGTGATAGATGTTTAGTCTCCTTTATGGCTCTAATCTGATATTGGTAGTGGGGTAGTAGATGTCTAGTCTCCTTTATGGCTCTAATCTGATAGTGGTAGTGGGGTGGTAGATGTCTAGTCTTCTTTATGGCTCTAATCTGATAGTGCTAGTGGGGTGATAGATGTCTAGTCTCCTTTATGGCTCTAATCTGATAGTGGTAGTGGGGTGGTAGATGTCTAGTCTCCTTTATGGCTCTAATCTGATAGTGGTAGTGGGGTGGTAGATGTCTAGTCTCCTTCATGGCTCTAATCTGATAGTGGTAGATGTTTAGTCTCCTTTATGGCTCTAATCTGATAGTGGTAGTGGGGTGGTAGATGTCTAATCTCCTTTATGGCTCTAATCTGATAGTGGTAGTGGGGTGGTAGATGTCTAGTCTCATTTATGGCTCTAATCTGATAGTGGTAGATGTCTAGTCTCCTTTATGGCTCTAATCTGATAGTGGTAGTGGGGTGATAGATGTCTAGTCTCCCTTATGGCTCTAATATGATAGTGGTAGTGGGGTGGTAGAATTCTCCTTAATGGCTTTAATCTGATAGTGGTAGTGGGGTGGTAGATGTCTAGTCTCCTTTATGGCTCTAATCTGATAGTGGTAGTGGGGTGGTAGATGTCTAGTCTCCTTTATGGCTCTAATCTGATAGTGGTAGTGGGGTGATAGATGTCTAGTCTCCTTTATGGCTCTAATCTGATAGTGGTAGTGGGGTGGTAGATGTCTAGTCTCCTTTATGGCTCTAATCTGATAGTGGTAGTGGGGTGGTAGATGTCTAGTCTACTTCATGGCTCTAATCTGATAGTGGTAGATGTTTAGTCTACTTTATGGCTCTAATCTGATATTGGTAGTGGGGTAGTAGATGTCTAGTCTCCCTTATGGCTCTAATCTGATAGTGGTAGTGGGGTGGTAGATGTCTAGTCTCCTTTATGGCTCTAATCTGATAGTGGTAGTGGGGTGGTAGATGTCTAGTCTACTTCATGGCTCTAATCTGATAGTGGTAGATGTTTAGTCTCCTTTATGGCTCTAATCTGATATTGGTAGTGGGGTAGTAGATGTCTAATCTCCTTTATGGCTCTAATCTGATAGTGGTAGTGGGGTGGTAGATGTCTAGTCTCATTTATGGCTCTAATCTGATAGTGGTAGATGTCTAGTCTCCTTTATGGCTCTAATCTGATAGTGGTAGTGGGGTGATAGATGTCTAGTCTCCCTTATGGCTCTAATATGATAGTGGTAGTGGGGTGGTAGAATTCTCCTTAATGGCTTTAATCTGATAGTGGTATTGGGGTGGTAGATGTCTAGTCTCCTTTATGGCTCTAATCTGATAGTGGTAGTGGGGTGATAGATGTCTAGTCTCTCTTATGGCTCTAATCTGATAGCGGTAGTGGGGTGGTAGATGTCTAGTCTCCTTTATGGCTCTAATCTGATAGTGGTAGTGGGGTGGTAGATGTCTAGTCTCCTTTATGGCTCTAATCTGATAGTGGTAGTGGGGTAGTAGATGTCTAGTTTCCTTTATGGCTCTAATCTGATAGTGGTAGTGGGGTGATAGATGTCTAGTCTCTCTTATGGCTCTAATCTGATAGCGGTAGTGGGGTGGTAGATGTCTAGTCTCCTTTATGGCTCTAATCTGATAGTGGTAGTGGGGTGGTAGATGTCTAGTCTCCTTTATGGCTCTAATCTGATAGTGGTAGTGGGGTGGTAGATGTCTAGTCTCCTTTATGGCTCTAATCTGATAGTGGTAGTGGGGTGGTAGATGTCTAGTCTCCTTTATGGCTCTAATCTGATAGTGGTAGTGGGGTGGTAGATGTCTAGTCTCCCTTCTGGCTCTAATCTGATAGTGGTAGTGGGGTGGTAGATGTCTAGTCTCCTTTATGGCTCTAATCTGATAGTGGTAGTGGGGTGGTAGATGTCTAGTCTCCTTTATGGCTCTAATCTGATAGTGGTAGTGGGGTGGTAGATGTCTAGGCTCCTTTATGGCTCTAATCTGATAGTGGTAGTGGGGTGGTAGATGTCTAGTCTCCTTTATGGCTCTAATCTGATAGTGGTAGTGGGGTGGTAGATGTCTAGTCTCCCTTATGGCTCTAATCTGATAGTGGTAGTGGGTTGGTAGATGTCTAGTCTCCTTTATGGCTCTAATCTGATAGTGGTAGTGGGGTGATAGATGTCTAGTCTCCTTTATGGCTCTAATCTGATAGTGGTAGTGGGGTGGTAGATGTCTAGTCTCCTTTATGGCTCTAATCTGATAGTGGTAGTGGGGTGGTAGATGTCTAGTCTCCCTTATGGCTCTATTCTGATAGTGGTAGATGTCTAGTCTCCTTTATGGCTCTAATCTGATAGTGGTAGATGTCTAGTCTCCTTTATGGCTCTAATCTGATAGTGGTAGATGTCTAGTCTCCTTTATGGCTCTAATCTGATAGTGGTAGTGGGGTGATAGATGTTTAGTCTCCTTTATGGCTCTAATCTGATATTGGTAGTGGGGTAGTAGATGTCTAGTCTCCTTTATGGCTCTAATCTGATAGTGGTAGTGGGGTGGTAGATGTCTAGTCTCCTTTATGGCTCTAATCTGATAGTGGTAGTGGGGTGGTAGATGTCTAGTCTCCCTTATGGCTCTATTCTGATAGTGGTAGATGTCTAGTCTCCTTTATGGCTCTAATCTGATAGTGGTAGATGTCTAGTCTCCTTTATGGCTCTAATCTGATAGTGGTAGATGTCTAGTCTCCTTTATGGCTCTAATCTGATAGTGGTAGTGGGGTGATAGATGTTTAGTCTCCTTTATGGCTCTAATCTGATAGTGGTAGTGGGGTAGTAGATGTCTAGTCTCCCTTATGGCTCTAATCTGATAGTGGTAGTGGGGTGGTAGATGTCTAGTCTTCTTTATGGCTCTAATCTGATAGTGCTAGTGGGGTGATAGATGTCTAGTCTCCTTTATGGCTCTAATCTGATAGTGGTAGTGGGGTGGTAGATGTCTAGTCTCCTTTATGGCTCTAATCTGATAGTGGTAGTGGGGTGGTAGATGTCTAGTCTACTTCATGGCTCTAATCTGATAGTGGTAGATGTTTAGTCTCCTTTATGGCTCTAATCTGATATTGGTAGTGGGGTAGTAGATGTCTAATCTCCTTTATGGCTCTAATCTGATAGTGGTAGTGGGGTGGTAGATGTCTAGTCTCATTTATGGCTCTAATCTGATAGTGGTAGATGTCTAGTCTCCTTTATGGCTCTAATCTGATAGTGGTAGTGGGGTGATAGATGTCTAGGCTCCCTTATGGCTCTAATATGATAGTGGTAGTGGGGTGGTAGAATTCTCCTTAATGGCTTTAATCTGATAGTGGTAGTGGGGTGGTAGATGTCTAGTCTCCTTTATGGCTCTAATCTGATAGTGGTAGTGGGGTGATAGATGTCTAGTCTCCTTTATGGCTCTAATCTGATAGTGGTAGTGGGGTGATAGATGTCTAGTCTCCTTTATGGCTCTAATCTGATAGTGGTAGTGGGGTGGTAGATGTCTAGTCTCCTTTATGGCTCTAATCTGATAGTGGTAGTGGGGTGATAGATGTCTAGTCTCCTTTATGGCTCTAATCTGATAGTGGTAGATGTTTAGTCTACTTTATGGCTCTAATCTGATATTGGTAGTGGGGTAGTAGATGTCTAGTCTCCCTTATGGCTCTAATCTGATAGTGGTAGTGGGGTGGTAGATGTCTAGTCTCCTTTATGGCTCTAATCTGATAGTGGTAGTGGGGTGGTAGATGTCTAGTCTACTTCATGGCTCTAATCTGATAGTGGTAGATGTTTAGTCTCCTTTATGGCTCTAATCTGATATTGGTAGTGGGGTAGTAGATGTCTAATCTCCTTTATGGCTCTAATCTGATAGTGGTAGTGGGGTGGTAGATGTCTAGTCTCATTTATGGCTCTAATCTGATAGTGGTAGATGTCTAGTCTCCTTTATGGCTCTAATCTGATAGTGGTAGTGGGGTGATAGATGTCTAGTCTCCCTTATGGCTCTAATATGATAGTGGTAGTGGGGTGGTAGAATTCTCCTTAATGGCTTTAATCTGATAGTGGTATTGGGGTGGTAGATGTCTAGTCTCCTTTATGGCTCTAATCTGATAGTGGTAGTGGGGTGATAGATGTCTAGTCTCTCTTATGGCTCTAATCTGATAGCGGTAGTGGGGTGGTAGATGTCTAGTCTCCTTTATGGCTCTAATCTGATAGTGGTAGTGGGGTGGTAGATGTCTAGTCTCCTTTATGGCTCTAATCTGATAGTGGTAGTGGGGTGGTAGATGTCTAGTCTCCTTTATGGCTCTAATCTGATAGTGGTAGTGGGGTGGTAGATGTCTATTCTCCTTTATGGCTCTAATCTGATAGTGGTAGTGGGGTGGTAGATGTCTAGTCTCCTTTATGGCTCTAATCTGATAGTGGTAGTGGGGTGATAGATGTCTAATCTCCTTTATGGCTCTAATCTGATAGTGGTAGTGGGGTGGTAGATGTCTAGTCTCATTTATTGCTCTAATCTGATAGTGGTAGATGTCTAGTCTCCTTTATGGCTCTAATCTGATAGTGGTAGATGTCTAGTCTCCTTTATGGCTCTAATCTGATAGTGGTAGTGGGGTGATAGATGTCTAGTCTCCCTTATGGCTCTAATCTGATAGTGGTAGTGGGGTGGTAGATGTCTAGTCTCCTTTATGGCTCCAATCTGATAGTGGTAGTGGGGTGGTAGATGTCTAGTCTCCCTTATGGCTCTATTCTGATAGTGGTAGATGTCTAGTCTCCTCTATGGCTCTAATCTGATAGTGGTAGATGTCTAGTCTCCTTTATGGCTCTAATCTGATAGTGGTAGATGTCTAGTCTCCTTTATGGCTCTAATCTGATAGTGGTAGTGGGGTGATAGATGTCTAGTCTCCCTTATGGCTCTAATCTGATAGTGGTAGTGGGGTGGTAGATGTCTAGTCTCCCTTATGGCTCTAATCTGATAGTGGTCGATGAAAAGTCTCCTTTATGGCTCTAATCTGATAGTGGTAGTGGGGTGATAGATGTCTAGTCTCCCTTATGGCTGTAATATGATAGTGGTCGTGGGGTGGTAAATGTCTCCTTAATGGCTATAATCTGATAGTGGTATTGGGGTGGTAGATGTCTAGTCTCCTTTATGGCTCTAATCTGATAGTGGTAGTGGGGTGGTAGATGTCTAGTCTCCTTTATGGCTCTAGTCTGATAGTGGTAGTGGGGTGGTAGATGTCTAGTCTCCTTTATGGCTCTAATCTGATAGTGGTAGTGGGGTGGTAGATGTCTAGTCTCCTTTATGGCTCTAATCTGATAGTGGTAGTGGGGTGATAGATGTCTAGTCTCCTTTATGGCTCTAATCTGATAGTGGTAGTGGGGTGGTAGATGTCTAGTCTCCTTTATGGCTCTAATCTGATAGTGGTAGTGGGGTGGTAGATGTCTAGTCTACTTCATGGCTCTAATCTGATAGTGGTAGATGTTTAGTCTCCTTTATGGCTCTAATCTGATATTGGTAGTGGGGTAGTAGATGTCTAGTCTCCCTTATGGCTCTAATCTGATAGTAGTAGTGGGGTGGTAGATGTCTAGTCTCCTTTATGGCTCTAATCTGATAGTGGTAGTGGGGTGGTAGATGTCTAGTCTCCCTTATGGCTCTATTCTGATAGTGGTAGATGTCTAGTCTCCTCTATGGCTCTAATCTGATAGTGGTAGATGTCTAGTCTCCTTTATGGCTCTAATCTGATAGTGGTAGATGTCTAGTCTCCTTTATGGCTCTAATCTGATAGTGGTAGTGGGGTGATAGATGTTTAGTCTCCTTTATGGCTCTAATCTGATATTGGTAGTGGGGTAGTAGATGTCTAGTCTCCCTTATGGCTCTAATCTGATAGTGGTAGTGGGGTGATAGATGTCTAGTCTCCTTTATGGCTCGAATCTGATAGTGGTAGTGGGGTGGTAGATGTCTAGTCTCCTTTATGAATCTAATCTGACAGTGGTAGATGTTTAGTCTCCTTTATGGCTCTAATCTGATAGTGGTAGTGGGGTGATAGATGTCTAGTCTCCTTTATGGCTCTAATCTGATACTGGTAGTGGGGTGTTAGATGTCTAGTCTTCTTTATGGCTCTAATCTGATAGTGGTAGTGGGGTGATAGATGTCTAGTCTCCTTTATGGCTCTAATCTGATAGTGGTAGTGGGGTGGTAGATGTCTAGTCTCCTTTATGGCTCTAATCTGATAGTGGTAGTGGGGTGGTAGATGTCTAGTCTACTTCATGGCTCTATTCTGATAGTGGTAGATGTCTAGTCTCCTCTATGGCTCTAATCTGATAGTGGTAGATGTCTAGTCTCCTTTATGGCTCTAATCTGATATAGTGGTAGATGTCTAGTCTCCTTTATGGCTCTAATCTGATAGTGGTAGTGGGGTGATAGATGTTTAGTCTCCTTTATGTCTCTAATCTGATATTGGTAGTGGGGTGGTAGATGTCTAGTCTCCTTTATGGCTCTAATCTGATAGTGGTAGTGGGGTGGTAGATGTCTAGTCTCCTTTATGGCTCTAATCTGATAGTGGTAGTGGGGTGGTAGATGTCTAGTCTCCCTTATGGCTCTATTCTGATAGTGGTAGATGTCTAGTCTCCTCTATGGCTCTAATCTGATAGTGGTAGATGTCTAGTCTCCTTTATGGCTCTAATCTGATAGTGGTAGATGTCTAGTCTCCTTTATGGCTCTAATCTGATAGTGGTAGTGGGGTGATAGATGTTTAGTCTCCTTTATGGCTCTAATCTGATATTGGTAGTGGGGTAGTAGATGTCTAGTCTCCCTTATGGCTCTAATCTGATAGTGGTAGTGGGGTGATAGATGTCTAGTCTCCTGTATGGCTCTAATCTGATAGTGGTAGTGGGGTGGTAGATGTCTAGTCTCCTTTATGAATCTAATCTGACAGTGGTAGATGTCTAGTCTCCTTTATGGCTCTAATCTGATAGTGGTAGTGGGGTGATAGATGTCTAGTCTCCTTTATGGCTCTAATCTGATAGTGGTAGTGGGGTGATAGATGTCTAGACTCCCTTATGGCTCTAATATGATAGTGGTAGTGTGGTGGTAGACTTCTCCTTTATGGCTCGAATCTGATAGTGGTAGTGGGGTGGTAGATGTCTAGTCTCCTTTATGAATCTAATCTGACAGTGGTAGATGTTTAGTCTCCTTTATGGCTCTAATCTGATAGTGGTAGTGGGGTGATAGATGTCTAGTCTCCTTTATGGCTCTAATCTGATACTGGTAGTGGGGTGTTAGATGTCTAGTCTTCTTTATGGCTCTAATCTGATAGTGGTAGTGGGGTGATAGATGTCTAGTCTCCTTTATGGCTCTAATCTGATAGTGGTAGTGGGGTGGTAGATGTCTAGTCTCCTTTATGGCTCTAATCTGATAGTGGTAGTGGGGTGGTAGATGTCTAGTCTACTTCATGGCTCTAATCTGATAGTGGTAGATGTTTAGTCTCCTTTATGGCTCTAATCTGATATTGGTAGTGGGGTAGTAGATGTCTAGTCTCCCTTATGACTCTAATCTGATAGTGGTAGTGGGGTGGTAGATGTCTAGTCTCCTTTATGGCTCTAATCTGATAGTGGTAGTGGGGTGGTAGATGTCTAGTCTCCTTTATGAATCTAATCTGACAGTGGTAGATGTCTAGTCTCCTTTATGGCTCTAATCTGATAGTGGTAGAGGGGTGATAGATGTCTAGTCTCCTTTATGGCTCTAATCTGATAGTGGTAGTGGGGTGATAGATGTCTAGACTCCCTTATGGCTCTAATATGATAGTGGTAGATGTCTAGTCTCCTTTATGGCTCTAATCTGATAGTGGTATTGGGGTGATAGATGTCTAGTCTCCTTCATTGCTCTAATCTGATAGTGGTAGATGTCTAGTCTCCTTTATGGCTCTAATCTGATAGTGGTAGTGGGGTGGTAGATGTCTAGTCTCCTTTATGGCTCTAATCTGATAGTGGTAGTGGGATGATAGATGTCTAGTCACCTTTATGGCTCTAATCTGATAGTGGTAGTGGGGTGATAGATGTCTAGTCTCCTTTATGGCTCTAATCTGATAGTGGTAGTGGGGTGGTAGATGTCTAGTCTCCTTTATGAATCTAATCTGATAGTGGTAGTGGGGTGATAGATGTCTAGTCTCCCTTCTGGCTCTAATCTGAGAGTGGTAGTGGGGTGATAGATGTCTAGTCTCCTTTATGGCTCTAATCTGATAGTGGTAGTGGGGTGGTAGATGTGTAGTCTCATTTATGGCACTAATCTGATAGTGGTAGATGTCTAGTCTCCTTTATGGCTCTAATCTGATAGTGGTAGATGTCTAGTCTCCTTTATGGCTCTAATCTGATAGTGGTAGTGGGGTGATAGATGTCTAGTCTCCTTTATGGCTCTAATCTGATAGTGGTAGTGGGGTGGTAGATGTCTAGTCTCCTTTATGGCTCTAATCTGATAGTGGTAGTGGGGTGGTAGATGTCTAGTCTACTTCATGGCTCTATTCTGATAGTGGTAGATGTCTAGTCTCCTCTATGGCTCTAATCTGATAGTGGTAGATGTCTAGTCTCCTTTATGGCTCTAATCTGATAGTGGTAGATGTCTAGTCTCCTTTATGGCTCTAATCTGATAGTGGTAGTGGGGTGATAGATGTTTAGTCTCCTTTATGTCTCTAATCTGATAGTGGTAGTGGGGTGGTAGATGTCTAGTCTCCTTTATGGCTCTAATCTGATAGTGGTAGTGGGGTGATAGATGTCTAGTCTCCTTTATGGCTCTAATCTGATAGTGGTAGTGGGGTGGTAGATGTCTAGTCTCCCTTATGGCTCTATTCTGATAGTGGTAGATGTCTAGTCTCCTCTATGGCTCTAATCTGATAGTGGTAGATGTCTAGTCTCCTTTATGGCTCTAATCTGATAGTGGTAGATGTCTAGTCTCCTTTATGGCTCTAATCTGATAGTGGTAGTGGGGTGATAGATGTTTAGTCTCCTTTATGGCTCTAATCTGATATTGGTAGTGGGGTAGTAGATGTCTAGTCTCCCTTATGGCTCTAATCTGATAGTGGTAGTGGGGTGATAGATGTCTAGTCTCCTTTATGGCTCTAATCTGATAGTGGTAGTGGGGTGGTAGATGTCTAGTCTCCTTTATGAATCTAATCTGACAGTGGTAGATGTCTAGTCTCCTTTATGGCTCTAATCTGATAGTGGTAGTGGGGTGATAGATGTCTAGTCTCCTTTATGGCTCTAATCTGATAGTGGTAGTGGGGTGATAGATGTCTAGACTCCCTTATGGCTCTAATATGATAGTGGTAGTGTGGTGGTAGACTTCTCCTTTATGGCTCGAATCTGATAGTGGTAGTGGGGTGGTAGATGTCTAGTCTCCTTTATGAATCTAATCTGACAGTGGTAGATGTTTAGTCTCCTTTATGGCTCTAATCTGATAGTGGTAGTGGGGTGATAGATGTCTAGTCTCCTTTATGGCTCTAATCTGATACTGGTAGTGGGGTGTTAGATGTCTAGTCTTCTTTATGGCTCTAATCTGATAGTGGTAGTGGGGTGATAGATGTCTAGTCTCCTTTATGGCTCTAATCTGATAGTGGTAGTGGGGTGGTAGATGTCTAGTCTCCTTTATGGCTCTAATCTGATAGTGGTAGTGGGGTGGTAGATGTCTAGTCTACTTCATGGCTCTAATCTGATAGTGGTAGATGTTTAGTCTCCTTTATGGCTCTAATCTGATATTGGTAGTGGGGTAGTAGATGTCTAGTCTCCCTTATGACTCTAATCTGATAGTGGTAGTGGGGTGGTAGATGTCTAGTCTCCTTTATGGCTCTAATCTGATAGTGGTAGTGGGGTGGTAGATGTCTAGTCTCCTTTATGAATCTAATCTGACAGTGGTAGATGTCTAGTCTCCTTTATGGCTCTAATCTGATAGTGGTAGAGGGGTGATAGATGTCTAGTCTCCTTTATGGCTCTAATCTGATAGTGGTAGTGGGGTGATAGATGTCTAGTCTCCCTTATGGCTCTAATATGATAGTGGTAGATGTCTAGTCTCCTTTATGGCTCTAATCTGATAGTGGTATTGGGGTGATAGATGTCTAGTCTCCTTCATTGCTCTAATCTGATAGTGGTAGATGTCTAGTCTCCTTTATGGCTCTAATCTGATACTGGTAGTGGGGTGTTAGATGTCTAGTCTTCTTTATGGCTCTAATCTGATAGTGGTAGTGGGGTGATAGATGTCTAGTCTCCTTTATGGCTCTAATCTGATAGTGGTAGTGGGGTGGTAGATGTCTAGTCTCCTTTATGGCTCTAATCTGATAGTGGTAGTGGGGTGGTAGATGTCTAGTCTACTTCATGGCTCTATTCTGATAGTGGTAGATGTCTAGTCTCCTCTATGGCTCTAATCTGATAGTGGTAGATGTCTAGTCTCCTTTATGGCTCTAATCTGATAGTGGTAGATGTCTAGTCTCCTTTATGGCTCTAATCTGATAGTGGTAGTGGGGTGATAGATGTTTAGTCTCCTTTATGGCTCTAATCTGATAGTGGTAGTGGGGTAGTAGATGTCTAGTCTCCTTTATGGCTCTAATCTGATAGTGGTAGTGGGGTGGTAGATGTCTAGTCTCCTTTATGGCTCTAATCTGATAGTGGTAGTGGGGTGGTAGATGTCTAGTCTCCCTTATGGCTCTATTCTGATAGTGGTAGATGTCTAGTCTCCTCTATGGCTCTAATCTGATAGTGGTAGATGTCTAGTCTCCTTTATGGCTCTAATCTGATAGTGGTAGATGTCTAGTCTCCTTTATGGCTCTAATCTGATAGTGGTAGTGGGGTGATAGATGTTTAGTCTCCTTTATGGCTCTAATCTGATATTGGTAGTGGGGTAGTAGATGTCTAGTCTCCCTTATGGCTCTAATCTGATAGTGGTAGTGGGGTGATAGATGTCTAGTCTCCTTTATGAATCTAATCTGACAGTGGTAGATGTCTAGTCTCCTTTATGGCTCTAATCTGATAGTGGTAGATGTCTAGTCTCCTTTATGGCTCTAATCTGATAGTGGTAGTGGGGTGATAGATGTTTAGTCTCCTTTATGGCTCTAATCTGATATTGGTAGTGGGGTAGTAGATGTCTAGTCTCCCTTATGGCTCTAATCTGATAGTGGTAGTGGGGTGGTAGATGTCTAGTCTCCTTTATGAATCTAATCTGACAGTGGTAGATGTCTAGTCTCCTTTATGGCTCTAATCTGATAGTGGTAGTGGGGTGATAGATGTCTAGTCTCCTTTATGGCTCTAATCTGATAGTGGTAGTGGGGTGATAGATGTCTAGACTCCCTTATGGCTCTAATATGATAGTGGTAGTGTGGTGGTAGACTTCTCCTTTATGGCTCGAATCTGATAGTGGTAGTGGGGTGGTAGATGTCTAGTCTCCTTTATGAATCTAATCTGACAGTGGTAGATGTTTAGTCTCCTTTATGGCTCTAATCTGATAGTGGTAGTGGGGTGATAGATGTCTAGTCTCCTTTATGGCTCTAATCTGATACTGGTAGTGGGGTGTTAGATGTCTAGTCTTCTTTATGGCTCTAATCTGATAGTGGTAGTGGGGTGATAGATGTCTAGTCTCCTTTATGGCTCTAATCTGATAGTGGTAGTGGGGTGGTAGATGTCTAGTCTCCTTTATGGCTCTAATCTGATAGTGGTAGTGGGGTGGTAGATGTCTAGTCTACTTCATGGCTCTAATCTGATAGTGGTAGATGTTTAGTCTCCTTTATGGCTCTAATCTGATATTGGTAGTGGGGTAGTAGATGTCTAGTCTCCCTTATGACTCTAATCTGATAGTGGTAGTGGGGTGGTAGATGTCTAGTCTCCTTTATGGCTCTAATCTGATAGTGGTAGTGGGGTGGTAGATGTCTAGTCTCCTTTATGAATCTAATCTGACAGTGGTAGATGTCTAGTCTCCTTTATGGCTCTAATCTGATAGTGGTAGAGGGGTGATAGATGTCTAGTCTCCTTTATGGCTCTAATCTGATAGTGGTAGTGGGGTGATAGATGTCTAGACTCCCTTATGGCTCTAATATGATAGTGGTAGATGTCTAGTCTCCTTTATGGCTCTAATCTGATAGTGGTATTGGGGTGATAGATGTCTAGTCTCCTTCATTGCTCTAATCTGATAGTGGTAGATGTCTAGTCTCCTTTATGGCTCTAATCTGATAGTGGTAGTGGGGTGGTAGATGTCTAGTCTCCTTTATGGCTCTAATCTGATAGTGGTAGTGGGATGATAGATGTCTAGTCACCTTTATGGCTCTAATCTGATAGTGGTAGTGGGGTGATAGATGTCTAGTCTCCTTTATGGCTCTAATCTGATAGTGGTAGTGGGGTGGTAGATGTCTAGTCTCCTTTATGAATCTAATCTGATAGTGGTAGTGGGGTGATAGATGTCTAGTCTCCCTTCTGGCTCTAATCTGAGAGTGGTAGTGGGGTGATAGATGTCTAGTCTCCTTTATGGCTCTAATCTGATAGTGGTAGTGGGGTGGTAGATGTGTAGTCTCATTTATGGCACTAATCTGATAGTGGTAGATGTCTAGTCTCCTTTATGGCTCTAATCTGATAGTGGTAGATGTCTAGTCTCCTTTATGGCTCTAATCTGATAGTGGTAGTGGGGTGATAGATGTCTAGTCTCCTTTATGGCTCTAATCTGATAGTGGTAGTGGGGTGGTAGATGTCTAGTCTCATTTATGGCTCTAATCTGATAGTGGTAGATGTCTAGTCTCCTTTATGGCTCTAATCTGATAGTGGTAGATGTCTAGTCTCCTTTATGGCTCTAATCTGATAGTGGTAGTGGGGTGATAGATGTCTAGTCTCCCTTATGGCTCTAATCTGATAGTGGTAGTGGGGTGGTAGATGTCTAGTCTCCTTTATGGCTCTAATCTGATAGTGGTCGATGAAAAGTCTCCTTTATGGCTCTAATCTGATAGTGGTAGTGGGGTGATAGATGTCTAGTCTCCCTTATGGCTCTAATATGATAGTGGTAGTGGGGTGGTAGAATTCTCCTTAATGGCTTTAACCTGATAGTGGTATTGGGGTGGTAGATGTCTAGTCTCCTTTATGGCTCTAATCTGATGGTGATAGATGTCTAGTCTCTCTTATGGCTCTAATCTGATAGCGGTAGTGGGGTGGTAGATGTCTAGTCTCCTTTATGGCTCTAATCTGATAGTGGTAGTGGGGTGGTAGATGTCTAGTCTCCTTTATGGCTCTAATCTGATAGTGGTAGTGGGGTAGTAGATGTCTAGTCTCCTTTATGGCTCTAATCTGATAGTGGTAGTGGGGTGATAGATGTCTAGTCTCTCTTATGGCTCTAATCTGATAGCGGTAGTGGGGTGGTAGATGTCTAGTCTCCTTTATGGCTCTAATCTGATAGTGGTAGTGGGGTGGTAGATGTCTAGTCTCCTTTATGGCTCTAATCTGATAGTGGTAGTGGGGTGGTAGATGTCTAGTCTCCTTTATGGTTCTAATCTGATAGTGGTAGTGGGGTGGTAGATGTCTAGTCTCCTTTATGGCTCTAATCTGATAGTGGTAGTGGGCTGGTAGATGTCTAGTCTCCTTTATGGCTCTAATCTGATAGTGGTAGTGGGGTGATAGATGTCTAGTCTCCCTTCTGGCTCTAATCTGATAGTGGTAGTGGGGTGATAGATGTCTAGTCTCCTTTATGGCTCTAATCTGATAGTGGTAGTGGGGTGGTAGATGTCTAGTCTCATTTATGGCTCTAATCTGATAGTGGTAGTGGGGTGATAGATGTCTAGTCTCCCTTATGGCTCTAATCTGATAGTGGTAGTGGGGTGGTAGATGTCTAGTCTCCTTTATGGCTCTAATCTGATAGTGGTCGATGAAAAGTCTCCTTTATGGCTCTAATCTGATAGTGGTAGTGGGGTGATAGATGTCTAGTCTCCCTTATGGCTCTAATATGATAGTGGTAGTGGGGTGGTAAATTTCTCCTTAATGGCTATAATCTGATAGTGGTATTGGGGTGGTAGATGTCTAGTCTCCTTTATGGCTCTAATCTGATAGTGGTAGTGGGGTAGTAGATGTCTAGTCTCCTTTATGGCTCTAATCTGATAGTGGTAGTGGGGTGATAGATGTCTAGTCTCCCTTATGGCTCTAATCTGATAGTGGTAGTGGGGTGGTAGATGTCTAGTCTCCTTTATGGCTCTAATCTGATAGTGGTAGTGGGGTGGTAGATGTCTAGGCTCCTTTATGGCTCTAATCTGATAGTGGTAGTGGGGTGGTAGATGTCTAGTCTCCTTTGTGGCTCTAATCTGATAGTGGTAGTGGGGTGGTAGATGTCTAGTCTCCCTTATGGCTCTAATCTGATAGTGGTAGTGGGTTGGTAGATGTCTAGTCTCCTTTTTGGCTCTAATCTGATAGTGGTAGTGGGGTGATAGATGTATAGTCTCCTTTATGGCTCTAATTTGATAGTGGTAGATGTCTAGTCTCCTTTATGGCTCTAATCTGATAGTGGTCGATGAAAAGTCTCCTTTATGGCTCTAATCTGATAGTGGTAGTGGGGTGATAGATGTCTAGTCTCCTTTATGGCTCTAATCTGATAGTGGTAGATGTCTAGTCTCCTTTATGGCTCTAATCTGATAGTGGTCGATGAAAAGTCTCCTTTATGGCTCTAATCTGATAGTGGTAGTGGGGTGATAGATGTCTAGTCTCCCTTATGGCTCTAATATGATAGTGGTAGTGGGGTGGTAGAATTCTCCTTAATGGCTTTAACCTGATAGTGGTATTGGGGTGGTAGATGTCTAGTCTCCTTTATGGCTCTAATCTGATAGTGGTAGTGGGGTGATAGATGTCTAGTCTCTCTTATGGCTCTAATCTGATAGCGGTAGTGGGGTGGTAGATGTAATAGTCTCCTTTATGGCTCTAATCTGATAGTGGTAGTGGGGTGGTAGATGTCTAGTCTCCTTTATGGCTCTAATCTGATAGTGGTAGTGGGGTAGTAGATGTCTAGTCTCCTTTATGGCTCTAATCTGATAGTGGTAGTGGGGTGATAGATGTCTAGTCTCTCTTATGGCTCTAATCTGATAGCGGTAGTGGGGTGGTAGATGTCTAGTCTCCTTTATGGCTCTAATCTGATAGTGGTAGTGGGGTGGTAGATGTCTAATCTCCTTTATGGCTCTAATCTGATAGTGGTAGTGGGGTGGTAGATGTCTAGTCTCCTTTATGGCTCTAATCTGATAGTGGTAGTGGGGTGGTAGATGTCTAGTCTCCTTTATGGCTCTAATCTGATAGTGGTAGTGGGGTGATAGATGTCTAGTCTCCCTTCTGGCTCTAAACTGATAGTGGTAGTGGGGTGATAGATGTCTAATCTCCTTTATGGCTCTAATCTGATAGTGGTAGTGGGGTGGTAGATGTCTAGTCTCATTTATGGCTCTAATCTGATAGTGGTAGATGTCTAGTCTCCTTTATGGCTCTAATCTGATAGTGGTAGATGTCTAGTCTCCTTTATGGCTCTAATCTGATAGTGGTAGTGGGGTGGTAGATGTCTAGTCTCCTTTATGGCTCTAATCTGATAGTGGTAGTGGGGTGGTAGATGTCTAGTCTCCTTTATGGCTCTAATCTGAGAGTGGTAGTGGGGTGGTAGATGTCTAGTCTCCTTTATGGCTCTAATCTGATAGTGGTAGTGGGGTGGTAGATGTCTAGTCTCCTTTATGGCTCTAATCTGATAGTGGTAGTGGGGTGATAGATGTATAGTCTCCTTTATGGCTCTAATTTGATAGTGGTAGATGTCTAGTCTCCTTTATGGCTCTAATCTGATAGTGGTCGATGAAAAGTCTCCTTTATGGCTCTAATCTGATAGTGGTAGTGGGGTGATAGATGTCTAGTCTCCTTTATGGCTCTAATCTGATAGTGGTAGATGTCTAGTCTCCTTTATGGCTCTAATCTGATAGTGGTCGATGAAAAGTCTCCTTTATGGCTCTAATCTGATAGTGGTAGTGGGGTGATAGATGTCTAGTCTCCCTTATGGCTCTAATATGATAGTGGTAGTGGGGTGGTAGAATTCTCCTTAATGGCTTTAACCTGATAGTGGTATTGGGGTGGTAGATGTCTAGTCTCCTTTATGGCTCTAATCTGATAGTGGTAGTGGGGTGATAGATGTCTAGTCTCTCTTATGGCTCTAATCTGATAGCGGTAGTGGGGTGGTAGATGTAATAGTCTCCTTTATGGCTCTAATCTGATAGTGGTAGTGGGGTGGTAGATGTCTAGTCTCCTTTATGGCTCTAATCTGATAGTGGTAGTGGTGTAGTAGATGTCTAGTCTCCTTTATGGCTCTAATCTGATAGTGGTAGTGGGGTGATAGATGTCTAGTCTCTCTTATGGCTCTAATCTGATAGCGGTAGTGGGGTGGTAGATGTCTAGTCTCCTTTATGGCTCTAATCTGATAGTGGTAGTGGGGTGGTAGATGTCTAATCTCCTTTATGGCTCTAATCTGATAGTGGTAGTGGGGTGGTAGATGTCTAGTCTCCCTTATGGCTCTAATCTGATAGTGGTAGTGGGGTGGTAGATGTCTAGTCTCCTTTATGGCTCTAATCTGATAGTGGTAGTGGGGTGGTAGATGTCTAGTCTCCCTTCTGGCTCTAATCTGATAGTGGTAGTGGGGTGGTAGATGTCTAGTCTCCTTTATGGCTCTAATCTGATAGTGGTAGTGGGGTGGTAGATGTCTAGTCTCATTTATGGCTCTAATCTGATAGTGGTAGATGTCTAGTCTCCTTTATGGCTCTAATCTGATAGTGGTAGATGTCTAGTCTCCTTTATGGCTCTAATCTGATAGTGGTAGTGGGGTGATAGATGTCTAGTCTCCCTTATGGCTCTAATCTGATATTGGTAGTGGGGTGGTAGATGTCTAGTCTCCTTTATGGCTCTAATCTGATAGTGGTAGTGGGGTGGTAGATGTCTAGTCTCCTTTATGGCTCTAATCTGATAGTGGTAGTGGGGTGGTAGATGTCTAATCTCCTTTATGGCTCTAATCTGATAGTGGTAGTGGGGTGGTAGATGTCTAGTCTCATTTATGGCTCTAATCTGATAGTGGTAGATGTCTAGTCTCCTTTATGGCTCTAATCTGATAGTGGTAGTGGGGTGGTAGATGTCTAGTCTCCTTTATGGCTCTAATCTGATAGTGGTAGTGGGGTGGTAGATGTCTAGGCTCCTTTATGGCTCTAATCTGATAGTGGTAGTGGGGTGGTAGATGTCTAGTCTCCTTTATGGCTCTAATCTGATAGTGGTAGTGGGGTGGTAGATGTCTAGTCTCCCTTATGGCTCTAATCTGATAGTGGTAGTGGGTTGGTAGATGTCTAGTCTCCTTTATGGCTCTAATCTGATAGTGGTAGTGGGGTGATAGATGTATAGTCTCCTTTATGGCTCTAATTTGATAGTGGTAGATGTCTAGTCTCCTTTATGGCTCTAATCTGATAGTGGTCGATGAAAAGTCTCCTTTATGGCTCTAATCTGATAGTGGTAGTGGGGTGATAGATGTCTAGTCTCCTTTATGGCTCTAATCTGATAGTGGTAGATGTCTAGTCTCCTTTATGGCTCTAATCTGATAGTGGTCGATGAAAAGTCTCCTTTATGGCTCTAATCTGATAGTGGTAGTGGGGTGATAGATGTCTAGTCTCCCTTATGGCTCTAATATGATAGTGGTAGTGGGGTGGTAGAATTCTCCTTAATGGCTTTAACCTGATAGTGGTATTGGGGTGGTAGATGTCTAGTCTCCTTTATGGCTCTAATCTGATAGTGGTAGTGGGGTGATAGATGTCTAGTCTCTCTTATGGCTCTAATCTGATAGCGGTAGTGGGGTGGTAGATGTAATAGTCTCCTTTATGGCTCTAATCTGATAGTGGTAGTGGGGTGGTAGATGTCTAGTCTCCTTTATGGCTCTAATCTGATAGTGGTAGTGGGGTAGTAGATGTCTAGTCTCCTTTATGGCTCTAATCTGATAGTGGTAGTGGGGTGATAGATGTCTAGTCTCTCTTATGGCTCTAATCTGATAGCGGTAGTGGGGTGGTAGATGTCTAGTCTCCTTTATGGCTCTAATCTGATAGTGGTAGTGGGGTGGTAGATGTCTAATCTCCTTTATGGCTCTAATCTGATAGTGGTAGTGGGGTGGTAGATGTCTAGTCTCCTTTATGGCTCTAATCTGATAGTGGTAGTGGGGTGGTAGATGTCTAGTCTCCCTTATGGCTCTAATCTGATAGTGGTAGTGGGGTGGTAGATGTCTAGTCTCCCTTCTGGCTCTAATCTGATAGTGGTAGTGGGGTGGTAGATGTCTAATCTCCTTTATGGCTCTAATCTGATAGTGGTAGTGGGGTGGTAGATGTCTAGTCTCATTTATGGCTCTAATCTGATAGTGGTAGATGTCTAGTCTCCTTTATGGCTCTAATCTGATAGTGGTAGATGTCTAGTCTCCTTTATGGCTCTAATCTGATAGTGGTAGTGGGGTGATAGATGTCTAGTCTCCTTATGGCTCTAATCTGATAGTGGTAGTGGGGTGGTAGATGTCTAGTCTCCTTTATGGCTCTAATCTGATAGTGGTAGTGGGGTGGTAGATGTCTAGTCTCCTTTATGGCTCTAATCTGATAGTGGTAGTGGGTGGTAGATGTCTAGTCTCCCTTATGGCTCTATTCTGATAGTGGTAGATGTCTAGTCTCCTTTATGGCTCTAATCTGATAGTGGTAGTGGGTGGTAGATGTCTAGTCTCCTTTATGGCTCTAATCTGATAGTGGTAGTGGGGTGGTAGATGTCTAGTCTCCTTTATGGCTCTAATCTGATAGTGGTAGTGGGGTGGTAGATGTCTAGTCTCCTTTATGGCTCTAATCTGATAGTGGTAGTGGGGTGATAGATGTCTAGTCTCCTTTATGGCTCTAATCTGATAGTGGTAGTGGGGTGGTAGATGTCTAGTCTCATTTATGGCTCTAATCTGATAGTGGTAGATGTCTAGTCTCCTTTATGGCTCTAATCTGATAGTGGTAGATGTCTAGTCTCCTTTATGGCTCTAATCTGATAGTGGTAGTGGGGTGATAGATGTCTAGTCTCCCTTATGGCTCTAATCTGATATTGGTAGTGGGGTGGTAGATGTCTAGTCTCCTTTATGGCTCTAATCTGATAGTGGTAGTGGGGTGGTAGATGTCTAGTCTCCCTTATGGCTCTATTCTGATAGTTGTAGATGTCTAGTCTCCTTTATGGCTCTAATCTGATAGTGGTCGATGAAAAGTCTCCTTTATGGCTCTAATCTGATAGTGGTAGTGGGTGGTAGATGTCTAGTCTCCTTTATGGCTCTAATCTGATAGTGGTAGTGGGGTGGTAGATGTCTAGTCTCCTTTATGGCTCTAATCTGATAGTGGTAGTGGGGTGGTAGATGTCTAGTCTCCTTTATGGCTCTAATCTGATAGTGCTAGTGGGGTGATAGATGTCTAGTCTCCTTTATGGCTCTAATCTGATAGTGGTAGTGGGGTGGTAGATGTCTAGTCTCATTTATGGCTCTAATCTGATAGTGGTAGTGGGGTAGTAGATGTCTAGTCTCCTTTATGGCTCTAATCTGATAGTGGTAGTGGGGTGATAGATGTCTAGTCTCCCTTATGGCTCTAATCTGATAGTGGTAGTGGGGTGGTAGATGTCTAGTCTCCTTTATGGCTCTAATCTGATAGTGGTAGTGGGGTGGTAGATGTCTAGGCTCCTTTATGGCTCTAATCTGATAGTGGTAGTGGGGTGGTAGATGTCTAGTCTCCTTTATGGCTCTAATCTGATAGTGGTAGTGGGGTGGTAGATGTCTAGTCTCCCTTATGGCTCTAATCTGATAGTGGTAGTGGGTTGGTAGATGTCTAGTCTCCTTTATGGCTCTAATCTGATAGTGGTAGTGGGGTGATAGATGTCTAGTCTCCTTTATGGCTCTAATTTGATAGTGGTAGATGTCTAGTCTCCTTTATGGCTCTAATCTGATAGTGGTCGATGAAAAGTCTCCTTTATGGCTCTAATCTGATAGTGGTAGTGGGGTGATAGATGTCTAGTCTCCTTTATGGCTCTAATCTGATAGTGGTAGATGTCTAGTCTCCTTTATGGCTCTAATCTGATACTGGTCGATGAAAAGTCTCCTTTATGGCTCTAATCTGATAGTGGTAGTGGGGTGATAGATGTCTAGTCTCCCTTATGGCTCTAATCTGATATTGGTAGTGGGGTGGTAGATGTCTAGTCTCCTTTATGGCTCTAATCTGATAGTGGTAGTGGGGTGGTAGATGTCTAGTCTCCTTTATGGCTCTAATCTGATAGTGGTAGATGTCTAGTCTCCTTTATGGCTCTAATCTGATAGTGGTAGATGTCTAGTCTCCTTTATGGCTCTAATCTGATAGTGGTAGTGGGGTGATAGATGTCTAGTCTCCCTTATGGCTCTAATCTGATATTGGTAGTGGGGTGGTAGATGTCTAGTCTCCTTTATGGCTCTAATCTGATAGTGGTAGTGGGGTGGTAGATGTCTAGTCTCCCTTATGGCTCTATTCTGATAGTTGTAGATGTCTAGTCTCCTTTATGGCTCTAATCTGATAGTGGTCGATGAAAAGTCTCCTTTATGGCTCTAATCTGATAGTGGTAGTGGGTGGTAGATGTCTAGTCTCCTTTATGGCTCTAATCTGATAGTGGTAGTGGGGTGGTAGATGTCTAGTCTCCTTTATGGCTCTAATCTGATAGTGGTAGTGGGGTGGTAGATGTCTAGTCTCCTTTATGGCTCTAATCTGATAGTGCTAGTGGGGTGATAGATGTCTAGTCTCCTTTATGGCTCTAATCTGATAGTGGTAGTGGGGTGGTAGATGTCTAGTCTCATTTATGGCTCTAATCTGATAGTGGTAG
The DNA here is from genome assembly GCF_045679555.1 of Salvelinus alpinus. Taxonomy (NCBI): domain Eukaryota; kingdom Metazoa; phylum Chordata; class Actinopteri; order Salmoniformes; family Salmonidae; genus Salvelinus; species Salvelinus alpinus. The sequence goes on along the minus strand of NC_092105.1, from coordinate 810,123 downwards.
TGGGGTAGTAGATGTCTAGTCTCCTTTATGGCTCTAATCTGATAGTGGTAGTGGGGTGATAGATGTCTAGTCTCCTTTATGGCTCTAATCTGATAATGGTAGTGGGGTGGTAGATGTCTAGTCTCCTTTATGGCTCTAATCTGATAGTGGTAGTGGGGTGGTAGATGTCTAGGCTCCTTTATGGCTCTAATCTGATAGTGGTAGTGGGGTGGTAGATGTCTAGTCTCCTTTATGGCTCTAATCTGATAGTGGTAGTGGGGTGGTAGATGTCTAGTCTCCTTTATGGCTCTAATCTGATAGTGGTAGTGGGTTGGTAGATGTCTAGTCTCCTTTATGGCTCTAATCTGATAGTGGTAGTGGGGTGATAGATGTCTAGTCTCCTTTATGGCTCTAATTTGATAGTGGTAGATGTCTAGTCTCCTTTATGGCTCTAATCTGATAGTGGTCGATGAAAAGTCTCCTTTATGGCTCTAATCTGATAGTGGTAGTGGGGTGATAGATGTCTAGTCTCCTTTATGGCTCTAATCTGATAGTGGTAGATGTCTAGTCTCCTTTATGGCTCTAATCTGATACTGGTCGATGAAAAGTCTCCTTTATGGCTCTAATCTGATAGTGGTAGTGGGGTGATAGATGTCTAGTCTCCCTTATGGCTCTAATCTGATATTGGTAGTGGGGTGGTAGATGTCTAGTCTCCTTTATGGCTCTAATCTGATAGTGGTAGTGGGGTGGTAGATGTCTAGTCTCCTGTATGGCTCTAATCTGATAGTGGTAGTGGGGTGGTAGATGTCTAATCTCCTTTATGGCTCTAATCTGATAGTGGTAGTGGGGTGGTAGATGTCTAGTCTCATTTATGGCTCTAATCTGATAGTGGTAGATGTCTAGTCTCCTTTATGGCTCTAATCTGATAGTGGTAGATGTCTAGTCTCCTTTATGGCTCTAATCTGATAGTGGTAGTGGGGTGGTAGATGTCTAGGCTCCTTTATGGCTCTAATCTGATAGTGGTAGTGGGGTGGTAGATGTCTAGTCTCCTTTATGGCTCTAATCTGATAGTGGTAGTGGGGTGGTAGATGTCTAGTCTCCCTTATGGCTCTAATCTGATAGTGGTAGTGGGTTGGTAGATGTCTAGTCTCCTTTATGGCTCTAATCTGATAGTGGTAGTGGGGTGATAGATGTATAGTCTCCTTTATGGCTCTAATTTGATAGTGGTAGATGTCTAGTCTCCTTTATGGCTCTAATCTGATAGTGGTCGATGAAAAGTCTCCTTTATGGCTCTAATCTGATAGTGGTAGTGGGGTGATAGATGTCTAGTCTCCTTTATGGCTCTAATCTGATAGTGGTAGATGTCTAGTCTCCTTTATGGCTCTAATCTGATAGTGGTCGATGAAAAGTCTCCTTTATGGCTCTAATCTGATAGTGGTAGTGGGGTGATAGATGTCTAGTCTCCCTTTTGGCTCTAATATGATAGTGGTAGTGGGGTGGTAGAATTCTCCTTAATGGCTTTAACCTGATAGTGGTATTGGGGTGGTAGATGTCTAGTCTCCTTTATGGCTCTAATCTGATAGTGGTAGTGGGGTGATAGATGTCTAGTCTCTCTTATGGCTCTAATCTGATAGCGGTAGTGGGGTGGTAGATGTAATAGTCTCCTTTATGGCTCTAATCTGATAGTGGTAGTGGGGTGGTAGATGTCTAGTCTCCTTTATGGCTCTAATCTGATAGTGGTAGTGGGGTAGTAGATGTCTAGTCTCCTTTATGGCTCTAATCTGATAGTGGTAGTGGGGTGATAGATGTCTAGTCTCTCTTATGGCTCTAATCTGATAGCGGTAGTGGGGTGGTAGATGTCTAGTCTCCTTTATGGCTCTAATCTGATAGTGGTAGTGGGGTGGTAGATGTCTAATCTCCTTTATGGCTCTAATCTGATAGTGGTAGTGGGGTGGTAGATGTCTAGTCTCCTTTATGGCTCTAATCTGATAGTGGTAGTGGGGTGGTAGATGTCTAGTCTCCTTTATGGCTCTAATCTGATAGTGGTAGTGGGGTGATAGATGTCTAGTCTCCCTTCTGGCTCTAATCTGATAGTGGTAGTGGGGTGATAGATGTCTAATCTCCTTTATGGCTCTAATCTGATAGTGGTAGTGGGGTGGTAGATGTCTAGTCTCATTTATGGCTCTAATCTGATAGTGGTAGATGTCTAGTCTCCTTTATGGCTCTAATCTGATAGTGGTAGATGTCTAGTCTCCTTTATGGCTCTAATCTGATAGTGGTAGTGGGGTGATAGATGTCTAGTCTCCCTTATGGCTCTAATCTGATATTGGTAGTGGGGTGGTAGATGTCTAGTCTCCTTTATGGCTCTAATCTGATAGTGGTAGTGGGGTGGTAGATGTCTAGTCTCCTTTATGGCTCTAATCTGATAGTGGTAGTGGGGTGGTAGATGTCTAGTCTCCCTTATGGCTCTATTCTGATAGTGGTAGATGTCTAGTCTCCTTTATGGCTCTAATCTGATAGTGGTCGATGAAAAGTCTCCTTTATGGCTCTAATCTGATAGTGGTAGTGGGTGGTAGATGTCTAGTCTCCTTTATGGCTCTAATCTGATAGTGGTAGTGGGGTGGTAGATGTCTAGTCTCCTTTATGGCTCTAATCTGATAGTGGTAGTGGGGTGGTAGATGTCTAGTCTCCTTTATGGCTCTAATCTGATAGTGGTAGTGGGGTGATAGATGTCTAGTCTCCTTTATGGCTCTAATCTGATAGTGGTAGTGGGGTGGTAGATGTCTAGTCTCATTTATGGCTCTAATCTGATAGTGGTAGATGTCTAGTCTCCTTTATGGCTCTAATCTGATAGTGGTAGATGTCTAGTCTCCTTTATGGCTCTAATCTGATAGTGGTAGTGGGGTGATAGATGTCTAGTCTCCCTTATGGCTATAATCTGATATTGGTAGTGGGGTGGTAGATGTCTAGTCTCCTTTATGGCTCTAATCTGATAGTGGTAGTGGGGTGGTAGATGTCTAGTCTCCCTTATGGCTCTATTCTGATAGTTGTAGATGTCTAGTCTCCTTTATGGCTCTAATCTGATAGTGGTCGATGAAAAGTCTCCTTTATGGCTCTAATCTGATAGTGGTAGTGGGTGGTAGATGTCTAGTCTCCTTTATGGCTCTAATCTGATAGTGGTAGTGGGGTGGTAGATGTCTAGTCTCCTTTATGGCTCTAATCTGATAGTGGTAGTGGGGTGGTAGATGTCTAGTCTCCTTTATGGCTCTAATCTGATAGTGCTAGTGGGGTGATAGATGTCTAGTCTCCTTTATGGCTCTAATCTGATAGTGGTAGTGGGGTGGTAGATGTCTAGTCTCATTTATGGCTCTAATCTGATAGTGGTAGTGGGGTAGTAGATGTCTAGTCTCCTTTATGGCTCTAATCTGATAGTGGTAGTGGGGTGATAGATGTCTAGTCTCCCTTATGGCTCTAATCTGATAGTGGTAGTGGGGTGGTAGATGTCTAGTCTCCTTTATGGCTCTAATCTGATAGTGGTAGTGGGGTGGTAGATGTCTAGGCTCCTTTATGGCTCTAATCTGATAGTGGTAGTGGGGTGGTAGATGTCTAGTCTCCTTTATGGCTCTAATCTGATAGTGGTAGTGGGGTGGTAGATGTCTAGTCTCCCTTATGGCTCTAATCTGATAGTGGTAGTGGGTTGGTAGATGTCTAGTCTCTTTTATGGCTCTAATCTGATAGTGGTAGTGGGGTGATAGATGTCTAGTCTCCTTTATGGCTCTAATTTGATAGTGGTAGATGTCTAGTCTCCTTTATGGCTCTAATCTGATAGTGGTCGATGAAAAGTCTCCTTTATGGCTCTAATCTGATAGTGGTAGTGGGGTGATAGATGTCTAGTCTCCTTTATGGCTCTAATCTGATAGTGGTAGATGTCTAGTCTCCTTTATGGCTCTAATCTGATAGTGGTCGATGAAAAGTCTCCTTTATGGCTCTAATCTGATAGTGGTAGTGGGGTGATAGATGTCTAGTCTCCCTTATGGCTCTAATATGATAGTGGTAGTGGGGTGGTAGAATTCTCCTTAATGGCTTTAATCTGATAGTGGTATTGGGGTGGTAGATGTCTAGCCTCCTTTATGGCTCTAATCTGATAGTGGTAGTGGGGTGATAGATGTCTAGTCTCTCTTATGGCTCTAATCTGATAGCGGTAGTGGGGTGGTAGATGTCTAGTCTCCTTTATGGCTCTAATCTGATAGTGGTAGTGGGGTGGTAGATGTCTAGTCTCCTTTATGGCTCTAATATGATAGTGGTATTGGGGTGGTAGATGTCTAGGCTCCTTTATGGCTCTAATCTGATAGTGGTAGTGGGGTGGTAGATGTCTAGTCTCCTTTATGGCTCTAATCTGATAGTGGTAGTGGGGTGGTAGATGTCTAGGCTCCTTTATGGCTCTAATCTGATAGTGGCAGTGGGGTGGTAGATGTCTAGTCTCCTTTATGGCTCTAATCGTGGTAGATGTCTAGTCTCCTTTATGGCTCTAATCTGATAGTGGTAGTGGGGTGGTAGATGTCTAGTCTCCTTTATGGCTCTAATCTGATAGTGGTAGTGGGGTGGTAGATGTCTAGTCTCCTTTATGGCTCTAATCTGATAGTGGTAGTGGGGTGATAGATGTCTAGTCTCCCTTCTGGCTCTAATCTGATAGTGGTAGTGGGGTGATAGATGTCTAGTCTCCTTTATGGCTCTAATCTGATAGTGGTCGATGAAAAGTCTCCTTTATGGCTCTAATCTGATAGTGGTAGTGGGTGGTAGATGTCTAGTCTCCTTTATGGCTCTAATCTGATAGTGGTAGTGGGGTGGTAGATGTCTAGTCTCCTTTATGGCTCTAATCTGATAGTGGTAGTGGGGTGGTAGATGTCTAGTCTCCTTTATGGCTCTAATCTGATAGTGGTAGTGGGGTGGTAGATGTCTAGTCTCCTTTATGGCTCTAATCTGATAGTGGTAGTGGGGTGGTAGATGTCTAGTCTCCTTTATGGCTCTAATCTGATAGTGGTAGTGGGGTGGTAGATGTCTAGTCTCCTTTATGGCTCTAATCTGATAGTGGTAGTGGGGTGAAAGATGTCTAGTCTCCCTTATGGCTCTAATCTGATAGTGGTAGTGGGGTGGTAGATGTCTAGTCTCCTTTATGGCTCTAATCTGATAGTGGTAGTGGGGTGGTAGATGTCTAGTCTCCTTTATGGCTCTAATCTGATAGTGGTAGTGGGGTGGTAGATGTCTAGTCTCCTTTATGGCTCTAATCTGATAGTGGTAGTGGGGTGGTAGATGTCTAGTCTCCCTTATGGCTCTATTCTGATAGTGGTAGATGTCTAGTCTCCTTTATGGCTCTAATCTGATAGTGGTCGATGAAAAGTCTCCTTTATGGCTCTAATCTGATAGTGGTAGTGGGGTGATAGATGTCTAGTCTCCCTTATGGCTCTAATATGATACTGGTAGTGGGGTGGTATATGTCTAGTCTCCCTTATGGCTCTAATCTGATAGTGGTAGATGTCTAGTCTCCTTTATGGCTCTAATCTGATAGTGGTCGATGAAAAGTCTCCTTTATGGCTCTAATCTGATAGTGGTATTGGGGTGGTAGATGTCTAGTCTCCCTTATGGCTCTAATATGATACTGGTATTGGGGTGGTAGATGTCTAGGCTCCTTTATGGCTCTAATCTGATAGTGGTAGTGGGGTGGTCGATGTCTAGTCTCCTTTATGGCTCTAATCTGATAGTGGTAGTGGGGTGGTAGATGTCTAGGCTCCTTTATGGCTCTAATCTGATAGTGGCAGTGGGGTGGTAGATGTCTAGTCTCCTTTATGGCTCTAATCTGATCTAATCTGATAGTGGTAGATGTCTAGTCTCCTTTATGGCTCTAATCTGATAGTGGTAGTGGGGTGGTAGATGTCTAGTCTCCTTTATGGCTCTAATCTGATAGTGGTAGTGGGGTGGTAGATGTCTAGTCTCCTTTATGGCTCTAATCTGATAGTGGTAGTGGGGTGGTAGATGTCTAGTCTCCCTTCTGGCTCTAATCTGATAGTGGTAGTGGGGTGATAGATGTCTAGTCTCCTTTATGGCTCTAATCTGATAGTGGTCGATGAAAAGTCTCCTTTATGGCTCTAATCTGATAGTGGTAGTGGGTGGTAGATGTCTAGTCTCCTTTATGGCTCTAATCTGATAGTGGTAGTGGGGTGGTAGATGTCTAGTCTCCTTTATGGCTCTAATCTGATAGTGGTAGTGGGGTGGTAGATGTCTAGTCTCCTTTATGGCTCTAATCTGATAGTGCTAGTGGGGTGATAGATGTCTAGTCTCCTTTATGGCTCTAATCTGATAGTGGTAGTGGGGTGGTAGATGTCTAGTCTCATTTATGGCTCTAATCTGATAGTGGTAGTGGGGTGGTAGATGTCTAGTCTCCTTTATGGCTCTAATCTGATAGTGGTAGTGGGGTGATAGATGTCTAGTCTCCCTTATGGCTCTAATCTGATAGTGGTAGTGGGGTGGTAGATGTCTAGTCTCCTTTATGGCTCTAATCTGATAGTGGTAGTGGGGTGGTAGATGTCTAGGCTCCTTTATGGCTCTAATCTGATAGTGGTAGTGGGGTGGTAGATGTCTAGTCTCCTTTATGGCTCTAATCTGATAGTGGTAGTGGGGTGGTAGATGTCTAGTCTCCCTTATGGCTCTAATCTGATAGTGGTAGTGGGGTGGTAGATGTCTAGTCTCTTTTATGGCTCTAATCTGATAGTGGTAGTGGGGTGATAGATGTCTAGTCTCCTTTATGGCTCTAATCTGATAGTGGTAGATGTCTAGTCTCCTTTATGGCTCTAATCTGATAGTGGTCGATGAAAAGTCTCCTTTATGGCTCTAATCTGATAGTGGTAGTGGGGTGATAGATGTCTAGTCTCCTTTATGGCTCTAATCTGATAGTGGTAGATGTCTAGTCTCCTTTATGGCTCTAATCTGATAGTGGTCGATGAAAAGTCTCCTTTATGGCTCTAATCTGATAGTGGTAGTGGGGTGATAGATGTCTAGTCTCCCTTATGGCTCTAATATGATAGTGGTAGTGGGGTGGTAGAATTCTCCTTAATGGCTTTAATCTGATAGTGGTATTGGGGTGGTAGATGTCTAGCCTCCTTTATGGCTCTAATCTGATAGTGGTAGTGGGGTGATAGATGTCTAGTCTCTCTTATGGCTCTAATCTGATAGCGGTAGTGGGGTGGTAGATGTCTAGTCTCCTTTATGGCTCTAATCTGATAGTGGTAGTGGGGTGGTAGATGTCTAGTCTCCTTTATGGCTCTAATCTGATAGTGGTAGTGGGGTAGTAGATGTCTAGTCTCCTTTATGGCTCTAATTTGATAGTGGTAGTGGGGTGATAGATGTCTAGTCTCTCTTATGGCTCTAATCTGATAGCGGTAGTGGGGTGGTAGATGTCTAGTCTCCTTTATGGCTCTAATCTGATAGTGGTAGTGGGGTGGTAGATGTCTAGTCTCCTTTATGGCTCTAATCTGATAGTGGTAGTGGGGTGGTAGATGTCTAGTCTCCTTTATGGCTCTAATCTGATAGTGGTAGTGGGGTGGTAGATGTCTAGTCTCCTTTATGGCTCTAATCTGATAGTGGTAGTGGGGTGAAAGATGTCTAGTCTCCCTTATGGCTCTAATCTGATAGTGGTAGTGGGGTGGTAGATGTCTAGTCTCCTTTATGGCTCTAATCTGATAGTGGTAGTGGGGTGGTAGATGTCTAGTCTCCTTTATGGCTCTAATCTGATAGTGGTAGTGGGGTGGTAGATGTCTAGTCTCCTTTATGGCTCTAATCTGATAGTGGTAGTGGGGTGGTAGATGTCTAGTCTCCCTTATGGCTCTATTCTGATAGTGGTAGATGTCTAGTCTCCTTTATGGCTCTAATCTGATAGTGGTCGATGAAAAGTCTCCTTTATGGCTCTAATCTGATAGTGGTAGTGGGGTGATAGATGTCTAGTCTCCCTTATGGCTCTAATATGATAGTGGTAGTGGGGTGGTATATGTCTAGTCTCCCTTATGGCTCTAATCTGATAGTGGTAGATGTCTAGTCTCCTTTATGGCTCTAATCTGATAGTGGTCGATGAAAAGTCTCCTTTATGGCTCTAATCTGATAGTGGTATTGGGGTGGTAGATGTCTAGGCTCCTTTATGGCTCTAATCTGATAGTGGTAGTGGGGTGGTCGATGTCTAGTCTCCTTTATGGCTCTAATCTGATAGTGGTAGTGGGGTGGTAGATGTCTAGGCTCCTTTATGGCTCTAATCTGATAGTGGTAGTGGGGTGGTAGATGTCTAGTCTCCTTTATGGCTCTAATCTGATCTAATCTGATAGTGGTAGATGTCTAGTCTCCTTTATGGCTCTAATCTGATAGTGGTAGTGGGGTGGTAGATGTCTAGTCTCCTTTATGGCTCTAATCTGATAGTGGTAGTGGGGTGGTAGATGTCTAGTCTCCTTTATGGCTCTAATCTGATAGTGGTAGTGGGGTGATAGATGTCTAGTCTCCCTTCTGGCTCTAATCTGATAGTGGTAGTGGGGTGATAGATGTCTAGTCTCCTTTATGGCTCTAATCTGATAGTGGTAGTGGGGTGGTAGATGTGTAGTCTCATTTATGGCACTAATCTGATAGTGGTAGATGTCTAGTCTCCTTTATGGCTCTAATCTGATAGTGGTAGATGTCTAGTCTCCTTTATGGCTCTAATCTGATAGTGGTAGTGGGGTGGTAGATGTCTAGTCTCCTTTATGGCTCTAATCTGATAGTGGTAGTGGGGTGGTAGATGTCTAGTCTCCCTTCTGGCTCTAATCTGATAGTGGTAGTGGGGTGATAGATGTCTAATCTCCTTTATGGCTCTAATCTGATAGTGGTAGTGGGGTGGTAGATGTCTAGTCTCATTTATGGCTCTAATCTGATAGTGGTAGATTTCTAGTCTCCTTTATGGCTCTAATCTGATAGTGGTAGATGTCTAGTCTCCTTTATGGCTCTAATCTGATAGTGGTAGTGGGGTGATAGATGTCTAGTCTCCCTTATGGCTCTAATTTGATAGTGGTAGTGGGGTGGTAGATGTCTAGTCTCCTTTATGGCTCTAATCTGATAGTGGTAGTGGGGTGGTAGATGTCTAGTCTCCTTTATGGCTCTAATCTGATAGTGGTAGTGGGGTGGTAGATGTCTAGTCTCCCTTATGGCTCTATTCTGATAGTGGTAGATGTCTAGTCTCCTTTATGGCTCTAATCTGATAGTGGTCGATGAAAAGTCTCCTTTATGGCTCTAATCTGATAGTGGTAGTGGGGTGATAGATGTCTAGTCTCCCTTATGGCTCTAATATGATAGTGGTAGTGGGGTGGTAGATGTCTAGTCTCCCTTATGGCTCTAATCTGATAATGGTAGTGGGGTGGTAGATGTCTAGTCTCCTTTATGGCTCTAATCTGATAGTGGTCGATGAAAAGTCTCCTTTATGGCTCTAATCTGATAGTGGTATTGGGGTGGTAGATGTCTAGTCTCCTTTATGGCTCTAATCTGATAGTGGTAGTGGGGTGGTCGATGTATAGTCTCCTTTATGGCTCTAATCTGATAGTGGTAGTGGGGTGGTAGATGTCTAGGCTCCTTTATGGCTCTAATCTGATAGTGGTAGTGGGGTGGTAGATGTCTAGTCTCCTTTATGGCTCTAATCTGATCTAATCTGATAGTGGTAGATGTCTAGTCTCCTTTATGGCTCTAATCTGATAGTGGTAGTGGGGTGGTAGATGTCTAGTCTCCTTTATGGCTCTAATCTGATAGTGGTAGTGGGGTGGTAGATGTCTAGTCTCCTTTATGGCTCTAATCTGATAGTGGTAGTGGGGTGGTAGATGTCTAGTCTCCCTTCTGGCTCTAATCTGATAGTGGTAGTGGGGTGGTAGATGTCTAGTCTCCTTTATGGCTCTAATCTGATAGTGGTAGTGGGGTGGTAGATGTGTAGTCTCATTTATGGCACTAATCTGATAGTGGTAGATGTCTAGTCTCCTTTATGGCTCTAATCTGATAGTGGTAGATGTCTAGTCTCCTTTATGGCTCTAATCTGATACTGGTAGTGGGGTGATAGATGTCTAGTCTCCCTTATGGCTCTAATCTGATAGTGGTAGTGGGGTGGTAGATGTCTAGTCTCCCTTATGGCTCTAATCTGGTAGTGGTAGTGGGGTGATAGATGTCTAGTCTCCCTTATGGTTCTAATATGATAGTGGTAGTGGGGTGGTAGAATTCTCCTTAATGGCTTTAATCTGATAGTGGTATTGGGGTGGTAGATGTCTAGTCTCCTTTATGGCTCTAATCTGATAGTGGTAGTGGGGTAGTAGATGTCTAGTCTCCTTTATGGCTCTAATCTGATAGTGGTAGTGGGGTGATAGATGTCTAGTCTCCCTTATGGCTCTAATCTGATAGTGGTAGTGGGGTGGTTGATGTCTAGTCTCCTTTATGGCTCTAATCTGATAGTGGTAGTGGGGTGGTAGATGTCTAGTCTCCTTTATGGCTCTAATCTGATAGTGGTAGTGGGGTGGTAGAATTCTCCTTAATGGCTTTAATCTGATAGTGGTATTGGGGTGGTAGATGTCTAGTCTCCTTTATGGCTCTAATCTGATAGTGGTAGTGGGGTGATAGATGTCTAGTCTCTCTTATGGCTCTAATCTGATAGCGGTAGTGGGGTGGTAGATGTCTAGTCTCATTTATGGCTCTAATCTGATAGTGGTAGTGGGGTGGTAGATGTCTAGTCTCCTTTATGGCTCTAATCTGATAGTGGTAGTGGGGTAGTAGATGTCTAGTCTCCTTTATGGCTCTAATCTGATAGTGGTAGTGGGGTGATAGATGTCTAGTCTCTCTTATGGCTCTAATCTGATAGCGGTAGTGGGGTGGTAGATGTCTAGTCTCCTTTATGGCTCTAATCTGATAGTGGTAGTGGGGTGGTAGATGTCTAGTCTCCTTTATGGCTCTAATCTGATAGTGGTAGTGGGGTGGTAGATGTCTAGTCTCCTTTATGGCTCTAATCTGATAGTGGTAGTGGGGTGGTAGATGTCTAGTCTCCTTTATGGCTCTAATCTGATAGTGGTAGTGGGGTGATAGATGTCTAGTCTCCCTTATGGCTCTAATCTGATAGTGGTAGTGGGGTGGTAGATGTCTAGTCTCCTTTATGGCTCTAATCTGATAGTGGTAGTGGGGTGGTAGATGTCTAGTCTCCTTTATGGCTCTAATCTGATAGTGGTAGTGGGGTGGTAGATGTCTAGTCTCCCTTATGGCTCTATTCTGATAGTGGTAGATGTCTAGTCTCCTTTATGGCTCTAATCTGATAGTGGTCGATGAAAAGTCTCCTTTATGGCTCTAATCTGATAGTGGTAGTGGGGTGGTAGATGTCTAGTCTCCTTTATGGCTCTAATCTGATAGTGGTAGTGGGGTGGTAGATGTCTAGTCTCCTTTATGGCTCTAATCTGATAGTGGTCGATGAAAAGTCTCCTTTATGGCTCTAATCTGATAGTGGTAGTGGGGTGATAGATGTCTAGTCTCCCTTATGGCTCTAATATGATAGTGGTAGTGGGGTGGTAAATTTCTCCTTAATGGCTATAATCTGATAGTGGTATTGGGGTGGTAGATATCTAGTCTCCTTTATGGCTCTAATCTGATAGTGGTAGTGGGGTAGTAGATTTCTAGTCTCCTTTATGGCTCTAATCTGATAGTGGTAGTGGGGTGATAGATGTCTAGTCTCCCTTATGGCTCTAATCTGATAGTGGTAGTGGGGTGGTAGATGTCTAGTCTCCTTTATGGCTCTAATCTGATAGTGGTAGTGGGGTGGTAGATGTCTAGGCTCCTTTATGTCTCTAATCTGATAGTGGTAGTGGGGTGGTAGATGTCTAGTCTCCTTTATGGCTCTAATCTGATAGTGGTAGTGGGGTGGTAGATGTCTAGTCTCCCTTATGGCTCTAATCTGATAGTGGTAGTGGGGTGGTAGATGTCTAGTCTCCTTTATGGATCTAATCTGATAGTGGTAGTGGGGTGATATATGTCTAGTCTCCTTTATGGCTCTAATTTGATAGTGGTAGATGTCTAGTCTCCTTTATGGCTCTAATCTGATAGTGGTCGATGAAAAGTCTCCTTTATGGCTCTAATCTGATAGTGGTAGTGGGGTGATAGATGTCTAGTCTCCTTTATGGCTCTAATCTGATAGTGGTAGATGTCTAGTTTCCTTTATGGCTCTAATCTGATAGTGGTCGATGAAAAGTCTCCTTTATGGCTCTAATCTGATAGTGGTAGTGGGGTGATAGATGTCTAGTCTCCCTTATGGCTCTAATATGATAGTGGTAGTGGGGTGGTAGAATTCTCCTTAATGGCTTTAATCTGATAGTGGTATTGGGGTGGTAGATGTCTAGTCTCCTTTATGGCTCTAATCTGATAGTGGTAGTGGGGTGATAGATGTCTAGTCTCTCTTATGGCTCTAATCTGATAGCGGTAGTGGGGTGGTAGATGTCTAGTCTCCTTTATGGCTCTAATCTGATAGTGGTAGTGGGGTGGTAGATGTCTAGTCTCCTTTATGGCTCTAATCTGATAGTGGTAGTGGGGTGGTAGATGTCTAGTCTCCTTTATGGCTCTAATCTGATAGTGGTAGTGGGGTGGTAGATGTCTAGTCTCCTTTATGGCTCTAATCTGATAGTGGTAGTGGGGTGGTAGATGTCTAGTCTCCTTTATGGCTCTAATCTGATAGTGGTAGTGGGGTGGTAGATGTCTAGTCTCCCTTATGGCTCTATTCTGATAGTGGTAAATGTCTAGTCTCCTTTATGGCTCTAATCTGATAGTGGTCGATGAAAAGTCTCCTTTATGGCTCTAATCTGATAGTGGTAGTGGGGTGGTAGATGTCTAGTCTCCCTTATGGCTCTAATCTGATAGTGGTAGTGGGGTGGTAGATGTCTAGTCTCCTTTATGGCTCTAATCTGATAGTGGTCGATGAAAAGTCTCCTTTATGGCTCTAATCTGATAGTGGTAGTGGGGTGATAGATGTCTAGTCTCCCTTATGGCTCTAATATGATAGTGGTAGTGGGGTGGTAAATTTCTCCTTAATGGCTATAATCTGATAGTGGTATTGGGGTGGTAGATATCTAGTCTCCTTTATGGCTCTAATCTGATAGTGGTAGTGGGGTGATAGATGTCTAGTCTCCCTTATGGCTCTAATCTGATAGTGGTAGTGGGGTGGTAGATGTCTAGTCTCCTTTATGGCTCTAATCTGATAGTGGTAGTGGGGTGGTAGATGTCTAGGCTCCTTTATGTCTCTAATCTGATAGTGGTAGTGGGGTGGTAGATGTCTAGTCTCCTTTATGGCTCTAATCTGATAGTGGTAGTGGGGTGGTAGATGTCTAGTCTCCCTTATGGCTCTAATCTGATAGTGGTAGTGGGTTGGTAGATGTCTAGTCTCCTTTATGGCTCTAATCTGATAGTGGTAGTGGGGTGATATATGTCTAGTCACCTTTATGGCTCTAATTTGATAGTGGTAGATGTCTAGTCTCCTTTATGGCTCTAATCTGATAGTGGTCGATGAAAAGTCTCCTTTATGGCTCTAATCTGATAGTGGTAGTGGGGTGATAGATGTCTAGTCTCCTTTATGGCTCTAATCTGATAGTGGTAGATGTCTAGTTTCCTTTATGGCTCTAATCTGATAGTGGTCGATGAAAAGTCTCCTTTATGGCTCTAATCTGATAGTGGTAGTGGGGTGATAGATGTCTAGTCTCCCTTATGGCTCTAATATGATAGTGGTAGTGGGGTGGTAGAATTCTCCTTAATGGCTTTAATCTGATAGTGGTATTGGGGTGGTAGATGTCTAGTCTCCTTTATGGCTCTAATCTGATAGTGGTAGTGGGGTGATAGATGTCTAGTCTCTCTTATGGCTCTAATCTGATAGCGGTAGTGGGGTGGTAGATGTCTAGTCTCCTTTATGGCTCTAATCTGATAGTGGTAGTGGGGTGGTAGATGTCTAGTCTCCTTTATGGCTCTAATCTGATAGTGGTAGTGGGGTAGTAGATGTCTAGTCTCCTTTATGGCTCTAATCTGATAGTGGTAGTGGGGTGATAGATGTCTAGTCTCTCTTATGGCTCTAATCTGATAGCGGTAGTGGGGTGGTAGATGTCTAGACTCCTTTATGGCTCTAATCTGATAGTGGTAGTGGGGTGGTAGATGTCTAGTCTCCTTTATGGCTCTAATCTGATAGTGGTAGTGGGGTGGTAGATGTCTAGTCTCCTTTATGGCTCTAATCTGATAGTGGTAGTGGGGTGGTAGATGTCTAGTCTCCTTTATGGCTCTAATCTGATAGTGGTAGTGGGGTGATAGATGTCTAGTCTCCTTTATGGCTCTAATCTGATAGTGGTAGTGGGGTGATAGATGTCTAGTCTCTCTTATGGCTCTAATCTGATAGCGGTAGTGGGGTGGTAGATGTCTAGTCTCCTTTATGGCTCTAATCTGATAGTGGTAGTGGGGTGGTAGATGTCTAGTCTCCTTTATGGCTCTAATCTGATAGTGGTAGTGGGGTGGTAGATGTCTAGTCTCCCTTTTGGCTCTATTCTGATAGTGGTAGATGTCTAGTCTCCTTTATGGCTCTAATCTGATAGTGGTCGATGAAAAGTCTCCTTTATGGCTCTAATCTGATAGTGGTAGTGGGGTGGTAGATGTCTAGTCTCCTTTATGGCTCTAATCTGATAGTGGTAGTGGGGTGGTAGATGTCTAGTCTCCTTTATGGCTCTAATCTGATAGTGGTAGTGGGGTGATATATGTCTAGTCTCCTTTATGGCTCTAATCTGATAGTGGTAGATGTCTAGTCTCCTTTATGGCTCTAATCTGATAGTGGTCGATGAAAAGTCTCCTTTATGGCTCTAATCTGATAGTGGTAGTGGGGTGATAGATGTCTAGTCTCCTTTATGGCTCTAATCTGATAGTGGTAGATGTCTAGTTTCCTTTATGGCTCTAATCTGATAGTGGTCGATGAAATGTCTAGTCTCCTTTATGGCTCTAATCTGATAGTGGTAGTGGGGTGATAGATGTCTAGTCTCCCTTATGGCTCTAATATGATAGTGGTAGTGGGGTGGTAGAATTCTCCTTAATGGCTTTAATCTGATAGTGGTATTGGGGTGGTAGATGTCTAGTCTCCTTTATGGCTCTAATCTGATAGTGGTAGTGGGGTGATAGATGTCTAGTCTCTCTTATGGCTCTAATCTGATAGCGGTAGTGGGGTGGTAGATGTCTAGTCTCCTTTATGGCTCTAATCTGATAGTGGTAGTGGGGTGGTAGATGTCTAGTCTCCTTTATGGCTCTAATCTGATAGTGGTAGTGGGGTAGTAGATGTCTAGTCTCCTTTATGGCTCTAATCTGATAGTGGTAGTGGGGTGATAGATGTCTAGTCTCTCTTATGGCTCTAATCTAGATAGTTTCGGTGGTAGTGGGGTGGTAGATGTCTAGTCTCCTTTATGGCTCTAATCTGATAGTGGTAGTGGGGTGGTAGATGTCTAGTCTCCTTTATGGCTCTAATCTGATAGTGGTAGTGGGGTGGTAGATGTCTAGTCTCCTTTATGGCTCTAATCTGATAGTGGTAGTGGGGTGATAGATGTCTAGTCTCCTTTATGGCTCTAATCTGATAGTGGTAGTGGGGTGGTAGATGTCTAGTCTCCCTTATGGCTCTATTCTGATAGTGGTAGATGTCTAGTCTCCTTTATGGCTCTAATCTGATAGTGGTCGATGAAAAGTCTCCTTTATGGCTCTAATCTGATAGTGGTAGTGGGGTGGTAGATGTCTAGTCTCCTTTATGGCTCTAATCTGATAGTGGTAGTGGGGTGGTAGATGTCTAGTCTCCTTTATGGCTCTAATCTGATAGTGGTCGATGAAAAGTCTCCTTTATGGCTCTAATCTGATAGTGGTAGTGGGGTGATAGATGTCTAGTCTCCCTTATGGCTCTAATATGATAGTGGTAGTGGGGTGGTAAATTTCTCCTTAATGGCTATAATCTGATAGTGGTATTGGGGTGGTAGATAACTAGTCTCCTTTATGGCTCTAATCTGATAGTGGTAGTGGGGTAGTAGATGTCTAGTCTCCTTTATGGCTCTAATCTGATAGTGGTAGTGGGGTGATAGATGTCTAGTCTCCCTTATGGCTCTAATCTGATAGTGGTAGTGGGGTGGTAGATGTCTAGTCTCCTTTATGGCTCTAATCTGATAGTGGTAGTGGGGTGGTAGATGTCTAGGCTCCTTTATGTCTCTAATCTGATAGTGGTAGTGGGGTGGTAGATGTC
Source organism: Salvelinus alpinus (assembly GCF_045679555.1). NCBI lineage: Eukaryota > Metazoa > Chordata > Actinopteri > Salmoniformes > Salmonidae > Salvelinus > Salvelinus alpinus. The sequence continues at coordinate 793,835 of NC_092105.1, read as the reverse complement.
TAGTCTCCTTTATGGCTCTAATCTGATAGTGGTAGTGGGGTGGTAGATGTCTAGTCTCCTTTATGGCTCTAATCTGATAGTGGTAGTGGGGTGGTAGATGTCTAGTCTCCTTTATGGCTCTAATCTGATAGTGGTAGTGGGGTGATATATGTCTAGTCTCCTTTATGGCTCTAATTTGATAGTGGTAGATGTCTAGTCTCCTTTATGGCTCTAATCTGATAGTGGTCGATGAAAAGTCTCCTTTATGGCTCTAATCTGATAGTGGTAGTGGGGTGATAGATGTCTAGTCTCCTTTATGGCTCTAATCTGATAGTGGTAGATGTCTAGTTTCCTTTATGGCTCTAATCTGATAGTGGTCGATGAAAAGTCTCCTTTATGGCTCTAATCTGATAGTGGTAGTGGGGTGATAGATGTCTAGTCTCCCTTATGGCTCTAATATGATAGTGGTAGTGGGGTGGTAGAATTCTCCTTAATGGCTTTAATCTGATAGTGGTATTGGGGTGGTAGATGTCTAGTCTCCTTTATGGCTCTAATCTGATAGTGGTAGTGGGGTGATAGATGTCTAGTCTCTCTTATGGCTCTAATCTGATAGCGGTAGTGGGGTGGTAGATGTCTAGTCTCCTTTATGGCTCTAATCTGATAGTGGTAGTGGGGTGGTAGATGTCTAGTCTCCTTTATGGCTCTAATCTGATAGTGGTAGTGGGGTAGTAGATGTCTAGTCTCCTTTATGGCTCTAATCTGATAGTGGTAGTGGGGTGATAGATGTCTAGTCTCTCTTATGGCTCTAATCTGATAGCGGTAGTGGGGTGGTAGATGTCTAGTCTCCTTTATGGCTCTAATCTGATAGTGGTAGTGGGGTGGTAGATGTCTAGTCTCCTTTATGGCTCTAATCTGATAGTGGTAGTGGGGTGGTAGATGTCTAGTCTCCTTTATGGCTCTAATCTGATAGTGGTAGTGGGGTGGTAGATGTCTAGTCTCCTTTATGGCTCTAATCTGATAGTGGTAGTGGGGTGATAGATGTCTAGTCTCCTTTATGGCTCTAATCTGATAGTGGTAGTGGGGTGATAGATGTCTAGTCTCTCTTATGGCTCTAATCTGATAGCGGTAGTGGGGTGGTAGATGTCTAGTCTCCTTTATGGCTCTAATCTGATAGTGGTAGTGGGGTGGTAGATGTCTAGTCTCCTTTATGGCTCTAATCTGATAGTGGTAGTGGGGTGGTAGATGTCTAGTCTCCCTTATGGCTCTATTCTGATAGTGGTAGATGTCTAGTCTCCTTTATGGCTCTAATCTGATAGTGGTCGATGAAAAGTCTCCTTTATGGCTCTAATCTGATAGTGGTAGTGGGGTGGTAAATTTCTCCTTAATGGCTATAATCTGATAGTGGTATTGGGGTGGTAGATGTCTAGTCTCCTTTATGGCTCTAATCTGATAGTGGTAGTGGGGTAGTAGATGTCTAGTCTCCTTTATGGCTCTAATCTGATAGTGGTAGTGGGGTGATAGATGTCTAGTCTCCCTTATGGCTCTAATCTGATAGTGGTAGTGGGGTGGTAGATGTCTAGTCTCCTTTATGGCTCTAATCTGATAGTGGTAGTGGGGTGATAGATGTCTAGGCTCCTTTATGGCTCTAATCTGATAGTGGTAGTGGGGTGGTAGATGTCTAGTCTCCTTTATGGCTCTAATCTGATAGTGGTAGTGGGGTGGTAGATGTCTAGTCTCCCTTATGGCTCTAATCTGATAGTGGTAGTGGGTTGGTAGATGTCTAGTCTCCTTTATGGCTCTAATCTGATAGTGGTAGTGGGGTGATATATGTCTAGTCTCCTTTATGGCTCTAATTTGACAGTGGTAGATGTCTAGTCTCCTTTATGGCTCTAATCTGATAGTGGTAGTGGGGTGATAGATGTCTAGTCTCTCTTATGGCTCTAATCTGATAGCGGTAGTGGGGTGGTAGATGTCTAGTCTCCTTTATGGCTCTAATCTGATAGTGGTAGTGGGGTGGTAGATGTCTAGTCTCCTTTATGGCTCTAATCTGATAGTGGTAGTGGGGTAGTAGATGTCTAGTCTCCTTTATGGCTCTAATCTGATAGTGGTAGTGGGGTGATAGATGTCTAGTCTCTCTTATGGCTCTAATCTGATAGCGGTAGTGGGGTGGTAGATGTCTAGTCTCCTTTATGGCTCTAATCTGATAGTGGTAGTGGGGTGGTAGATGTCTAGTCTCCTTTATGGCTCTAATCTGATAGTGGTAGTGGGGTGGTAGATGTCTAGTCTCCTTTATGGCTCTAATCTGATAGTGGTAGTGGGGTGGTAGATGTCTAGTCTCCTTTATGGCTCTAATCTGATAGTGGTAGTGGGGTGATAGATGTCTAGTCTCCTTTATGGCTCTAATCTGATAGTGGTAGTGGGGTGATAGATGTCTAGTCTCTCTTATGGCTCTAATCTGATAGCGGTAGTGGGGTGGTAGATGTCTAGTCTCCTTTATGGCTCTAATCTGATAGTGGTAGTGGGGTGGTAGATGTCTAGTCTCCTTTATGGCTCTAATCTGATAGTGGTAGTGGGGTGGTAGATGTCTAGTCTCCCTTATGGCTCTATTCTGATAGTGGTAGATGTCTAGTCTCCTTTATGGCTCTAATCTGATAGTGGTCGATGAAAAGTCTCCTTTATGGCTCTAATCTGATAGTGGTAGTGGGGTGGTAGATGTCTAGTCTCCTTTATGGCTCTAATCTGATAGTGGTAGTGGGGTGGTAGATGTCTAGTCTCCTTTATGGCTCTAATCTGATAGTGGTCGATGAAAAGTCTCCTTTATGGCTCTAATCTGATAGTGGTAGTGGGGTGATAGATGTCTAGTCTCCCTTATGGCTCTAATATGATAGTGGTAGTGGGGTGGTAAATTTCTCCTTAATGGCTATAATCTGATAGTGGTATTGGGGTGGTAGATGTTTAGTCTCCTTTATGGCTCTAATCTGATAGTGGTAGTGGGGTAGTAGATGTCTAGTCTCCTTTATGGCTCTAATCTGATAGTGGTAGTGGGGTGATAGATGTCTAGTCTCCCTTATGGCTCTAATCTGATAGTGGTAGTGGGGTGGTAGATGTCTAGTCTCCTTTATGGCTCTAATCTGATAGTGGTAGTGGGGTGGTAGATGTCTAGGCTCCTTTATGGCTCTAATCTGATAGTGGTAGTGGGGTGGTAGATGTCTAGTCTCCTTTATGGCTCTAATCTGATAGTGGTAGTGGGGTGGTAGATGTCTAGTCTCCCTTATGGCTCTAATCTGATAGTGGTAGTGGGTTGGTAGATGTCTAGTCTCCTTTATGGCTCTAATCTGATAGTGGTAGTGGGGTGATATATGTCTAGTCTCCTTTATGGCTCTAATTTGATAGTGGTAGATGTCTAGTCTCCTTTATGGCTCTAATCTGATAGTGGTCGATGAAAAGTCTCCTTTATGGCTCTAATCTGATAGTGGTAGTGGGGTGATAGATGTCTAGTCTCCTTTATGGCTCTAATCTGATAGTGGTAGATGTCTAGTTTCCTTTATGGCTCTAATCTGATAGTGGTCGATGAAAAGTCTCCTTTATGGCTCTAATCTGATAGTGGTAGTGGGGTGATAGATGTCTAGTCTCCCTTATGGCTCTAATATGATAGTGGTAGTGGGGTGGTAGAATTCTCCTTAATGGCTTTAATCTGATAGTGGTATTGGGGTGGTAGATGTCTAGTCTCCTTTATGGCTCTAATCTGATAGTGGTAGTGGGGTGATAGATGTCTAGTCTCTCTTATGGCTCTAATCTGATAGCGGTAGTGGGGTGGTAGATGTCTAGTCTCCTTTATGGCTCTAATCTGATAGTGGTAGTGGGGTGGTAGATGTCTAGTCTCCTTTATGGCTCTAATCTGATAGTGGTAGTGGGGTGGTAGATGTCTAGTCTCCTTTATGGCTCTAATCTGATAGTGGTAGTGGGGTGATAGATGTCTAGTCTCCTTTATGGCTCTAATCTGATAGTGGTAGTGGGGTGATAGATGTCTAGTCTCTCTTATGGCTCTAATCTGATAGCGGTAGTGGGGTGGTAGATGTCTAGTCTCCTTTATGGCTCTAATCTGATAGTGGTAGTGGGGTGGTAGATGTCTAGTCTCCTTTATGGCTCTAATCTGATAGTGGTAGTGGGGTGGTAGATGTCTAGTCTCCCTTATGGCTCTATTCTGATAGTGGTAGATGTCTAGTCTCCTTTATGGCTCTAATCTGATAGTGGTCGATGAAAAGTCTCCTTTATGGCTCTAATCTGATAGTGGTAGTGGGGTGGTAGATGTCTAGTCTCCTTTATGGCTCTAATCTGATAGTGGTAGTGGGGTGGTAGATGTCTAGTCTCCTTTATGGCTCTAATCTGATAGTGGTCGATGAAAAGTCTCCTTTATGGCTCTAATCTGATAGTGGTAGTGGGGTGATAGATGTCTAGTCTCCCTTATGGCTCTAATATGATAGTGGTAGTGGGGTGGTAAATTTCTCCTTAATGGCTATAATCTGATAGTGGTATTGGGGTGGTAGATGTTTAGTCTCCTTTATGGCTCTAATCTGATAGTGGTAGTGGGGTAGTAGATGTCTAGTCTCCTTTATGGCTCTAATCTGATAGTGGTAGTGGGGTGATAGATGTCTAGCCTCCCTTATGGCTCTAATCTGATAGTGGTAGTGGGGTGGTAGATGTCTAGTCTCCTTTATGGCTCTAATCTGATAGTGGTAGTGGGGTGGTAGATGTCTAGGCTCCTTTATGGCTCTAATCTGATAGTGGTAGTGGGGTGGTAGATGTCTAGTCTCCTTTATGGCTCTAATCTGATAGTGGTAGTGGGGTGGTAGATGTCTAGTCTCCTTTATGGCTCTAATCTGATAGTGGTCGATGAAAAGTCTCCTTTATGGCTCTAATCTGATAGTGGTAGTGGGGTGATAGATGTCTAGTCTCCCTTATGGCTCTAATATGATAGTGGTAGTGGGGTGGTAAATTTCTCCTTAATGGCTATAATCTGATAGTGGTATTGGGGTGGTAGATGTTTAGTCTCCTTTATGGCTCTAATCTGATAGTGGTAGTGGGGTAGTAGATGTCTAGTCTCCTTTATGGCTCTAATCTGATAGTGGTAGTGGGGTGATAGATGTCTAGTCTCCCTTATGGCTCTAATCTGATAGTGGTAGTGGGGTGGTAGATGTCTAGTCTCCTTTATGGCTCTAATCTGATAGTGGTAGTGGGGTGGTAGATGTCTAGGCTCCTTTATGGCTCTAATCTGATAGTGGTAGTGGGGTGGTAGATGTCTAGTCTCCTTTATGGCTCTAATCTGATAGTGGTAGTGGGGTGGTAGATGTCTAGTCTCCCTTATGGCTCTAATCTGATAGTGGTAGTGGGTTGGTAGATGTCTAGTCTCCTTTATGGCTCTAATCTGATAGTGGTAGTGGGGTGATATATGTCTAGTCTCCTTTATGGCTCTAATTTGATAGTGGTAGATGTCTAGTCTCCTTTATGGCTCTAATCTGATAGTGGTCGATGAAAAGTCTCCTTTATGGCTCTAATCTGATAGTGGTAGTGGGGTGATAGATGTCTAGTCTCCTTTATGGCTCTAATCTGATAGTGGTAGATGTCTAGTTTCCTTTATGGCTCTAATCTGATAGTGGTCGATGAAAAGTCTCCTTTATGGCTCTAATCTGATAGTGGTAGTGGGGTGATAGATGTCTAGTCTCCCTTATGGCTCTAATATGATAGTGGTAGTGGGGTGGTAGAATTCTCCTTAATGGCTTTAATCTGATAGTGGTATTGGGGTGGTAGATGTCTAGTCTCCTTTATGGCTCTAATCTGATAGTGGTAGTGGGGTGATAGATGTCTAGTCTCTCTTATGGCTCTAATCTGATAGCGGTAGTGGGGTGGTAGATGTCTAGTCTCCTTTATGGCTCTAATCTGATAGTGGTAGTGGGGTGGTAGATGTCTAGTCTCCTTTATGGCTCTAATCTGATAGTGGTAGTGGGGTGGTAGATGTCTAGTCTCCTTTATGGCTCTAATCTGATAGTGGTAGTGGGGTGATAGATGTCTAGTCTCCTTTATGGCTCTAATCTGATAGTGGTAGTGGGGTGATAGATGTCTAGTCTCTCTTATGGCTCTAATCTGATAGCGGTAGTGGGGTGGTAGATGTCTAGTCTCCTTTATGGCTCTAATCTGATAGTGGTAGTGGGGTGGTAGATGTCTAGTCTCCTTTATGGCTCTAATCTGATAGTGGTAGTGGGGTGGTAGATGTCTAGTCTCCCTTATGGCTCTATTCTGATAGTGGTAGATGTCTAGTCTCCTTTATGGCTCTAATCTGATAGTGGTCGATGAAAAGTCTCCTTTATGGCTCTAATCTGATAGTGGTAGTGGGGTGGTAGATGTCTAGTCTCCTTTATGGCTCTAATCTGATAGTGGTAGTGGGGTGGTAGATGTCTAGTCTCCTTTATGGCTCTAATCTGATAGTGGTCGATGAAAAGTCTCCTTTATGGCTCTAATCTGATAGTGGTAGTGGGGTGATAGATGTCTAGTCTCCCTTATGGCTCTAATATGATAGTGGTAGTGGGGTGGTAAATTTCTCCTTAATGGCTATAATCTGATAGTGGTATTGGGGTGGTAGATGTTTAGTCTCCTTTATGGCTCTAATCTGATAGTGGTAGTGGGGTAGTAGATGTCTAGTCTCCTTTATGGCTCTAATCTGATAGTGGTAGTGGGGTGGTAGATGTCTAGGCTCCTTTATGGCTCTAATCTGATAGTGGTAGTGGGGTGGTAGATGTCTAGTCTCCTTTATGGCTCTAATCTGATAGTGGTAGTGGGGTGGTAGATGTCTAGTCTCCCTTATGGCTCTAATCTGATAGTGGTAGTGGGTTGGGAGATGTCTAGTCTCCTTTATGGCTCTAATCTGATAGTGGTAGTGGGGTGATATATGTCTAGTCTCCTTTATGGCTCTAATTTGATAGTGGTAGATGTCTAGTCTCCTTTATGGCTCTAATCTTATATTGGTAGTGGTAGATGAAAAGTCTCCTTTATGGCTCTAATCTGATAGTGGTAGTGGGGTGATAGATGTCTAGTCTCCTTTATGGCTCTAATCTGATAGTGGTAGATGTCTAGTTTCCTTTATGGCTCTAATCTGATAGTGGTCGATGAAAAGTCTCCTTTATGGCTCTAATCTGATAGTGGTAGTGGGGTGATAGATGTCTAGTCTCCCTTATGGCTCTAATATGATAGTGGTAGTGGGGTGGTAGAATTATCCTTAATGGCTTTAATCTGATAGTGGTATTGGGGTGGTAGATGTCTAGTCTCCTTTATGGCTCTAATCTGATAGTGGTAGTGGGGTGATAGATGTCTAGTCTCTCTTATGGCTCTAATCTGATAGCGGTAGTGGGGTGGTAGATGTCTAGTCTCCTTTATGGCTCTAATCTGATAGTGGTAGTGGGGTGGTAGATGTCTAGTCTCCTTTATGGCTCTAATCTGATAGTGGTAGTGGGGTAGTAGATGTCTAGTCTCCTTTATGGCTCTAATCTGATAGTGGTAGTGGGGTGATAGATGTCTAGTCTCTCTTATGGCTCTAATCTGATAGCGGTAGTGGGGTGGTAGATGTCTAGTCTCCTTTATGGCTCTAATCTGATAGTGGTAGTGGGGTGGTAGATGTCTAGTCTCCTTTATGGCTCTAATCTGATAGTGGTAGTGGGGTGGTAGATGTCTAGTCTCCTTTATGGCTCTAATCTGATAGTGGTAGTGGGGTGGTAGATGTCTAGTCTCCTTTATGGCTCTAATCTGATAGTGGTAGTGGGGTGATCGATGTCTAGTCTCCTTTATGGCTCTAATCTGATAGTGGTAGTGGGGTGGTAGATGTCTAGTCTCCTTTATGGCTCTAATCTGATAGTGGTAGTGGGGTGGTAGATGTCTAGTCTCCTTTATGGCTCTAATCTGATAGTGGTAGTGGGGTGGTAGATGTCTAGTCTCCTTTATGGCTCTAATCTGATAGTGGTAGTGGGGTGGTAGATTTCTAGTCTCCTTTATGGCTCTAATCTGATAGTGGTAGTGGGGTGATAGATGTCTAGTCTCCCTTCTGGCTCTAATCTGATAGTGGTAGTGGGGTGATAGATGTCTAATCTCCTTTATGGCTCTAATCTGATAGTGGTAGTGGGGTGGTAGATGTCTAGTCTCCTTTATGGCTCCAATCTGATAGTGGTAGTGGGGTGGTAGATGTCTAGGCTCCTTTATGGCTCTAATCTGATAGTGGTAGTGGGGTGGTAGATGTCTAGTCTCCTTTATGGCTCTAATCTGATAGTGGTAGTGGGGTGGTAGATGTCTAGTCTCCTTTATGGCTCTAATCTGATAGTGGTAGTGGGTTGGTAGATGTCTAGTCTCCTTTATGGCTCTAATCTGATAGTGGTAGTGGGGTGATATATGTCTAGTCTCCTTTATGGCTCTAATTTGATAGTGGTAGATGTCTAGTCTCCTTTATGGCTCTAATCTGATAGTGGTCGATGAAAAGTCTCCTTTATGGCTCTAATCTGATAGTGGTAGTGGGGTGATAGATGTCTAGTCTCCTTTATGGCTCTAATCTGATAGTGGTAGATGTCTAGTTTCCTTTATGGCTCTAATCTGATAGTGGTCGATGAAAAGTCTCCTTTATGGCTCTAATCTGATAGTGGTAGTGGGGTGATAGATGTCTAGTCTCCCTTATGGCTCTAATATGATAGTGGTAGTGGGGTGGTAGAATTATCCTTAATGGCTTTAATCTGATAGTGGTATTGGGGTGGTAGATGTCTAGTCTCCTTTATGGCTCTAATCTGATAGTGGTAGTGGGGTGATAGATGTCTAGTCTCTCTTATGGCTCTAATCTGATAGCGGTAGTGGGGTGGTAGATGTCTAGTCTCCTTTATGGCTCTAATCTGATAGTGGTAGTGGGGTGGTAGATGTCTAGTCTCCTTTATGGCTCTAATCTGATAGTGGTAGTGGGGTAGTAGATGTCTAGTCTCCTTTATGGCTCTAATCTGATAGTGGTAGTGGGGTGATAGATGTCTAGTCTCTCTTATGGCTCTAATCTGATAGCGGTAGTGGGGTGGTAGATGTCTAGTCTCCTTTATGGCTCTAATCTGATAGTGGTAGTGGGGTGGTAGATGTCTAGTCTCCTTTATGGCTCTAATCTGATAGTGGTAGTGGGGTGGTAGATGTCTAGTCTCCTTTATGGCTCTAATCTGATAGTGGTAGTGGGGTGGTAGATGTCTAGTCTCCTTTATGGCTCTAATCTGATAGTGGTAGTGGGGTGATCGATGTCTAGTCTCTCTTATGGCTCTAATCTGATAGCGGTAGTGGGGTGGTAGATGTCTAGTCTCCTTTATGGCTCTAATCTGATAGTGGTAGTGGGGTGGTAGATGTCTAGTCTCCTTTATGGCTCTAATCTGATAGTGGTAGTGGGGTGGTAGATGTCTAGTCTCCTTTATGGCTCTAATCTGATAGTGGTAGTGGGGTGGTAGATTTCTACTCTCCTTTATGGCTCTAATCTGATAGTGGTAGTGGGGTGATAGATGTCTAGTCTCCTTTATGGCTCTAATCTGATAGTGGTAGTGGGGTGATAGATGTCTAATCTCCTTTATGGCTCTAATCTGATAGTGGTAGTGGGGTGGTAGATGTCTAGTCTCCTTTATGGCTCTAATCTGATAGTGGTAGTGGGGTGGTAGATGTCTAGTCTCCCTTATGGCTCTAATCTGATAGTGGTAGTGGGTTGGTAGATGTCTAGTCTCCTTTATGGCTCTAATCTGATAGTGGTAGTGGGGTGATAGATGTCTAGTCTCCTTTATGGCTCTAATTTGATAGTGGTAGATGTCTAGTCTCCTTTATGGCTCTAATCTGATAGTGGTCGATGAAAAGTCTCCTTTATGGCTCTAATCTGATAGTGGTAGTGGGGTGATAGATGTCTAGTCTCCTTTATGGCTCTAATCTGATAGTGGTAGATGTCTAGTCTCCTTTATGGCTCTAATCTGATAGTGGTCGATGAAAAGTCTCCTTTATGGCTCTAATCTGATAGTGGTAGTGGGGTGATAGATGTCTAGTCTCCCTTATGGCTCTAATATGATAGTGGTAGTGGGGTGGTAGAATTCTCCTTAATGGCTTTAATCTGATGGTGGTATTGGGGTGGTAGATGTCTAGTCTCCTTTATGGCTCTAATCTGATAGTGGTAGTGGGGTGATAGATGTCTAGTCTCCTTTATGGCTCTAATCTGATAGTGGTAGATGTCTAGTCTCCTTTATGGCTCTAATCTGATAGTGGTAGATGTCTAGTCTCCTTTATGGCTCTAATCTGATAGTGGTAGTGGGGTGATAGATGTCTAGTCTCCCTTATGGCTCTAATCTGATAGTGGTAGTGGGGTGGTAGATGTCTAGTCTCCTTTATGGCTCTAATCTGATAGTGGTAGTGGGGTGGTAGATGTCTAGTCTCCTTTATGGCTCTAATCTGATAGTGGTAGTGGGGTGGTAGATGTCTAGTCTCCCTTATGGCTCTATTCTGATAGTGGTAGATGTCTAGTCTCCTTTATGGCTCTAATCTGATAGTGGTCGATGAAAAGTCTCCTTTATGGCTCTAATCTGATAGTGGTAGTGGGGTGATAGATGTCTAGTCTCCCTTATGGCTCTAATATGATAGTGGTAGTGGGGTGGTAGATGTCTAGTCTCCCTTATGGCTCTAATCTGATAGTGGTAGATGTCTAGTCTCCTTTATGGCTCTAATCTGATAGTGGTCGATGAAAAGTCTCCTTTATGGCTCTAATCTGATAGTGGTAGTGGGGTGATAGATGTCTAGTCTCCCTTATGGCTCTAATATGATAGTGGTAGTGGGGTGGTAGAATTCTCCTTAATGGCTTTAATCTGATGGTGGTATTGGGGTGGTAGATGTCTAGTCTCCTTTATGGCTCTAATCTGATAGTGGTAGTGGGGTGATAGATGTCTAGTCTCCTTTATGGCTCTAATCTGATAGTGGTAGATGTCTAGTCTCCTTTATGGCTCTAATCTGATAGTGGTAGATGTCTAGTCTCCTTTATGGCTCTAATCTGATAGTGGTAGTGGGGTGATAGATGTCTAGTCTCCCTTATGGCTCTAATCTGATAGTGGTAGTGGGGTGGTAGATGTCTAGGCTCCTTTATGGCTCTAATCTGATAGTGGGAGTGGGGTGGTAGATGTCTAGTCTCCTTTATGGCTCTAATCTGATAGTGGTAGTGGGGTGGTAGATGTCTAGTCTCCCTTATGGCTCTATTCTGATAGTGGTAGATGTCTAGTCTCCTTTATGGCTCTAATCTGATAGTGGTCGATGAAAAGTCTCCTTTATGGCTCTAATCTGATAGTGGTAGTGGGGTGATAGATGTCTAGTCTCCCTTATGGCTCTAATATGATAGTGGTAGTGGGGTGGTAGATGTCTAGTCTCCCTTATGGCTCTAATCTGATAGTGGTAGATGTCTAGTCTCCTTTATGGCTCTAATCTGATAGTGGTCGATGAAAAGTCTCCTTTATGGCTCTAATCTGATAGTGGTATTGGGGTGGTAGATGTCTAGTCTCCTTTATGGCTCTAATCTGATAGTGGTAGTGGGGTGGTCGATGTCTAGTCTCCTTTATGGCTCTAATCTGATAGTGGTAGTGGGGTGGTAGATGTCTAGTCTCCCTTATGGCTCTAATCTGATAGTGGTAGTGGGGTGGTAGATGTCTAGTCTCCTTTATGGCTCTAATCTGATCTAATCTGATAGTGGTAGATGTCTAGTCTCCTTTATGGCTCTAATCTGATAGTGGTAGTGGTGTGGTAGATGTCTAGTCTCCTTTATGGCTCTAATCTGATAGTGGTAGTGGGGTGGTAGATGTCTAGTCTCCCTTATGGCTCTAATCTGATAGTGGTAGTGGGGTGATAGATGTCTAGTCTCCCTTCTGGCTCTAATCTGATAGTGGTAGTGGGGTGATAGATGTCTAGTCTCCTTTATGGCTCTAATCTGATAGTGGTAGTGGGGTGGTAGATGTGTAGTCTCATTTATGGCACTAATCTGATAGTGGTAGATGTCTAGTCTCCTTTATGGCTCTAATCTGATAGTGGTAGATGTCTAGTCTCCTTTATGGCTCTAATCGGATAGTGGTAGTGGGGTGATAGATGTCTAGTCTCCCTTATGGCTCTAATCTGATAGTGGTAGTGGGGTGGTAGATGTCTAGTCTCCCTTATGGCTCTAATCTGATAGTGGTAGTGGGGTGATAGATGTCTAGTCTCCCTTATGGTTCTAATATGATAGTGGTAGTGGGGTGGTAGAATTCTCCTTAATGGCTTTAATCTGATAGTGGTATTGGGGTGGTAGATGTCTAGTCTCCTTTATGGCTCTAATCTGATAGTGGTAGTGGGGTAGTAGATGTCTAGTCTCCTTTATGGCTCTAATCTGATAGTGGTAGTGGGGTGATAGATGTCTAGTCTCCCTTATGGCTCTAATCTGATAGTGGTAGTGGGGTGGTTGATGTCTAGTCTCCTTTATGGCTCTAATCTGATAGTGGTAGTGGGGTGGTATATGTCTAGTCTCCTTTATGGCTCTAATCTGATAGTGGTAGTGGGGTGGTAGAATTCTCCTTAATGGCTTTAATCTGATAGTGGTATTGGGGTGGTAGATGTCTAGTCTCCTTTATGGCTCTAATCTGATAGTGGTAGTGGGGTGATAGATGTCTAGTCTCTCTTATGGCTCTAATCTGATAGCGGTAGTGGGGTGGTAGATGTCTAGTCTCCTTTATGGCTCTAATCTGATAGTGGTAGTGGGGTGGTAGATGTCTAGTCTCCTTTATGGCTCTAATCTGATAGTGGTAGTGGGGTAGTAGATGTCTAGTCTCCTTTATGGCTCTAATCTGATAGTGGTAGTGGGGTGATAGATGTCTAGTCTCTCTTATGGCTCTAATCTGATAGCGGTAGTGGGGTGGTAGATGTCTAGTCTCCTTTATGGCTCTAATCTGATAGTGGTAGTGGGGTGGTAGATGTCTAGTCTCCTTTATGGCTCTAATCTGATAGTGGTAGTGGGGTGGTAGATGTCTAGTCTCCTTTATGGCTCTAATCTGATAGTGGTAGTGGGGTGGTAGATGTCTAGTCTCCTTTATGGCTCTAATCTGATAGTGGTAGAGGGGTGATAGATGTCTAGTCTCCCTTCTGGCTCTAATCTGATAGTGGTAGTGGGGTGATAGATGTCTAATCTCCTTTATGGCTCTAATCTGATAGTGGTAGTGGGGTGGTAGATGTCTAGTCTCATTTATGGCTCTAATCTGATAGTGGTAGATGTCTAGTCTCCTTTACGGCTCTAATCTGATAGTGGTAGATGTCTAGTCTCCTTTATGGCTCTAATCTGATAGTGGTAGTGGGGTGGTAGATGTCTAGTCTCCTTTATGGCTCTAATCTGATAGTGGTAGTGGGGTGGTAGATGTCTAGTCTCCTTTATGGCTCTAATCTGATAGTGGTCGATGAAAAGTCTCCTTTATGGCTCTAATCTGATAGTGGTAGTGGGGTGATAGATGTCTAGTCTCCTTTATGGCTCTAATATGATAGTGGTAGTGGGGTGGTAAATTTCTCCTTAATGGCTATAATCTGATAGTGGTATTGGGGTGGTAGATATCTAGTCTCCTTTATGGCTCTAATCTGATAGTGGTAGTGGGGTAGTAGATGTCTAGTCTCCTTTATGGCTCTAATCTGATAGTGGTAGTGGGGTGATAGATGTCAAGTCTCCCTTATGGCTCTAATCTGATAGTGGTAGTGGGGTGGTAGATGTCTAGTCTCCTTTATGGCTCTAATCTGATAGTGGTAGTGGGGTGGTAGATGTCTAGGCTCCTTTATGTCTCTAATCTGATAGTGGTAGTGGGGTGGTAGATGTCTAGTCTCCTTTATGGCTCTAATCTGATAGTGGTAGTGGGGTGGTAGATGTCTAGTCTCCCTTATGTCTCTAATCTGATAGTGGTAGTGGGTTGGTAGATGTCTAGTCTCCTTTATGGCTCTAATCTGATAGTGGTAGTGGGGTGATATATGTCTAGTCTCCTTTATGGCTCTAATTTGATAGTGGTAGATGTCTAGTCTCCTTTATGGCTCTAATCTGATAGTGGTCGATGAAAAGTCTCCTTTATGGCTCTAATCTGATAGTGGTAGTGGGGTGATAGATGTCTAGTCTCCTTTATGGCTCTAATCTGATAGTGGTAGATGTCTAGTTTCCTTTATGGCTCTAATCTGATAGTGGTCGATGAAAAGTCTCCTTTATGGCTCTAATCTGATAGTGGTAGTGGGGTGATAGATGTCTAGTCTCCCTTATGGCTCTAATATGATAGTGGTAGTGGGGTGGTAGAATTCTCCTTAATGGCTTTAATCTGATAGTGGTATTGGGGTGGTAGATGTCTAGTCTCCTTTATGGCTCTAATCTGATAGTGGTAGTGGGGTAGTAGATGTCTAGTCTCCTTTATGGCTCTAATCTGATAGTGGTAGTGGGGTGATAGATGTCTAGTCTCCCTTATGGCTCTAATCTGATAGTGGTAGTGGGGTGGTAGATGTCTAGTCTCCTTTATGGCTCTAATCTGATAGTGGTAGTGGGGTGGTAGATGTCTAGGCTCCTTTATGGCTCTAATCTGATAGTGGTAGTGGGGTGGTAGATGTCTAGTCTCCTTTATGGCTCTAATCTGATAGTGGTAGTGGGGTGGTAGATGTCTAGTCTCCCTTATGGCTCTAATCTGATAGTGGTAGTGGGTTGGTAGATGTCTAGTCTCCTTTATGGCTCTAATCTGATAGTGGTAGTGGGGTGATAGATGTCTAGTCTCCTTTATGGCTCTAATCTGATAGTGGTAGATGTCTAGTCTCCTTTATGGCTCTAATCTGATAGTGGTCGATGAAAAGTCTCCTTTATGGCTCTAATCTGATAGTGGTAGTGGGGTGATAGATGTCTAGTCTCCTTTATGGCTCTAATCTGATAGTGGTCGATGAAAAGTCTCCTTTATGGCTCTAATCTGATAGTGGTAGTGGGGTGATAGATGTCTAGTCTCCTTTATGGCTCTAATCTGATAGTGGTAGTGGGGTGGTAGATGTCTAGTCTCCCTTATGGCTCTAATCTGATAGTGGTAGATGTCTAGTCTCCTTTATGGCTCTAATCTGATAGTGGTCGATGAAAAGTCTCCTTTATGGCTCTAATCTGATAGTGGTAGTGGGGTGATAGATGTCTAGTCTCCCTTATGGCTCTAATCTGATAGTGGTAGTGGGGTGGTAGATGTCTAGTCTCCCTTATGGCTCTAATCTGATAGTGGTAGATGTCTAGTCTCCTTTATGGCTCTAATCTGATAGTGGTCGATGAAAAGTCTCCTTTATGGCTCTAATCTGATAGTGGTAGTGGGGTGATAGATGTCTAGTCTCCCTTATGGCTCTAATATGATAGTGGTAGTGGGGTGGTAGAATTCTCCTTAATGGCTTTAATCTGATGGTGGTATTGGGGTGGTAGATGTCTAGTCTCCTTTATGGCTCTAATCTGATAGTGGTAGTGGGGTGATAGATGTCTAGTCTCCTTTATGGCTCTAATCTGATAGTGGTAGATGTCTAGTCTCCTTTATGGCTCTAATCTGATAGTGGTAGATGTCTAGTCTCCTTTATGGCTCTAATCTGATAGTGGTAGTGGGGTGATAGATGTCTAGTCTCCCTTATGGCTCTAATCTGATAGTGGTAGTGGGGTGGTAGATGTCTAGTCTCCTTTATGGCTCTAATCTGATAGTGGGAGTGGGGTGGTAGATGTCTAGTCTCCTTTATGGCTCTAATCTGATAGTGGTAGTGGGGTGGTAGATGTCTAGTCTCCCTTATGGCTCTATTCTGATAGTGGTAGATGTCTAGTCTCCTTTATGGCTCTAATCTGATAGTGGTCGATGAAAAGTCTCCTTTATGGCTCTAATCTGATAGTGGTAGTGGGGTGATAGATGTCTAGTCTCCCTTATGGCTCTAATATGATAGTGGTAGTGGGGTGGTAGATGTCTAGTCTCCCTTATGGCTCTAATCTGATAGTGGTAGATGTCTAGTCTCCTTTATGGCTCTAATCTGATAGTGGTCGATGAAAAGTCTCCTTTATGGCTCTAATCTGATAGTGGTATTGGGGTGGTAGATGTCTAGTCTCCTTTATGGCTCTAATCTGATAGTGGTAGTGGGGTGGTCGATGTCTAGTCTCCTTTATGGCTCTAATCTGATAGTGGTAGTGGGGTGGTAGATGTCTAGGCTCCTTTATGGCTCTAATCTGATAGTGGTAGTGGGGTGGTAGATGTCTAGTCTCCTTTATGGCTCTAATCTGATCTAATCTGATAGTGGTAGATGTCTAGTCTCCTTTATGGCTCTAATCTGATAGTGGTAGTGGTGTGGTAGATGTCTAGTCTCCTTTATGGCTCTAATCTGATAGTGGTAGTGGGGTGGTAGATGTCTAGTCTCCTTTATGGCTCTAATCTGATAGTGGTAGTGGGGTGATAGATGTCTAGTCTCCCTTCTGGCTCTAATCTGATAGTGGTAGTGGGGTGATAGATGTCTAGTCTCCTTTATGGCTCTAATCTGATAGTGGTAGTGGGGTGGTAGATGTGTAGTCTCATTTATGGCACTAATCTGATAGTGGTAGATGTCTAGTCTCCTTTATGGCTCTAATCTGATAGTGGTAGATGTCTAGTCTCCTTTATGGCTCTAATCGGATAGTGGTAGTGGGGTGATAGATGTCTAGTCTCCCTTATGGCTCTAATCTGATAGTGGTAGTGGGGTGGTAGATGTCTAGTCTCCCTTATGGCTCTAATCTGATAGTGGTAGTGGGGTGATAGATGTCTAGTCTCCCTTATGGTTCTAATATGATAGTGGTAGTGGGGTGGTAGAATTCTCCTTAATGGCTTTAATCTGATAGTGGTATTGGGGTGGTAGATGTCTAGTCTCCTTTATGGCTCTAATCTGATAGTGGTAGTGGGGTAGTAGATGTCTAGTCTCCTTTATGGCTCTAATCTGATAGTGGTAGTGGGGTGATAGATGTCTAGTCTCCCTTATGGCTCTAATCTGATAGTGGTAGTGGGGTGGTTGATGTCTAGTCTCCTTTATGGCTCTAATCTGATAGTGGTAGTGGGGTGGTATATGTCTAGTCTCCTTTATGGCTCTAATCTGATAGTGGTAGTGGGGTGGTAGAATTCTCCTTAATGGCTTTAATCTGATAGTGGTATTGGGGTGGTAGATGTCTAGTCTCCTTTATGGCTCTAATCTGATAGTGGTAGTGGGGTGATAGATGTCTAGTCTCTCTTATGGCTCTAATCTGATAGCGGTAGTGGGGTGGTAGATGTCTAGTCTCCTTTATGGCTCTAATCTGATAGTGGTAGTGGGGTGGTAGATGTCTAGTCTCCTTTATGGCTCTAATCTGATAGTGGTAGTGGGGTAGTAGATGTCTAGTCTCCTTTATGGCTCTAATCTGATAGTGGTAGTGGGGTGATAGATGTCTAGTCTCTCTTATGGCTCTAATCTGATAGCGGTAGTGGGGTGGTAGATGTCTAGTCTCCTTTATGGCTCTAATCTGATAGTGGTAGTGGGGTGGTAGATGTCTAGTCTCCTTTATGGCTCTAATCTGATAGTGGTAGTGGGGTGGTAGATGTCTAGTCTCCTTTATGGCTCTAATCTGATAGTGGTAGTGGGGTGGTAGATGTCTAGTCTCCTTTATGGCTCTAATCTGATAGTGGTAGAGGGGTGATAGATGTCTAGTCTCCCTTCTGGCTCTAATCTGATAGTGGTAGTGGGGTGATAGATGTCTAATCTCCTTTATGGCTCTAATCTGATAGTGGTAGTGGGGTGGTAGATGTCTAGTCTCATTTATGGCTCTAATCTGATAGTGGTAGATGTCTAGTCTCCTTTACGGCTCTAATCTGATAGTGGTAGATGTCTAGTCTCCTTTATGGCTCTAATCTGATAGTGGTAGTGGGGTGGTAGATGTCTAGTCTCCTTTATGGCTCTAATCTGATAGTGGTAGTGGGGTGGTAGATGTCTAGTCTCCTTTATGGCTCTAATCTGATAGTGGTCGATGAAAAGTCTCCTTTATGGCTCTAATCTGATAGTGGTAGTGGGGTGATAGATGTCTAGTCTCCTTTATGGCTCTAATATGATAGTGGTAGTGGGGTGGTAAATTTCTCCTTAATGGCTATAATCTGATAGTGGTATTGGGGTGGTAGATATCTAGTCTCCTTTATGGCTCTAATCTGATAGTGGTAGTGGGGTAGTAGATGTCTAGTCTCCTTTATGGCTCTAATCTGATAGTGGTAGTGGGGTGATAGATGTCAAGTCTCCCTTATGGCTCTAATCTGATAGTGGTAGTGGGGTGGTAGATGTCTAGTCTCCTTTATGGCTCTAATCTGATAGTGGTAGTGGGGTGGTAGATGTCTAGGCTCCTTTATGTCTCTAATCTGATAGTGGTAGTGGGGTGGTAGATGTCTAGTCTCCTTTATGGCTCTAATCTGATAGTGGTAGTGGGGTGGTAGATGTCTAGTCTCCCTTATGTCTCTAATCTGATAGTGGTAGTGGGTTGGTAGATGTCTAGTCTCCTTTATGGCTCTAATCTGATAGTGGTAGTGGGGTGATATATGTCTAGTCTCCTTTATGGCTCTAATTTGATAGTGGTAGATGTCTAGTCTCCTTTATGGCTCTAATCTGATAGTGGTCGATGAAAAGTCTCCTTTATGGCTCTAATCTGATAGTGGTAGTGGGGTGATAGATGTCTAGTCTCCTTTATGGCTCTAATCTGATAGTGGTAGATGTCTAGTTTCCTTTATGGCTCTAATCTGATAGTGGTCGATGAAAAGTCTCCTTTATGGCTCTAATCTGATAGTGGTAGTGGGGTGATAGATGTCTAGTCTCCCTTATGGCTCTAATATGATAGTGGTAGTGGGGTGGTAGAATTCTCCTTAATGGCTTTAATCTGATAGTGGTATTGGGGTGGTAGATGTCTAGTCTCCTTTATGGCTCTAATCTGATAGTGGTAGTGGGGTAGTAGATGTCTAGTCTCCTTTATGGCTCTAATCTGATAGTGGTAGTGGGGTGATAGATGTCTAGTCTCCCTTATGGCTCTAATCTGATAGTGGTAGTGGGGTGGTAGATGTCTAGTCTCCTTTATGGCTCTAATCTGATAGTGGTAGTGGGGTGGTAGATGTCTAGGCTCCTTTATGGCTCTAATCTGATAGTGGTAGTGGGGTGGTAGATGTCTAGTCTCCTTTATGGCTCTAATCTGATAGTGGTAGTGGGGTGGTAGATGTCTAGTCTCCCTTATGGCTCTAATCTGATAGTGGTAGTGGGGTGGTAGATGTCTAGTCTCCTTTATGGCTCTAATCTGATAGTGGTAGTGGGGTGATATATGTCTAGTCTCCTTTATGGCTCTAATTTGATAGTGGTAGATGTCTAGTCTCCTTTATGGCTCTAATCTGATAGTGGTCGATGAAAAGTCTCCTTTATGGCTCTAATCTGATAGTGGTAGTGGGATGATAGATGTCTAGTCTCCTTTATGGCTCTAATCTGATAGTGGTAGATGTCTAGTTTCCTTTATGGCTCTAATCTGATAGTGGTCGATGAAAAGTCTCCTTTATGGCTCTAATCTGGCAGTGGTAGTGGGGTGATAGATGTCTAGTCTCCCTTATGGCTCTAATATGATAGTGGTAGTGGGGTGGTAGAATTCTCCTTAATGGCTTTAATCTGATAGTGGTATTGGGGTGGTAGATGTCTAGTCTCCTTTATGGCTCTAATCTGATAGTGGTAGTGGGGTGATAGATGTCTAGTCTCTCTAATGGCTCTAATCTGATAGCGGTAGTGGGGTGGTAGATGTCTAGTCTCCTTTATGGCTCTAATCTGATAGTGGTAGTGGGGTGGTAGATGTCTAGTCTCCTTTATGGCTCTAATCTGATAGTGGTAGTGGGGTAGTAGATGTCTAGTCTCCTTTATGGCTCTAATCTGATAGTGGTAGTGGGGTGATAGATGTCTAGTCTCTCTTATGGCTCTAATCTGATAGCGGTAGTGGGGTGGTAGATGTCTAGTCTCCTTTATGGCTCTAATCTGATAGTGGTAGTGGGGTGGTAGATGTCTAGTCTCCTTTATGGCTCTAATCTGATAGTGGTAGTGGGGTGGTAGATGTCTAGTCTCCTTTATGGCTCTAATCTGATAGTGGTAGTGGGGTGGTAGATGTCTAGTCTCCTTTATGGCTCTAATCTGATAGTGGTAGTGGGGTGATAGATGTCTAGTCTCCTTTATGGCTCTAATCTGATAGTGGTAGTGGGGTGATAGATGTCTAGTCTCTCTTATGGCTCTAATCTGATAGCGGTAGTGGGGTGGTAGATGTCTAGTCTCCTTTATGGCTCTAATCTGATAGTGGTAGTGGGGTGGTAGATGTCTAGTCTCCTTTATGGCTCTAATCTGATAGTGGTAGTGGGGTGGTAGATGTCTAGTCTCCTTTATGGCTCTAATCTGATAGTGGTAGTGGGGTGGTAGATGTCTAGTCTCCTTTATGGCTCTAATCTGATAGTGGTAGTGGGGTGATAGATGTCTAGTCTCCCTTCTGGCTCTAATCTGATAGTGGTAGTGGGGTGATAGATGTCTAATCTCCTGTATGGCTCTAATCTGATAGTGGTAGTGGGGTGGTAGATGTCTAGTCTCCTTTATGGCTCTAATCTGATAGTGGTAGTGGGGTGGTAGATGTCTAGTCTCCCTTATGGCTCTAATCTGATAGTGGTAGTGGGTTGGTAGATGTCTAGTCTCCTTTATGGCTCTAATCTGATAGTGGTAGTGGGGTGATAGATGTCTAGTCTCCTTTATGGCTCTAATTTGATAGTGGTAGATGTCTAGTCTCCTTTATGGCTCTAATCTGATAGTGGTCGATGAAGAGTCTCCTTTATGGCTCTAATCTGATAGTGGTAGTGGGGTGATAGATGTCTAGTCTCCTTTATGGCTCTAATCTGATAGTGGTAGATGTCTAGTCTCCTTTATGGCTCTAATCTGATAGTGGTCGATGAAAAGTCTCATTTATGGCTCTAATCTGATAGTGGTAGTGGGGTGATAGATGTCTAGTCTCCCTTATGGCTCTAATATGATAGTGGTAGTGGGGTGGTAGAATTCTCCTTAATGGCTTTAATCTGATGGTGGTATTGGGGTGGTAGATGTCTAGTCTCCTTTATGGCTCTAATCTGATAGTGGTAGTGGGGTGATAGATGTCTAGTCTCCTTTATGGCTCTAATCTGATAGTGGTAGATGTCTAGTCTCCTTTATGGCTCTAATCTGATAGTGGTCGATGAAAAGTCTCCTTTATGGCTCTAATCTGATAGTGGTAGTGGGGTGATAGATGTCTAGTCTCCCTTATGGCTCTAATATGATAGTGGTAGTGGGGTGGTAGAATTCTCCTTAATGGCTTTAATCTGATAGTGGTATTGGGGTGTTAGATGTCTAGTCTCCTTTATGGCTCTAATCTGATAGTGGTAGTGGGGTGATAGATGTCTAGTCTCTCTTATGGCTCTAATCTGATAGCGGTAGTGGGGTGGTAGATGTCTAGTCTCCTTTATGGCTCTAATCTGATAGTGGTAGTGGGGTGGTAGATGTCTAGTCTCCTTTATGGCTCTAATCTGATAGTGGTAGTGGGGTAGTAGATGTCTAGTCTCCTTTATGGCTCTAATCTGATAGTGGTAGTGGGGTGATAGATGTCTAGTCTCTCTTATGGCTCTAATCTGATAGCGGTAGTGGGGTGGTAGATGTCTAGTCTCCTTTATGGCTCTAATCTGATAGTGGTAGTGGGGTGGTAGATGTCTAGTCTCCTTTATGGCTCTAATCTGATAGTGGTAGTGGGGTGGTAGATGTCTAGTCTCCTTTATGGCTCTAATCTGATAGTGGTAGTGGGGTGGTAGATGTCTAGTCTCCTTTATGGCTCTAATCTGATAGTGGTAGTGGGGTGGTAGATGTCTAGTCTCCCTTCTGGCTCTAATCTGATAGTGGTAGTGGGGTGGTAGATGTCTAGTCTCCTTTATGGCTCTAATCTGATAGTGGTAGTGGGGTGGTAGATGTCTAGTCTCATTTATGGCTCTAATCTGATAGTGGTAGATGTCTAGTCTCCTTTATGGCTCTAATCTGATAGTGGTAGATGTCTAGTCTCCTTTATGGCTCTAATCTGATAGTGGTAGTGGGGTGATAGATGTCTAGTCTCCCTTATGGCTCTAATCTGATAGTGGTAGTGGGGTGGTAGATGTCTAGTCTCCTTTATGGCTCTAATCTGATAGTGGTAGTGGGGTGGTAGATGTCTAGTCTCCTTTATGGCTCTAATCTGATAGTGGTAGTGGGGTGGTAGATGTCTAGTCTCCCTTATGGCTCTAATCTGATAGTGGTAGTGGGGTGATAGATGTCTAGTCTCCCTTATGGCTCTAATCTGATAGTGGTAGTGGGGTGGTAGATGTCTAGTCTCTTTTATGGCTCTAATCTGATAGTGGTAGTGGGGTGGTAGATGTCTAGTCTCCTTTATGGCTCTAATCTGATAGTGGTAGTGGGGTGGTAGATGTCTAGTCTCCTTTATGGCTCTAATCTGATAGTGGTAGTGGGGTGGTAGATGTCTAGTCTCCCTTATGGCTCTATTCTGATAGTGGTAGATGTCTAGTCTCCTTTATGGCTCTAATCTGATAGTGGTCGATGAAAAGTCTCCTTTATGGCTCTAATCTGATAGTGGTAGTGGGGTGGTAGATGTCTAGTCTCCTTTATGGCTCTAATCTGATAGTGGTAGTGGGGTGGTAGATGTCTAGTCTCCTTTATGGCTCTAATCTGATAGTGGTCGATGAAAAGTCTCCTTTATGGCTCTAATCTGATAGTGGTAGTGGGGTGGTAGATGTCTAGTCTCCTTTATGGCTCTAATCTGATAGTGGTAGTGGGGTGGTAGATGTCTAGTCTCCTTTATGGCTCTAATCTGATAGTGGTAGTGGGGTAGTAGATGTCTAGTCTCCTTTATGGCTCTAATCTGATAGTGGTAGTGGGGTGATAGATGTCTAGTCTCCCTTATGGCTCTAATCTGATAGTGGTAGTGGGGTGGTAGATGTCTAGTCTCCTTTATGGCTCTAATCTGATAGTGGTAGTGGGGTGGTAGATGTCTAGGCTCCTTTATGGCTCTAATCTGATAGTGGTAGTGGGGTGGTAGATGTCTAGTCTCCTTTATGGCTCTAATCTGATAGTGGTAGTGGGGTGGTAGATGTCTAGTCTCCCTTATGGCTCTAATCTGATAGTGGTAGTGGGTTGGTAGATGTCTAGTCTCCTTTATGGCTCTAATCTGATAGTGGTAGTGGGGTGATATATGTCTAGTCTCCTTTATGGCTCTAATTTGATAGTGGTAGATGTCTAGTCTCCTTTATGGCTCTAATCTGATAGTGGTCGATGAAAAGTCTCCTTTATGGCTCTAATCTAATAGTGGTAGTGGGGTGATAGATGTCTAGTCTCCTTTATGGCTCTAATCTGATAGTGGTAGATGTCTAGTTTCCTTTATGGCTCTAATCTGATAGTGGTCGATGAAAAGTCTCCTTTATGGCTCTAATCTGATAGTGGTAGTGGGGTGATAGATGTCTAGTCTCCCTTATGGCTCTAATATGATAGTGGTAGTGGGGTGGTAGAATTCTCCTTAATGGCTTTAATCTGATAGTGGTATTGGGGTGGTAGATGTCTAGTCTCCTTTATGGCTCTAATCTGATAGTGGTAGTGGGGTGATAGATGTCTAGTCTCTCTTATGGCTCTAATCTGATAGCGGTAGTGGGGTGGTAGATGTCTAGTCTCCTTTATGGCTCTAATCTGATAGTGGTAGTGGGGTGGTAGATGTCTAGTCTCCTTTATGGCTCTAATCTGATAGTGGTAGTGGGGTAGTAGATGTCTAGTCTCCTTTATGGCTCTAATCTGATAGTGGTAGTGGGGTGATAGATGTCTAGTCTCTCTTATGGCTCTAATCTGATAGCGGTAGTGGGGTGGTAGATGTCTAGTCTCCTTTATGGCTCTAATCTGATAGTGGTAGTGGGGTGGTAGATGTCTAGTCTCCTTTATGGCTCTAATCTGATAGTGGTAGTGGGGTGGTAGATGTCTAGTCTCCTTTATGGCTCTAATCTGATAGTGGTAGTGGGGTGGTAGATGTCTAGTCTCCTTTATGGCTCTAATCTGATAGTGGTAGTGGGGTGATAGATGTCTAGTCTCCTTTATGGCTCTAATCTGATAGTGGTAGTGGGGTGATAGATGTCTAGTCTCTCTTATGGCTCTAATCTGATAGCGGTAGTGGGGTGGTAGATGTCTAGTCTCCTTTATGGCTCTAATCTGATAGTGGTAGTGGGGTGGTAGATGTCTAGTCTCCTTTATGGCTCTAATCTGATAGTGGTAGTGGGGTGGTAGATGTCTAGTCTCCTTTATGGCTCTAATCTGATAGTGGTAGTGGGGTGGTAGATGTCTAGTCTCCTTTATGGCTCTAATCTGATAGTGGTAGTGGGGTGATAGATGTCTAGTCTCCCTTCTGGCTCTAATCTGATAGTGGTAGTGGGGTGATAGATGTCTAATCTCCTTTATGGCTCTAATCTGATAGTGGTAGTGGGGTGGTAGATGTCTAGTCTCCCTTATGGCTCTAATCTGATAGTGGTAGTGGGTTGGTAGATGTCTAGTCTCCTTTATGGCTCTAATCTGATAGTGGTAGTGGGGTGATAGATGTCTAGTCTCCTTTATGGCTCTAATCTGATAGTGGTAGATGTCTAGTCTCCTTTATGGCTCTAATCTGATAGTGGTCGATGAAAAGTCTCCTTTATGGCTCTAATCTGATAGTGGTAGTGGGGTGATAGATGTCTAGTCTCCCTTATGGCTCTAATATGATAGTGGTAGTGGGGTGGTAGAATTCTCCTTAATGGCTTTAATCTGATGGTGGTATTGGGGTGGTATATGTCTAGTCTCCTTTATGGCTCTAATCTGATAGTGGTAGTGGGGTGATAGATGTCTAGTCTCCTTTATGGCTCTAATCTGATAGTGGTAGATGTCTAGTCTCCTTTATGGCTCTAATCTGATAGTGGTCGATGAAAAGTCTCCTTTATGGCTCTAATCTGATAGTGGTAGTGGGGTGATAGATGTCTAGTCTCCCTTATGGCTCTAATATGATAGTGGTAGTGGGGTGGTAGAATTCTCCTTAATGGCTTTAATCTGATAGTGGTATTGGGGTGGTAGATGTCTAGTCTCCTTTATGGCTCTAATCTGATAGTGGTAGTGGGGTGATAGATGTCTAGTCTCTCTTATGGCTCTAATCTGATAGCGGTAGTGGGGTGGTAGATGTCTAGTCTCCTTTATGGCTCTAATCTGATAGTGGTAGTGGGGTGGTAGATGTCTAGTCTCCTTTATGGCTCTAATCTGATAGTGGTAGTGGGGTAGTAGATGTCTAGCCTCCTTTATGGCTCTAATCTGATAGTGGTAGTGGGGTGATAGATGTCTAGTCTCTCTTATGGCTCTAATCTGATAGTGGTAGTGGGGTGGTAGATGTCTAGTCTCCTTTATGGCTCTAATCTGATAGTGGTAGTGGGGTGGTAGATGTCTAGTCTCCCTTATGGCTCTAATCTGATAGTGGTAGTGGGGTGGTAGATGTCTAGTCTCCTTTATGGCTCTAATCTGATAGTGGTAGTGGGGTGGTAGATGTCTAGTCTCCTTTATGGCTCTAATCTGATAGTGGTAGTGGGGTGATAGATGTCTAGTCTCCCTTCTGGCTCTAATCTGATAGTGGTAGTGGGGTGATAGATGTCTAATCTCCTTTATGGCTCTAATCTGATAGTGGTAGTGGGGTGGTAGATGTCTAGTCTCATTTATGGCTCTAATCTGATAGTGGTAGATGTCTAGTCTCCTTTATGGCTCTAATCTGATAGTGGTAGATGTCTAGTCTCCTTTATGGCTCTAATCTGATAGTGGTAGTGGGGTGATAGATGTCTAGTCTCCCTTATGGCTCTAATCTGATAGTGGTAGTGGGGTGGTAGATGTCTAGTCTCCTTTATGGCTCTAATCTGATAGTGGTAGTGGGGTGGTAGATGTCTAGTCTCCTTTATGGCTCTAATCTGATAGTGGTAGTGGGGTGGTAGATGTCTAGTCTCCTTTATGGCTCTAATCTGATAGTGGTAGTGGGGTGGTAGATGTCTAGTCTCCCTTATGGCTCTAATCTGATAGTGGTAGTGGGTTGGTAGATGTCTAGTCTCCTTTATGGCTCTAATCTGATAGTGGTAGTGGGGTGATAGATGTCTAGTCTCCTTTATGGCTCTAATTTGATAGTGGTAGATGTCTAGTCTCCTTTATGGCTCTAATCTGATAGTGGTCGATGAAAAGTCTCCTTTATGGCTCTAATCTGATAGTGGTAGTGGGGTGATAGATGTTTAGTCTCCTTTATGGCTCTAATCTGATAGTGGTAGATGTCTAGTCTCCTTTATGGCTCTAATCTGATAGTGGTCGATGAAAAGTCTCCTTTATGGCTCTAATCTGATAGTGGTAGTGGGGTGATAGATGTCTAGTCTCCCTTATGGCTCTAATATGATAGTGGTAGTGGGGTGGTAGAATTCTCCTTAATGGCTTTAATCTGATGGTGGTATTGGGGTGGTATATGTCTAGTCTCCTTTATGGCTCTAATCTGATAGTGGTAGTGGGGTGATAGATGTCTAGTCTCCTTTATGGCTCTAATCTGATAGTGGTAGATGTCTAGTCTCCTTTATGGCTCTAATCTGATAGTGGTCGATGAAAAGTCTCCTTTATGGCTCTAATCTGATAGTGGTAGTGGGGTGATAGATGTCTAGTCTCCCTTATGGCTCTAATATGATAGTGGTAGTGGGGTGGTAGAATTCTCCTTAATGGCTTTAATCTGATAGTGGTATTGGGGTGGTAGATGTCTAGTCTCCTTTATGGCTCTAATCTGATAGTGGTAGTGGGGTGATAGATGTCTAGTCTCTCTTATGGCTCTAATCTGATAGCGGTAGTGGGGTGGTAGATGTCTAGTCTCCTTTATGGCTCTAATCTGATAGTGGTAGTGGGGTGGTAGATGTCTAGTCTCCTTTATGGCTCTAATCTGATAGTGGTAGTGGGGTAGTAGATGTCTAGTCTCCTTTATGGCTCTAATCTGATAGTGGTAGTGGGGTGATAGATGTCTAGTCTCTCTTATGGCTCTAATCTGATAGCGGTAGTGGGGTGGTAGATGTCTAGTCTCCTTTATGGCTCTAATCTGATAGTGGTAGTGGGGTGGTAGATGTCTAGTCTCCTTTATGGCTCTAATCTGATAGTGGTAGTGGGGTGGTAGATGTCTAGTCTCCTTTATGGCTCTAATCTGATAGTGGTAGTGGGGTGGTAGATGTCTAGTCTCCTTTATGGCTCTAATCTGATAGTGGTAGTGGGGTGATAGATGTCTAGTCTCCCTTCTGGCTCTAATCTGATAGTGGTAGTGGGGTGATAGATGTCTAATCTCCTTTATGGCTCTAATCTGATAGTGGTAGTGGGGTGGTAGATGTCTAGTCTCATTTATGGCTCTAATCTGATAGTGGTAGATGTCTAGTCTCCTTTATGGCTCTAATCTGATAGTGGTAGATGTCTAGTCTCCTTTATGGCTCTAATCTGATAGTGGTAGTGGTTTGATAGATGTCTAGTCTCCCTTATGGCTCTAATCTGATAGTGGTAGTGGGGTGGTAGATGTCTAGTCTCCTTTATGGCTCTAATCTGATAGTGGTAGTGGGGTGGTAGATGTCTAGTCTCCTTTATGGCTCTAATCTGATAGTGGTAGTGGGGTGGTAGATGTCTAGTCTCCCTTATGGCTCTATTCTGATAGTGGTAGATGTCTAGTCTCCTTTATGGCTCTAATCTGATAGTGGTAGTGGGGTGGTAGATGTCTAGTCTCCTTTATGGCTCTAATCTGATAGTGGTAGTGGGGTGGTAGATGTCTAGTCTCCTTTATGGCTCTAATCTGATAGTGGTAGTGGGGTGATAGATGTCTAGTCTCCCTTCTGGCTCTAATCTGATAGTGGTAGTGGGGTGATAGATGTCTAATCTCCTTTATGGCTCTAATCTGATAGTGGTAGTGGGGTGGTAGATGTCTAGTCTCCTTTATGGCTCTAATCTGATAGTGGTAGTGGGGTGGTAGATGTCTAGTCTCCCTTATGGCTCTAATCTGATAGTGGTAGTGGGTTGGTAGATGTCTAGTCTCCTTTATGGCTCTAATCTGATAGTGGTAGTGGGGTGATAGATGTCTAGTCTCCTTTATGGCTCTAATTTGATAGTGGTAGATGTCTAGTCTCCTTTATGGCTCTAATCTGATAGTGGTCGATGAAAAGTCTCCTTTATGGCTCTAATCTGATAGTGGTAGTGGGGTGATAGATGTCTAGTCTCCTTTATGGCTCTAATCTGATAGTGGTAGATGTCTAGTCTCCTTTATGGCTCTAATCTGATAGTGGTCGATGAAAAGTCTCCTTTATGGCTCTAATCTGATAGTGGTAGTGGGGTGATAGATGTCTAGTCTCCCTTATGGCTCTAATATGATAGTGGTAGTGGGGTGGTAGAATTCTCCTTAATGGCTTTAATCTGATGGTGGTATTGGGGTGGTATATGTCTAGTCTCCTTTATGGCTCTAATCTGATAGTGGTAGTGGGGTGATAGATGTCTAGTCTCCTTTATGGCTCTAATCTGATAGTGGTAGATGTCTAGTCTCCCTTATGGCTCTAATCTGATAGTGGTAGATGTCTAGTCTCCTTTATGGCTCTAATCTGATAGTGGTCGATGAAAAGTCTCCTTTATGGCTCTAATCTGATAGTGGTATTGGGGTGGTAGATGTCTAGTCTCCTTTATGGCTCTAATCTGATAGTGGTACTGGGGTGGTCGATGTCTAGTCTCCTTTATGGCTCTAAACTGATAGTGGTAGTGGGGTGGTAGATGTCTAGTCTCCTTTATGGCTCTAATCTGATAGTGGTAGTGGGGTGGTAGATGTCTAGTCTCCTTTATGGCTCTAATCTGATAGTGGTAGTTGGGTGATAGATGTCTAGTCTCCCTTCTGGCTCTAATCTGATAGTGGTAGTGGGGTGATAGATGTCTAGTCTCCTTTATGGCTCTAATCTGATAGTGGTAGTGGGGTGGTAGATGTGTAGTCTGATTTATGGCACTAATCTGATAGTGGTAGATGTCTAGTCTCCTTTATGGCTCTAATCTGGTAGTGGTAGTGGGGTGGTAAATTTCTCCTTAATGGCTATAATCTGATAGTGGTATTGGGGTGGTAGATGTCTAGTCTCCTTTATGGCTCTAATCTGATAGTGGTAGTGGGGTAGTAGATGTCTAGTCTCCTTTATGGCTCTAATCTGATAGTGGTAGTGGGGTGATAGATGTCTAGTCTCCCTTATGGCTCTAATCTGATAGTGGTAGTGGGGTGGTAGATGTCTAGTCTCCCTTATGGCTCTAATCTGATAGTGGTAGTGGGGTGGTAAATTTCTCCTTAATGGCTATAATCTGATAGTGGTATTGGGGTGGTAGATGTCTAGTCTCCTTTATGGCTCTAATCTGATAGTGGTAGTGGGGTAGTAGATGTCTAGTCTCCTTTATGGCTCTAATCTGATAGTGGTAGTGGGGTGATAGATGTCTAGTCTCCCTTATGGCTCTAATCTGATAGTGGTAGTGGGGTGGTAGATGTCTAGTCTCCTTTATGGCTCTAATCTGATAGTGGTAGTGGGGTGGTAGATGTCTAGGCTCCTTTATGGCTCTAATCTGATAGTGGTAGTGGGGTGGTAGATGTCTAGTCTCCTTTATGGCTCTAATCTGATAGTGGTAGTGGGGTGGTAGATGTCTAGTCTCCCTTATGGCTCTAATCTGATAGTGGTAGTGGGTTGGTAGATGTCTAGTCTCCTTTATGGCTCTAATCTGATAGTGGTAGTGGGGTGATAGATGTCTAGTCTCCTTTATGGCTCTAATTTGATAGTGGTAGATGTCTAGTCTCCTTTATGGCTCTAATCTGATAGTGGTCGATGAAAAGTCTCCTTTATGGCTCTAATCTGATAGTGGTAGTGGGGTGATAGATGTCTAGTCTCCTTTATGGCTCTAATCTGATAGTGGTAGATGTCTAGTCTCCTTTATGGCTCTAATCTGATAGTGGTCGATGAAAAGTCTCCTTTATGGCTCTAATCTGATAGTGGTAGTGGGGTGATAGATGTCTAGTCTCCCTTATGGCTCTAATATGATAGTGGTAGTGGGGTGGTAGAATTCTCCTTAATGGCTTTAATCTGATGGTGGTATTGGGGTGGTATATGTCTAGTCTCCTTTATGGCTCTAATCTGATAGTGGTAGTGGGGTGATAGATGTCTAGTCTCCTTTATGGCTCTAATCTGATAGTGGTAGATGTCTAGTCTCCCTTATGGCTCTAATCTGATAGTGGTAGATGTCTAGTCTCCTTTATGGCTCTAATCTGATAGTGGTCGATGAAAAGTCTCCTTTATGGCTCTAATCTGATAGTGGTATTGGGGTGGTAGATGTCTAGTCTCCTTTATGGCTCTAATCTGATAGTGGTAGTGGGGTGGTAGATGTCTAGTCTCCTTTATGGCTCTAAACTGATAGTGGTAGTGGGGTGGTAGATGTCTAGGCTCCTTTATGGCTCTAATCTGATAGTGGTAGTGGGGTGGTAGATGTCTAGTCTCCTTTATGGCTCTAATCTGATCTAATCTGATAGTGGTAATCTGATAGTGGTAGATGTCTAGTCTCCTTTATGGCTCTAATCTGATAGTGGTAGTGGGGTGGTAGATGTCTAGTCTCCTTTATGGCTCTAATCTGATAGTGGTAGTGGGGTGGTAGATGTCTAGTCTCCTTTATGGCTCTAATCTGATAGTGGTAGTGGGGTGATAGATGTCTAGTCTCCCTTCTGGCTCTAATCTGATAGTGGTAGTGGGGTGATAGATGTCTAGTCTCCTTTATGGCTCTAATCTGATATAGTTGGGTGGTAGATGTGTAGTCTGATTTATGGCACTAATCTGATAGTGGTAGATGTCTAGTCTCCTTTATGGCTCTAATCTGGTAGTGGTAGTGGGGTGGTAAATTTCTCCTTAATGGTATCTGATATGGGGTGGTAGATGTCTAGTCTCCTTTATGGCTCTAATCTGATAGTGGTAGTGGGGTGGTAGATGTCTAGTCTCCTTTATGGCTCTAATCTGATAGTGGTAGTGGGGTGATAGATGTCTAGTCTCCCTTATGGCTCTAATCTGATAGTGGTAGTGGGGTGGTAGATGTCTAGTCTCCCTTATGGCTCTAATATGATAGCGGTAGTGGGGTGGTAAATTTCTCCTTAATGGCTATAATCTGATAGTGGTATTGGGGTGGTAGATGTCTAGTCTCCTTTATGGCTCTAATCTGATAGTGGTAGTGGGGTAGTAGATGTCTAGTCTCCTTTATGGCTCTAATCTGATAGTGGTAGTGGGGTGATAGATGTCTAGTCTCCCTTATGGCTCTAATCTGATAGTGGTAGTGGGGTGGTAGATGTCTAGTCTCCTTTATGGCTCTAATCTGATAGTGGTAGTGGGGTGGTAGATGTCTAGGCTCCTTTATGGCTCTAATCTGATAGTGGTAGTGGGGTGGTAGATGTCTAGTCTCCTTTATGGCTCTAATCTGATAGTGGTAGTGGGGTGGTAGATGTCTAGTCTCCCTTATGGCTCTAATCTGATAGTGGTAGTGGGTTGGTAGATGTCTAGTCTCCTTTATGGCTCTAATCTGATAGTGGTAGTGGGGTGATATATGTCTAGTCTCCTTTATGGCTCTAATTTGATAGTGGTCGATGAAAAGTCTCCTTTATGGCTCTAATCTGATAGTGGTAGTGGGGTGATAGATGTCTAGTCTCCTTTATGGCTCTAATCTGATAGTGGTAGATGTCTAGTTTCCTTTATGGCTCTAATCTGATAGTGGTCGATGAAAAGTCTCCTTTATGGCTCTAATCTGATAGTGGTAGTGGGGTGATAGATGTCTAGTCTCCCTTATGGCTCTAATATGATAGTGGTAGTGGGGTGGTAGAATTCTCCTTAATGGCTTTAATCTGATAGTGGTATTGGGGTGGTAGATGTCTAGTCTCCTTTATGGCTCTAATCTGATAGTGGTAGTGGGGTGATAGATGTCTAGTCTCTCTTATGGCTCTAATCTGATAGCGGTAGTGGGGTGGTAGATGTCTAGTCTCCTTTATGGCTCTAATCTGATAGTGGTAGTGGGGTGGTAGATGTCTAGTCTCCTTTATGGCTCTAATCTGATAGTGGTAGTGGGGTAGTAGATGTCTAGTCTCCTTTATGGCTCTAATCTGATAGTGGTAGTGGGGTGATAGATGTCTAGTCTCCTTTATGGCTCTAATCTGATAGTGGTAGTGGGGTGATAGATGTCTAGTCTCCCTTCTGGCTCTAATCTGATAGTGGTAGTGGGGTGGTAGATGTCTAGTCTCCTTTATGGCTCTAATCTGATAGTGGTAGTGGGGTGGTAGATGTCTAGTCTCCCTTATGGCTCTAATCTGATAGTGGTAGTGGGTTGGTAGATGTCTAGTCTCCTTTATGGCTCTAATCTGATAGTGGTAGTGGGGTGATAGATGTCTAGTCTCCTTTATGGCTCTAATTTGATAGTGGTAGATGTCTAGTCTCCTTTATGGCTCTAATCTGATAGTGGTCGATGAAAAGTCTCCTTTATGGCTCTAATCTGATAGTGGTAGTGGGGTGATAGATGTCTAGTCTCCTTTATGGCTCTAATCTGATAGTGGTAGATGTCTAGTCTCCTTTATGGCTCTAATCTGATAGTGGTCGATGAAAAGTCTCCTTTATGGCTCTAATCTGATAGTGGTAGTGGGGTGATAGATGTCTAGTCTCCCTTATGGCTCTAATATGATAGTGGTAGTGGGGTGGTAGAATTCTCCTTAATGGCTTTAATCTGATGGTGGTATTGGGGTGGTATATGTCTAGTCTCCTTTATGGCTCTAATCTGATAGTGGTAGTGGGGTGATAGATGTCTAGTCTCCTTTATGGCTCTAATCTGATAGTGGTAGATGTCTAGTCTCCTTTATGGCTCTAATCTGATAGTGGTCGATGAAAAGTCTCCTTTATGGCTCTAATCTGATAGTGGTAGTGGGGTGATAGATGTCTAGTCTCCCTTATGGCTCTAATATGATAGTGGTAGTGGGGTGGTAGAATTCTCCTTAATGGCTTTAATCTGATAGTGGTATTGGGGTGGTAGATGTCTAGTCTCCTTTATGGCTCTAATCTGATAGTGGTAGTGGGGTGATAGATGTCTAGTCTCTCTTATGGCTCTAATCTGATAGCGGTAGTGGGGTGGTAGATGTCTAGTCTCCTTTATGGCTCAAATCTGATAGTGGTAGTGGGGTGGTAGATGTCTAGTCTCCTTTATGGCTCTAATCTGATAGTGGTAGTGGGGTGATAGATGTCTAGTCTCCCTTATGGCTCTAATCTGATAGTGGTAGTGGGGTGGTAGATGTCTAGTCTCCTTTATGGCTCTAATCTGATAGTGGTAGTGGGGTGGTAGATGTCTAGGCTCCTTTATGGCTCTAATCTGATAGTGGTAGTGGGGTGGTAGATGTCTAGTCTCCTTTATGGCTCTAATCTGATAGTGGTAGTGGGGTGGTAGATGTCTAGTCTCCCTTATGGCTCTAATCTGATAGTGGTAGTGGGGTGGTAGATGTCTAGTCTCCTTTATGGCTCTAATCTGATAGTGGTAGTGGGGTGATAGATGTCTAGTCTCCTTTATGGCTCTAATCTGATAGTGGTAGATGTCTAGTTTCCTTTATGGCTCTAATCTGATAGTGGGTCGATGAAAAGTCTCCTTTATGGCTCTAATCTGATAGTGGTAGTGGGGTGATAGATGTCTAGTCTCCCTTATGGCTCTAATATGATAGTGGTAGTGGGGTGGTAGATTTCTCCTTAATGGCTTTAATCTGATAGTGGTATTGGGGTAGTAGATGTCTAGTCTCCCTTATGGCTCTAATCTGATAGTGGTAGTGGGGTGGTAGATGTCTAGTCTCTCTTATGGCTCTAATCTGATAGTGGTAGTGGGGTGGTAGATGTCTAGTCTCCTTTATGGCTCTAATCTGATAGTGGTAGTGGGGTGGTAGATGTCTAGTCTCCTTTATGGCTCTAATCTGATAGTGGTAGTGGGGTAGTAGATGTCTAGTCTCCTTTATGGCTCTAATCTGATAGTGGTAGTGGGGTGGTAGATGTCTAGTCTCCTTTATGGCTCTAATCTGATAGTGGTAGTGGGGTGGTAGATGTCTAGTCTCCCTTCTGGCTCTAATCTGATAGTGGTAGTGGGGTGGTAGATGTCTAGTCTCCTTTATGGCTCTAATCTGATAGTGGTAGTGGGGTGGTAGATGTCTAGTCTCCCTTATGGCTCTAATCTGATAGTGGTAGTGGGTTGGTAGATGTCTAGTCTCCTTTATGGCTCTAATCTGATAGTGGTAGTGGGGTGATAGATGTCTAGTCTCCTTTATGGCTCTAATTTGATAGTGGTAGATGTCTAGTCTCCTTTATGGCTCTAATCTGATAGTGGTCGATGAAAAGTCTCCTTTATGGCTCTAATCTGATAGTGGTAGTGGGGTGATAGATGTCTAGTCTCCTTTATGGCTCTAATCTGATAGTGGTAGATGTCTAGTCTCCTTTATGGCTCTAATCTGATAGTGGTCGATGAAAAGTCTCCTTTATGGCTCTAATCTGATAGTGGTAGTGGGGTGATAGATGTCTAGTCTCCCTTATGGCTAAAATATGATAGTGGTAGTGGGGTGGTAGAATTCTCCTTAATGGCTTTAATCTGATGGTGGTATTGGGGTGGTATATGTCTAGTCTCCTTTATGGCTCTAATCTGATAGTGGTAGTGGGGTGATAGATGTCTAGTCTCCTTTATGGCTCTAATCTGATAGTGGTAGATGTCTAGTCTCCTTTATGGCTCTAATCTGATAGTGGTCGATGAAAAGTCTCCTTTATGGCTCTAATCTGATAGTGGTAGTGGGGTGATAGATGTCTAGTCTCCCTTATGGCTCTAATATGATAGTGGTAGTGGGGTGGTAGAATTCTCCTTAATGGCTTTAATCTGATAGTGGTATTGGGGTGGTAGATGTCTAGTCTCCTTTATGGCTCTAATCTGATAGTGGTAGTGGGGTGATAGATGTCTAGTCTCTCTTATGGCTCTAATCTGATAGTGGTAGTGGGGTGGTAGATGTCTAGTCTCCTTTATGGCTCAAATCTGATAGTGGTAGTGGGGTGGTAGATGTCTAGTCTCCTTTATGGCTCTAATCTGATAGTGGTAGTGGGGTGGTAGATGTCTAGTCTCCTTTATGGCTCTAATCTGATAGTGGTAGTGGGGTGATAGATGTCTAGTCTCTCTTATGGCTCTAATCTGATAGCGGTAGTGGGGTGATAGATGTCTAGTCTCCTTTATGGCTCTAATCTGATAGTGGTAGTGGGGTGGTAGATGTCTAGTCTCCTTTATGGCTCTAATCTGATAGTGGTAGTGGGGTGGTAGATGTCTAGTCTCCTTTATGGCTCTAATCTGATAGTGGTAGTGGGGTGGTAGATGTCTAGTCTCCTTTATGGCTCTAATCTGATAGTGGTAGTGGGGTGATAGATGTCTAGTCTCCCTTCTGGCTCTAATCTGATAGTGGTAGTGGGGTGATAGATGTCTAATCTCCTTTATGGCTCTAATCTGATAGTGGTAGTGGGGTGGTAGATGTCTAGTCTCCTTTATGGCTCTAATCTGATAGTGGTAGTGGGGTGGTAGATGTCTAGTCTCCTTTATGGCTCTAATCTGATAGTGGTAGTGGGGTGGTAGATGTCTAGTCTCCCTTATGGCTCTATTCTGATAGTGGTAGATGTCTAGTCTCCTTTATGGCTCTAATCTGATAGTGGTCGATGAAAAGTCTCCTTTATGGCTCTAATCTGATAGTGGTAGTGGGGTGATAGATGTCTAGTCTCCCTTATGGCTCTAATATGATAGTGGTAGTGGGGTGATAGATGTCTAGTCTCCCTTATGGCTCTAATCTGATAGTGGTAGTGGGGTGGTAGATGTCTAGTCTCCTTTATGGCTCTAATCTGATAGTGGTAGTGGGGTGGTAGATGTCTAGTCTCCTTTATGGCTCTAATCTGATAGTGGTAGTGGGGTGGTAGATGTCTAGTCTCCCTTATGGCTCTATTCTGATAGTGGTAGATGTCTAGTCTCCTTTATGGCTCTAATCTGATAGTGGTCGATGAAAAGTCTCCTTTATGGCTCTAATCTGATAGTGGTAGTGGGGTGATAGATGTCTAGTCTCCCTTATGGCTCTAATATGATAGTGGTAGTGGGGTGGTAGATGTCTAGTCTCCCTTATGGCTCTAATCTGATAGTGGTAGATGTCTAGTCTCCTTTATGGCTCTAATCTGATAGTGGTCGATGAAAAGTCTCCTTTATGGCTCTAATCTGATAGTGGTATTGGGGTGGTAGATGTCTAGTCTCCTTTATGGCTCTAATCTGATAGTGGTAGTGGGGTGGTCGATGTCTAGTCTCCTTTATGGCTCTAAACTGATAGTGGTAGTGGGGTGGTAGATGTCTAGGCTCCTTTATGGCTCTAATCTGATAGTGGTAGTGGGGTGGTAAATGTCTAGTCTCCTTTATGGCTCTAATCTGATCTAATCTGATAGTGGTAATCTGATAGTGGTAGATGTCTAGTCTCCTTTATGGCTCTAATCTGATAGTGGTAGTGGGGTGGTAGATGTCTAGTCTCCTTTATGGCTCTAATCTGATAGTGGTAGTGGGGTGGTAGATGTCTAGTCTCCTTTATGGCTCTAATCTGATAGTGGTAGTGGGGTGATAGATGTCTAGTCTCTCTTATGGCTCTAATCTGATAGCGGTAGTGGGGTGGTAGATGTCTAGTCTCCTTTATGGCTCTAATCTGATAGTGGTAGTGGGGTGGTAGATGTCTAGTCTCCTTTATGGCTCTAATCTGATAGTGGTAGTGGGGTGGTAGATGTCTAGTCTCCTTTATGGCTCTAATCTGATAGTGGTAGTGGGGTGGTAGATGTCTAGTCTCCCTTATGGCTCTAATCTGATAGTGGTAGTGGGGTGGTAGATGTCTAGTCTCCCTTCTGGCTCTAATCTGATAGTGGTAGTGGGGTGATAGATGTCTAGTCTCCTTTATGGCTCTAATCTGATAGTGGTAGTGGGGTGGTAGATGTCTAGTCTCATTTATGGCTCTAATCTGATAGTGGTAGATGTCTAGTCTCCTTTATGGCTCTAATCTGATAGTGGTAGTGGGGTGATAGATGTCTAGTCTCCCTTATGGCTCTAATCTGATAGTGGTAGTGGGGTGGTAGATGTCTAGTCTCCTTTATGGCTCTAATCTGATAGTGGTAGTGGGGTGGTAGATGTCTAGTCTCCTTTATGGCTCTAATCTGATAGTGGTAGTGGGGTGATAGATGTCTAGTCTCTCTTATGGCTCTAATCTGATAGCGGTAGTGGGGTGGTAGATGTCTAGTCTCATTTATGGCTCTAATCTGATAGTGGTAGTGGGGTGGTAGATGTCTAGTCTCCTTTATGGCTCTAATCTGATAGTGGTAGTGGGGTGGTAGATGTCTAGTCTCCTTTATGGCTCTAATCTGATAGTGGTAGTGGGGTGGTAGATGTCTAGTCTCCTTTATGGCTCTAATCTGATAGTGGTAGTGGGGTGATAGATGTCTAGTCTCCCTTCTGGCTCTAATCTGATAGTGGTAGTGGGGTGATAGATGTCTAATCTCCTTTATGGCTCTAATCTGATAGTGGTAGTGGGGTGGTAGATGTCTAGTCTCCTTTATGGCTCTAATCTGATAGTGGTAGTGGGGTGGTAGATGTCTAGTCTCCTTTATGGCTCTAATCTGATAGTGGTAGTGGGGTGGTAGATGTCTAGTCTCCCTTATGGCTCTATTCTGATAGTGGTAGATGTCTAGTCTCCTTTATGGCTCTAATCTGATAGTGGTCGATGAAAAGTCTCCTTTATGGCTCTAATCTGATAGTGGTAGTGGGGTGATAGATGTCTAGTCTCCCTTATGGCTCTAATATGATAGTGGTAGTGGGGTGATAGATGTCTAGTCTCCCTTATGGCTCTAATCTGATAGTGGTAGTGGGGTGGTAGATGTCTAGTCTCCTTTATGGCTCTAATCTGATAGTGGTAGTGGGGTGGTAGATGTCTAGTCTCCTTTATGGCTCTAATCTGATAGTGGTAGTGGGGTGGTAGATGTCTAGTCTCCCTTATGGCTCTATTCTGATAGTGGTAGATGTCTAGTCTCCTTTATGGCTCTAATCTGATAGTGGTCGATGAAAAGTCTCCTTTATGGCTCTAATCTGATAGTGGTAGTGGGGTGATAGATGTCTAGTCTCCCTTATGGCTCTAATATGATAGTGGTAGTGGGGTGGTAGATGTCTAGTCTCCCTTATGGCTCTAATCTGATAGTGGTAGATGTCTAGTCTCCTTTATGGCTCTAATCTGATAGTGGTCGATGAAAAGTCTCCTTTATGGCTCTAATCTGATAGTGGTATTGGGGTGGTAGATGTCTAGTCTCCTTTATGGCTCTAATCTGATAGTGGTAGTGGGGTGGTCGATGTCTAGTCTCCTTTATGGCTCTAATCTGATAGTGGTAGTGGGGTGGTAGATGTCTAGTCTCCTTTATGGCTCTAATCTGATAGTGGTAGTGGGGTGGTAAATGTCTAGTCTCCT
The DNA here is from genome assembly GCF_045679555.1 of Salvelinus alpinus. NCBI lineage: Eukaryota > Metazoa > Chordata > Actinopteri > Salmoniformes > Salmonidae > Salvelinus > Salvelinus alpinus. The sequence continues at coordinate 755,128 of NC_092105.1, read as the reverse complement.
TTATGGCTCTAATCTGATCTAATCTGATAGTGGTAATCTGATAGTGGTAGATGTCTAGTCTCCTTTATGGCTCTAATCTGATAGTGGTAGTGGGGTGGTAGATGTCTAGTCTCCTTTATGGCTCTAATCTGATAGTGGTAGTGGGGTGGTAGATGTCTAGTCTCCTTTATGGCTCTAATCTGATAGTGGTAGTGGGGTGATAGATGTCTAGTCTCTCTTATGGCTCTAATCTGATAGTGGTAGTGGGGTGGTAGATGTCTAGTCTCCTTTATGGCTCTAATCTGATAGTGGTAGTGGGGTGGTAGATGTCTAGTCTCCTTTATGGCTCTAATCTGATAGTGGTAGTGGGGTGGTAGATGTCTAGTCTCCTTTATGGCTCTAATCTGATAGTGGTAGTGGGGTGGTAGATGTCTAGTCTCCTTTATGGCTCTAATCTGATAGTGGTAGTGGGGTGATAGATGTCTAGTCTCCCTTCTGGCTCTAATCTGATAGTGGTAGTGGGGTGGTAGATGTCTAGTCTCCTTTATGGCTCTAATCTGATAGTGGTAGTGGGGTGGTAGATGTCTAGTCTCATTTATGGCTCTAATCTGATAGTGGTAGATGTCTAGTCTCCTTTATGGCTCTAATCTGATAGTGGTAGTGGGGTGATAGATGTCTAGTCTCCCTTATGGCTCTAATCTGATAGTGGTAGTGGGGTGGTAGATGTCTAGTCTCCTTTATGGCTCTAATCTGATAGTGGTAGTGGGGTGGTAGATGTCTAGTCTCCTTTATGGCTCTAATCTGATAGTGGTAGTGGGGTGGTAGATGTCTAGTCTCCTTTATGGCTCTAAACTGATAGTGGTAGTGGGGTGGTAGATGTCTAGTCTCCTTTATGGCTCTAATCTGATAGTGGTAGTGGGGTGGTAGATGTCTAGTCTCCTTTATGGCTCTAATCTGATCTAATCTGATAGTGGTAATCTGATAGTGGTAGATGTCTAGTCTCCTTTATGGCTCTAATCTGATAGTGGTAGTGGGGTGGTAGATGTCTAGTCTCCCTTATGGCTCTATTCTGATAGTGGTAGATGTCTAGTCTCCTTTATGGCTCTAATCTGATAGTGGTCGATGAAAAGTCTCCTTTATGGCTCTAATCTGATAGTGGTAGTGGGGTGATAGATGTCTAGTCTCCCTTATGGCTCTAATATGATAGTGGTAGTGGGGTGGTAGATGTCTAGTCTCCCTTATGGCTCTAATCTGATAGTGGTAGATGTCTAGTCTCCTTTATGGCTCTAATCTGATAGTGGTCGATGAAAAGTCTCCTTTATGGCTCTAATCTGATAGTGGTATTGGGGTGGTAGATGTCTAGTCTCCTTTATGGCTCTAATCTGATAGTGGTAGTGGGGTGGTCGATGTCTAGTCTCCTTTATGGCTCTAATCTGATAGTGGTAGTGGGGTGGTAGATGTCTAGGCTCCTTTATGGCTCTAATCTGATAGTGGTAGTGGGGTGGTAAATGTCTAGTCTCCTTTATGGCTCTAATCTGATCTAATCTGATAGTGGTAATCTGATAGTGGTAGATGTCTAGTCTCCTTTATGGCTCTAATCTGATAGTGGTAGTGGGGTGGTAGATGTCTATTCTCCTTTATGGCTCTAATCTGATAGTGGTAGTGGGGTGGTAGATGTCTAGTCTCCTTTATGGCTCTAATCTGATAGTGGTAGTGGGGTGATAGATGTCTAGTCTCCCTTCTGGCTCTAATCTGATAGTGGTAGTGGGGTGATAGATGTCTAGTCTCCTTTATGGCTCTAATCTGATAGTGGTAGTGGGGTGGTAGATGTGTAGTCTGATTTATGGCACTAATCTGATAGTGGTAGATGTCTAGTCTCCTTTATGGCTCTAATCTGATAGTGGTAGATGTCTAGTCTCCTTTATGGCTCTAATCTGATAGTGGTAGTGGGGTGATAGATGTCTAGTCTCCCTTATGGCTCTAATCTGATAGTGGTAGTGGGGTGATAGATGTCTAGTCTCCTTTATGGCTCTAATCTGATAGTGGTAGTGGGGTGGTAGATGTCTAGTCTCCTTTATGGCTCTAATCTGATAGTGGTAGATGTCTAGTCTCCTTTATGGCTCTAATCTGATAGTGGTAGTGGGGTGATAGATGTCTAGTCTCCTTTATGGCTCTAATCTGATAGTGGTAGTGGGGTGATAGATGTCTAGTCTCCCTTATGGCTCTAATATGATAGTGGTAGTGGGGTGGTAGAATTCTCCTTAATGGCTTTAATCTGATAGTGGTATTGGGGTGGTAGATGTCTAGTCTCCTTTATGGCTCTAATCTGATAGTGGTAGTGGGGTGATAGATGTCTAGTCTCCCTTATGGCTCTAATCTGATAGTGGTAGTGGGGTGGTAGATGTCTAGTCTCCTTTATGGCTCTAATCTGATAGTGGTAGTGGGGTGGTAGATGTCTAGTCTCCTTTATGGCTCTGATCTGATAGTGGTAGTGGGGTGATAGATGTCTAGTCTCCCTTATGGCTCTAATCTGATAGTGGTAGTGGGGTGGTAGATGTCTAGTCTCCTTTATGGCTCTAATCTGATAGTGGTAGTGGGGTGGTAGATGTCTAGTCTCATTTATGGCTCTAATCTGATAGTGGTAGATGTCTAGTCTCCTTTATGGCTCTATTCTGATAGTGGTAGATGTCTAGTCTCCTTTATGGCTCTAATCTGATAGTGGTAGTGGGGTGATAGATGTCTAGTCTCCCTTATGGCTCTAATCTGATAGTGGTAGTGGGGTGGTAGATGTCTAGTCTCCTTTATGGCTCTAATCTGATAGTGGTCGATGAAAAGTCTCCTTTATGGCTCTAATCTGATAGTGGTAGTGGGGTGATAGATGTCTAGTCTCCTTTATGGCTCTAATCTGATATAGTGGTAGATGTCTAGTCTCCTTTATGGCTCTAATCTGATAGTGGTCGATGAAAAGTCTCCTTTATGGCTCTAATCTGATAGTGGTAGTGGGGTGATAGATGTCTAGTCTCCCTTATGGCTCTAATATGATAGTGGTAGTGGGGTGGTAGAATTCTCCTTAATGGCTTTAATCTGATAGTGGTATTGGGGTGGTAGATGTCTAGTCTCCTTTATGGCTCTAATCTGATAGTGGTAGTGGGGTGATAGATGTCTAGTCTCTCTTATGGCTCTAATCTGATAGCGGTAGTGGGGTGGTAGATGTCTAGTCTCCTTTATGGCTCTAATCTGATAGTGGTAGTGGGGTGGTAGATGTCTAGTCTCCTTTATGGCTCTAATCTGATAGTGGTAGTGGGGTAGTAGATGTCTAGTCTCCTTTATGGCTCTAATCTGATAGTGGTAGTGGGGTGATAGATGTCTAGTCTCTCTTATGGCTCTAATCTGATCTAATCTGATAGTGGTAATCTGATAGTGGTAGATGTCTAGTCTCCTTTATGGCTCTAATCTGATAGTGGTAGTGGGGTGGTAGATGTCTAGTCTCCTTTATGGCTCTAATCTGATAGTGGTAGTGGGGTGATAGATGTCTAGTCTCCTTTATGGCTCTAATCTGATAGTGGTAGATGTCTAGTCTCCTTTATGGCTCTAATCTGATAGTTGTCGATGAAAAGACTCCTTTATGTCTCTAATCTGATAGTGGTAGTGGGGTGATAGATGTCTAGTCTCCTTTATGGCTCTAATCTGATAGTGGTAGTGGGGTGGTAGATGTCTAGTCTCCTTTATGGCTCTAATCTGATAGTGGTAGTGGGGTGGTAGATGTCTAGTCTCCCTTATGGCTCTAATCTGATAGTGGTAGTGGGTTGGTAGATGTCTAGTCTCCTTTATGGCTCTAATCTGATAGTGGTAGTGGGGTGATAGATGTCTAGTCTCCTTTATGGCTCTAATTTGATAGTGGTAGATGTCTAGTCTCCTTTATGGCTCTAATCTGATAGTGGTCGATGAAAAGTCTCCTTTATGGCTCTAATCTGAGAGTGGTAGTGGGGTGATAGATGTCTAGTCTCCTTTATGGCTCTAATCTGATAGTGGTAGATGTCTAGTCTCCTTTATGGCTCTAATCTGATAGTGGTCGATGAAAAGTCTCCTTTATGGCTCTAATCTGATAGTGGTAGTGGGGTGATAGATGTCTAGTCTCCCTTATGGCTCTAATATGATAGTGGTAGTGGGGTGGTAGAATTCTCCTTAATGGCTTTAATCTGATAGTGGTATTGGGGTGGTAGATGTCTAGTCTCCTTTATGGCTCTAATCTGATAGTGGTAGTGGGGTGATAGATGTCTAGTCTCTCTTATGGCTCTAATCTGATAGCGGTAGTGGGGTGGTAGATGTCTAGTCTCCTTTATGGCTCTAATCTGATAGTGGTAGTGGGGTGGTAGATGTCTAGTCTCCTTTATGGCTCTAATCTGATAGTGGTAGTGGGGTAGTAGATGTCTAGTCTCCTTTATGGCTCTAATCTGATAGTGGTAGTGGGGTGATAGATGTCTAGTCTCTCTTATGGCTCTAATCTGATCTAATCTGATAGTGGTAATCTGATAGTGGTAGATGTCTAGTCTCCTTTATGGCTCTAATCTGATAGTGGTAGTGGGGTGGTAGATGTCTAGTCTCCTTTATGGCTCTAATCTGATAGTGGTAGTGGGGTGATAGATGTCTAGTCTCCTTTATGGCTCTAATCTGATAGTGGTAGATGTCTAGTCTCCTTTATGGCTCTAATCTGATAGTTGTCGATGAAAAGTCTCCTTTATGTCTCTAATCTGATAGTGGTAGTGGGGTGATAGATGTCTAGTCTCCTTTATGGCTCTAATCTGATAGTGGTAGTGGGGTGGTAGATGTCTAGTCTCCTTTATGGCTCTAATCTGATAGTGGTAGTGGGGTGGTAGATGTCTAGTCTCCCTTATGGCTCTAATCTGATAGTGGTAGTGGGTTGGTAGATGTCTAGTCTCCTTTATGGCTCTAATCCGATAGTGGTAGTGGGGTGATAGATGTCTAGTCTCCTTTATGGCTCTAATTTGATAGTGGTAGATGTCTAGTCTCCTTTATGGCTCTAATCTGATAGTGGTCGATGAAAAGTCTCCTTTATGGCTCTAATCTGATAGTGGTAGTGGGGTGATAGATGTCTAGTCTCCTTTATGGCTCTAATCTGATAGTGGTAGATGTCTAGTCTCCTTTATGGCTCTAATCTGATAGTGGTCGATGAAAAGTCTCCTTTATGGCTCTAATCTGATAGTGGTAGTGGGGTGATAGATGTCTAGTCTCCCTTATGGCTCTAATATGATAGTGGTAGTGGGGTGGTAGAATTCTCCTTAATGGCTTTAATCTGATAGTGGTATTGGGGTGGTAGATGTCTAGTCTCCTTTATGGCTCTAATCTGATAGTGGTAGTGGGGTGATAGATGTCTAGTCTCTCTTATGGCTCTAATCTGATAGCGGTAGTGGGGTGGTAGATGTCTAGTCTCCTTTATGGCTCTAATCTGATAGTGGTAGTGGGGTGGTAGATGTCTAGTCTCCTTTATGGCTCTAATCTGGTAGTGGTAGTGGGGTAGTAGATGTCTAGTCTTCTTTATGGCTCTAATCTGATAGTGGTAGTGGGGTGATAGATGTCTAGTCTCTCTTATGGCTCTAATCTGATAGCGGTAGTGGGGTGGTAGATGTCTAGTCTCCTTTATGGCTCTAATCTGATAGTGGTAGTGGGGTGGTAGATGTCTAGTCTCCTTTATGGCTCTAATCTGATAGTGGTAGTGGGGTGATAGATGTCTAGTCTCCTTTATGGCTCTAATCTGATAGTGGTAGTGGGGTAGTAGATGTCTAGTCTCCTTTATGGCTCTAATCTGATAGTGGTAGTGGGGTGATAGATGTCTAGTCTCCCTTCTGGCTCTAATCTGATAGTGGTAGTGGGGTGATAGATGTCTAATCTCCTTTATGGCTCTAATCTGATAGTGGTAGTGGGGTGGTAGATGTCTAGTCTCATTTATGGCTCTAATCTGATAGTGGTAGATGTCTAGTCTCCTTTATGGCTCTAATCTGATAGTGGTAGATGTCTAGTCTCCTTTATGGCTCTAATCTGATAGTGGTAGTGGGGTGATAGATGTCTAGTCTCCCTTATGGCTCTAATCTGATAGTGGTAGTGGGGTGGTAGATGTCTAGTCTCCCTTATGGCTCTAATCTGATAGTGGTAGTGGGGTGGTAGATGTCTAGTCTCCTTTATGGCTCTAATCTGATAGTGGTAGTGGGGTGGTAGATGTCTAGTCTCCTTTATGGCTCTAATCTGATAGTGGTAGTGGGGTGGTAGATGTCTAGTCTCCCTTATGGCTCTATTCTGATAGTGGTAGATGTCTAGTCTCCTTTATGGCTCTAATCTGATAGTGGTCGATGAAAAGTCTCCTTTATGGCTCTAATCTGATAGTGGTAGTGGGGTGATAGATGTCTAGTCTCCCTTATGGCTCTAATATGATAGTGGTAGTGGGGTGGTAGATGTCTAGTCTCCCTTATGGCTCTAATATGATAGTGGTAGTGGGGTGGTAGATGTCTAGTCTCCCTTATGGCTCTAATCTGATAGTGGTAGATGTCTAGTCTCCTTTATGGCTCTAATCTGATAGTGGTCGATGAAAAGTCTCCTTTATGGCTCTAATCTGATAGTGGTATTTGGGTGGTAGATGTCTAGTCTCCTTTATGGCTCTAATCTGATAGTGCTGGTGGGGTGGTCGATGTCTAGTCTCCTTTATGGCTCTAATCTGATAGTGGTAGTGGGGTGGTAGATGTCTAGGCTCCTTTATGGCTCTAATCTGATAGTGGTAGTGGGGTGGTAGATGTCTAGTCTCCTTTATGGCTCTAATCTGATCTAATCTGATAGTGGTAGATGTCTAGTCTCCTTTATGGCTCTAATCTGATAGTGGTAGTGGGGTGGTAGATGTCTAGTCTCCTTTATGGCTCTAATCTGATAGTGGTAGTGGGGTGATAGATGTCTAGTCTCCTTTATGGCTCTAATCTGATAGTGGTAGATGTCTAGTCTCCTTTATGGCTCTAATCTGATATTGGTCGATGAAAAGTCTCCTTTATGTCTCTAATCTGATAGTGGTAGTGGGGTGATAGATGTCTAGTCTCCTTTATGGCTCTAATCTGATAGTGGTAGTGGGGTGGTAGATGTCTAGTCTCCCTTATGGCTCTATTCTGATAGTGGTAGATGTCTAGTCTCCTTTATGGCTCTAATCTGATAGTGGTCGATGAAAGTCTCCTTTATGGCTCTAATCTGATAGTGGTAGTGGGGTGATAGATGTCTAGTCTCCCTTATGGCTCTAATATGATAGTGGTAGTGGGGTGGTAGATGTCTAGTCTCCCTTATGGCTCTAATATGATAGTGGTAGTGGGGTGGTAGATGTCTAGTCTCCCTTATGGTTCTAATCTGATAGTGGTAGATGTCTAGTCTCCTTTATGGCTCTAATCTGATAGTGGTCGATGAAAAATCTCCTTTATGGCTCTAATCTGATAGTGGTATTGGGGTGGTAGATGTCTAGTCTCCTTTATGGCTCTAATCTGATATTGGTAGTGGGGTGGTCGATGTCTAGTCTCCTTTATGGCTCTAATCTGATAGTGGTAGTGGGGTGGTAGATGTCTAGGCTCCTTTATGGCTCTAATCTGATAGTGGTAGTGGGGTGGTAGATGTCTAGTCTCCTTTATGGCTCTAATCTGATCTAATCTGATAGTGGTAATCTGATAGTGGTAGATGTCTAGTCTCCTTTATGGCTCTAATCTGATAGTGGTAGTGGGGTGGTAGATGTCTAGTCTCCTTTATGGCTCTAATCTGATAGTGGTAGTGGGGTGATAGATGTCTAGTCTCCTTTATGGCTCTAATCTGATAGTGGTAGTGGGGTGGTAGATGTCTAGTCTCCTTTATGAATCTAATCTGACAGTGGTAGATGTCTAGTCTCCTTTATGGCTCTAATCTGATAGTGGTAGTGGGGTGATAGATGTCTAGACTCCCTTATGGCTCTAATATGATAGTGGTAGTGTGGTGGTAGACTTCTCCTTTATGGCTCTAATCTGATAGTGGTAGTGGGGTGTTAGATGTCTAGTCTCATTTATGGCTCTAATCTGATAGTGGTAGATGTCTAGTCTCCTTTATGGCTCTAATCTGATAGTGGTAGATGTCTAGTCTCCTTTATGGCTCTAATCTGATAGTGGTAGTGGGGTGATAGATGTCTAGTCTCCTTTATGGCTCTAATCTGATAGTGGTAGTGGGGTGGTAGATGTCTAGTCTCCTTTATGGCTCTAATCTGATAGTGGTAGTGGGGTGGTAGATGTCTAGTCTCCCTTATGGCTCTATTCTGATAGTGGTAGTGGGGTGGTAGATGTCTAGTCTCCTTTATGGCTCTAATCTGATAGTGGTAGTGGGGTGGTCGATGTCTAGTCTCCTTTATGGCTCTAATCTGATAGTGGTAGTGGGGTGGTAGATGTCTAGGCTCCTTTATGGCTCTAATCTGATAGTGGTAGTGGGGTGGTAGATGTCTAGTCTCCTTTATGGCTCTAATCTGATCTAATCTGATAGTGGTAATCTGATAGTGGTAGATGTCTAGTCTCCTTTATGGCTCTATTCTGATAGTGGTAGTGGGGTGGTAGATGTCTAGTCTCCTTTATGGCTCTAATCTGATAGTGGTAGTGGGGTGATAGATGTCTAGTCTCCTTTATGGCTCTAATCTGATAGTGGTAGATGTCTAGTCTCCTTTATGGCTCTAATCTGATAGTGGTCGATGAAAAGTCTCCTTTATGTCTCTAATCTGATAGTGGTAGTGGGGTGATAGATGTCTAGTCTCCTTTATGGCTCTAATCTGATAGTGGTAGTGGGGTGGTAGATGTCTAGTCTCCCTTATAGCTCTAATCTGATAGTGGTAGTGGGGTGGTAGATGTCTAGTCTCCTTTATGGCTCTAATCTGATAGTGGTAGTGGGGTGATAGATGTCTAGTCTCCTTTATGGCTCTAATCTGATAGTGGTAGTGGGGTGGTAGATGTCTAGTCTCCTTTATGAATCTAATCTGACAGTGGTAGATGTCTAGTCTCCTTTATGGCTCTAATCTGATAGTGGTAGTGGGGTGATAGATGTCTAGTCTCCTTTATGGCTCTAATCTGATAGTGGTAGTGGGGTGATAGATGTCTAGACTCCCTTATGGCTCTAATATGATAGTGGTAGTGTGGTGGTAGAATTCTCCTTTATGGCTCTAATCTGATAGTGGTAGATGTCTAGTCTCCTTTATGGCTCGAATCTGATAGTGGTAGTGGGGTGATAGATGTCTAGTCTCCTTCATTGCTCTATTCTGATAGTGGTAGATGTCTAGTCTCCTTTATGGCTCTAATCTGATAGTGCTAGTGGGGTGGTAGATGTCTAGTCTCCTTTATGGCTCTAATCTGATAGTGGTAGTGGGGTGGTAGATGTGTAGTCTCATTTATGGCACTAATCTGATAGTGGTAGATGTCTAGTCTCCTTTATGGCTCTAATCTGATAGTGGTAGATGTCTAGTCTCCTTTATGGCTCTAATCTGATAGTGGTAGTGGGGTGATAGATGTCTAGTCTCCCTTATGGCTCTAATCTGATAGTGGTAGTGGGGTGGTAGATGTCTAGTCTCCCTTATGGCTCTAATCTGATAGTGGTAGATGTCTAGTCTCCTTTATGGCTCTAATCTGATAGTGGTCGATGAAAAGTCTCCTTTATGGCTCTAATCTGATAGTGGTATTGGGGTGGTAGATGTCTAGTCTCCTTCATGGCTCTAATCTGATAGTGGTAGTGGGGTGGTCGATGTCTAGTCTCCTTTATGGCTCTAATCTGATAGTGGTAGTGGGGTGGTAGATGTCTAGGCTCCTTTATGGCTCTAATCTGATAGTGGTAGTGGGGTGGTAGATGTCTAGTCTCCTTTATGGCTCTAATCTGATCTAATCTGATAGTGGTAATCTGATAGTGGTAGATGTCTAGTCTCCTTTATGGCTCTAATCTGATAGTGGTAGTGGGGTGGTAGATGTCTAGTCTCCTTTATGGCTCTAATCTGATAGTGGTAGTGGGGTGGTAGATGTCTAGTCTCCTTTATGGCTCTAATATGATAGTGGTAGTGGGGTGGTAGAATGCTCCTTAATGGCTTTAATCTGATAGTGGTATTGGGGTGGTAGATGTCTAGTCTCCTTTATGGCTCTAATCTGATAGTGGTAGTGGGGTGATAGATGTCTAGTCTCTCATATGGCTCTAATCTGATAGCGGTAGTGGGGTGGTAGATGTCTAGTCTCCTTTATGGCTCTAATCTGATAGTGGTAGTGGGGTGGTAGATGTCTAGTCTCCTTTATGGCTCTAATCTGATAGTGGTAGTGGGGTAGTAGATGTCTAGTCTCCTTTATGGCTCTAATCTGATAGTGGTAATCTGATAGTGGTAGATGTCTAGTCTCCTTTATGGCTCTAATCTGATAGTGGTATTGGGGTGGTAGATGTCTAGTCTCCTTCATTGCTCTAATCTGATAGTGGTCGATGAAAAGTCTCCTTTATGTCTCTAATCTGATAGTGGTAGTGGGGTGGTAGATGTCTAGTCTCCTTTATGAATCTAATCTGACAGTGGTAGATGTCTAGTCTCCTTTATGGCTCTAATCTGATAGTGTTAGTGGGGTGATAGATGTCTAGTCTCCTTTATGGCTCTAATCTGATAGTGGTAGTGGGGTGATAGATGTCTAGACTCCCTTATGGCTCTAATATGATAGTGGTAGTGTGGTGGTAGACTTCTCCTTTATGGCTCTAATCTGATAGTGGTAGATGTCTAGTCTCCTTTATGGCTCGAATCTGATAGTGGTAGTGGGGTGATAGATGTCTAGTCTCCTTCATTGCTCTAATCTGATAGTGGTAGATGTCTAGTCTCCTTTATGGCTCTAATATGATAGTGGTAGTGTGGTGGTAGACTTCTCCTTTATGTCTCTAATCTGATAGTGGTAGATGTCTAGTCTCCTTTATGGCTCTAATCTGATAGTGGTAATGGGGTGGTAGATGTCTAGTCTCCTTTATGGCTCTAATCTGATAGTGGTAGTGGGATGATAGATGTCTAGTCACCTTTATGGCTCTAATCTGATAGTGGTAGTGGGGTGATAGATGTCTAGTCTCCTTTATGGCTCTAATCTGATAGTGGTAGTGGGGTGGTAGATGTCTAGTCTCCTTTATGGCTCTAATCTGATAGTGGTAGTGGGGTGATAGATGTCTAGTCTCCCTTCTGGCTCTAATCTGATAGTGGTAGTGGGGTGATAGATGTCTAGTCTCCTTTATGGCTCTAATCTGATAGTGGTAGTGGGGTGGTAGATGTGTAGTCTCATTTATGGCTCTAATCTGATAGTGGTAGTGGGGTGATAGATGTCTAGACTCCCTTATGGCTCTAATATGATAGTGGTAGTGTGGTGGTAGACTTCTCCTTTATGTCTCTAATCTGATAGTGGTAGATGTCTAGTCTCCTTTATGGCTCGAATCTGATAGTGGTAGTGGGGTGATAGATGTCTAGTCTCCTTCATTGCTCTAATCTGATAGTGGTAGATGTCTAGTCTCCTTTATGGCTCTAATCTGATAGTGGTAGTGGGATGATAGATGTCTAGTCACCTTTATGGCTCTAATCTGATAGTGGTAGTGGGGTGATAGATGTCTAGTCTCCTTTATGGCTCTAATCTGATAGTGGTAGTGGGGTGGTAGATGTGTAGTCTCATTTATGGCACTAATCTGATAGTGGTAGATGTCTAGTCTCCTTTATGGCTCTAATCTGATAGTGGTAGATGTCTAGTCTCCTTTATGGCTCTAATCTGATAGTGGTAGTGGGGTGATAGATATCTAGTCTCCCTTATGGCTCTAATCTGATAGTGGTAGTGGGGTGGTAGATGTCTAGTCTCCCTTATGGCTCTAATCTGATAGTGGTAGATGTCTAGTCTCCTTTATGGCTCTAATCTGATAGTGGTCGATGAAAAGTCTCCTTTATGGCTCTAATCTGATAGTGGTATTGGGGTGGTAGATGTCTAGTCTCCTTTATGGCTCTAATCTGATAGTGGTAGTGGGGTGGTCGATGTCTAGTCTCCTTTATGGCTCTAATCTGATAGTGGTAGTGGGGTGGTAGATGTCTAGGCTCCTTTATGGCTCTAATCTGATAGTGGTAGTGGGGTGGTAGATGTCTAGTCTCCTTTATGGCTCTAATCTGATCTAATCTGATAGTGGTAATCTGACAGTGGTAGATGTCTAGTCTCCTTTATGGCTCTAATCTGATAGTGGTAGTGGGGTGGTAGATGTCTAGTCTCCTTTATGGCTCTAATCTGATAGTGGTAGTGGGGTGGTAGATGTCTAGTCTCCTTTATGGCTCTAATATGATAGTGGTAGTGGGGTGGTAGAATTCTCCTTAATGGCTTTAATCTTATAGTGGTATTGGGGTGGTAGATGTCTAGTGTCCTTTATGGCTCTAATCTGATCTAATCTGATAGTGGTAATCTGATAGTGGTAGATGTCTAGTCTCCTTTATGGCTCTAATCTGATAGTGGTAGTGGGGTGGTAGATGTCTAGTCTCCTTTATGGCTCTAATCTGATAGTGGTAGTGGGGTGGTAGATGTCTAGTCTCCTTTATGGCTCTAATCTGATAGTGGTAGTGGGGTAGTAGATGTCTAGTCTCCTTTATGGCTCTAATCTGATAGTGGTAATCTGATAGTGGTAGATGTCTAGTCTCCTTTATGGCTCTAATCTGATAGTGGTAGTGGGGTGGTAGATGTCTAGTCTCCTTTATGGCTCTAATCTGATAGTGGTCAATGAAAAGTCTCCTTTATGTCTCTAATCTGATAGTGGTAGTGGGGTGATAGATGTCTAGTCTCCTTTATGGCTCTAATCTGATAGTGGTAGTGGGATGGTAGATGTCTAGTCTCCCTTATAGCTCTAATCTGATAGTGGTAGTGGGGTGGTAGATGTCTAGACTCCTTTATGGCTCTAATCTGATAGTGGTAGTGGGGTGATAGATGTCTAGTCTCCTTTATGGCTCTAATCTGATAGTGGTAGTGGGGTGGTAGATGTCTAGTCTCCTTTATGAATCTAATCTGACAGTGGTAGATGTCTAGTCTCCTTTATGGCTCTAATCTGATCGTGGTAGTGGGGTGATAGATGTTTAGTCTCCTTTATGGCTCTAATCTGATAGTGGTAGTGGGGTGATAGATGTCTAGACTCCCTTATGGCTCTAATATGATAGTGGTAGTGTGGTGGTAGACTTCTCCTTTATGTCTCTAATCTGATAGTGGTAGATGTCTAGTCTCCTTTATGGCTCGAATCTGATAGTGGTAGTGGGGTGATAGATGTCTAGTCTCCTTCATTGCTCTAATCTGATAGTGGTAGATGTCTAGTCTCCTTTATGGCTCTAATCTGATAGTGGTAGTGGGGTGGTAGATGTCTAGTCTCCTTTATGGCTCTAATCTGATAGTGGTAGTGGGATGATAGATGTCTAGTCACCTTTATGGCTCTAATCTGATAGTGGTAGTGGGGTGATAGATGTCTAGTCTCCTTTATGGCTCTAATCTGATAGTGGTAGTGGGGTGGTAGATGTCTAGTCTCCTTTATGGCTCTAATCTGATAGTGGTAGTGGGGTGATAGATGTCTAGTCTCCCTTCTGGCTCTAATCTGATAGTGGTAGTGGGGTGATAGATGTCTAGTCTCCTTTATGGCTCTAATCTGATAGTGGTAGTGGGGTGGTAGATGTGTAGTCTCATTTATGGCACTAATCTGATAGTGGTAGATGTCTAGTCTCCTTTATGGCTCTAATCTGATAGTGGTAGATGTCTAGTCTCCTTTATGGCTCTAATCTGATAGTGGTAGTGGGGTGATAGATGTCTAGTCTCCCTTATGGCTCTAATCTGATAGTGGTAGTGGGGTGGTAGATGTCTAGTCTCCTTTATGGCTCTAATCTGATAGTGGTAGATGTCTAGTCTCCTTTATGGCTCTAATCTGATAGTGGTCGATGAAAAGTCTCCTTTATGGCTCTAATCTGATAGTGGTATGGGGTTGGTAGATGTCTAGTCTCCTTTATGGCTCTAATCTGATAGTGGTAGTGGGGTGGTCGATGTCTAGTCTCCTTTATGGCTCTAATCTGATAGTGGTAGTGGGGTGGTAGATGTCTAGGCTCCTTTATGGCTCTAATCTGATAGTGGTAGTGGGGTGGTAGATGTCTAGTCTCCTTTATGGCTCTAATCTGATCTAATCTGATAGTGGTAATCTGATAGTGGTAGATGTCTAGTCTCCTTTATGGCTCTAATCTGATAGTGGTAGTGGGGTGGTAGATGTCTAGTCTCCTTTATGGCTCTAATCTGATAGTGGTAGTGGGGTAGTAGATGTTTAGTCTCCTTTATGGCTCTAATCTGATAGTGGTAATCTGATAGTGGTAGATGTCTAGTCTCCTTTATGGCTCTAATCTGATAGTGGTAGTGGGGTGGTAGATGTCTAGTCTCCTTTATGGCTCTAATCTGATAGTGGTAGTGGGCTGATAGATGTCTAGTCTCCCTTATGGCTCTAATATGATAGTGGTAGTGGGGTGGTAGAATTCTCCTTAATGGCTTTAATCTGATAGTGGTATTGGGGTGGTAGATGTCTAGTCTCCTTTATGGCTCTAATCTGATAGTGGTAGTGGGGTGATAGATGTCTAGTCTCTCTTATGGCTCTAATCTGATAGCGGTAGTGGGGTGGTAGATGTCTAGTCTCCTTTATGGCTCTAATCTGATAGTGGTAGTGGGGTGGTAGATGTCTAGTCTCCTTTATGGTTCTAATCTGATAGTGGTAGTGGGGTAGTAGATGTCTAGTCTCCTTTATGGCTCTAATCTGATAGTGGTAGTGGGGTGATAGATGTCTAGTCTCTCTTATGGCTCTAATCTGATAGCGGTAGTGGGGTGGTAGATGTCTAGTCTCCTTTATGGCTCTAATCTGATAGTGGTAGTGGGGTGGTAGATGTCTAGTCTCCTTTATGGCTCTAATCTGATAGTGGTAGTGGGGTGGTAGATGTCTAGTCTCCTTTATGGCTCTAATCTGATAGTGGTAGTGGGGTGGTAGATGTCTAGTCTCCTTTATGGCTCTAATCTGATAGTGGTAGTGGGGTGATAGATGTCTAGTCTCCCTTCTGGCTCTAATCTGATAGTGGTAGTGGGGTGATAGATGTCTAATCTCCTTTATGGCTCTAATCTGATAGTGGTAGTGGGGTGGTAGATGTCTAGTCTAATTTATGGCTCTAATCTGATAGTGGTAGATGTCTAGTCTCCTTTATGGCTCTAATCTGATAGTGGTAGATGTCTAGTCTCCTTTATGGCTCTAATCTGATAGTGGTAGTGGGGTGGTAGATGTCTAGTCTTCTTTATGGCTCTAATCTGATAGTGGTAGTGGGGTGGTAGATGTCTAGTCTCCTTTATGGCTCTAATCTGATAGTGGTAGTGGGGTGATAGATGTCTAGTCTCCCTTCTGGCTCTAATCTGATAGTGGTAGTGGGGTGATAGATGTCTAGTCTCCTTTATGGCTCTAATCTGATAGTGGTAGTGGGGTGGTAGATGTGTAGTCTCATTTATGGCACTAATCTGATAGTGGTAGATGTCTAGTCTCCTTTATGGCTCTAATCTGATAGTGGTAGATGTCTAGTCTCCTTTATGGCTCTAATCTGATAGTGGTAGTGGGGTGATAGATGTCTAGTCTCCCTTATGGCTCTAATCTGATAGTGGTAGTGGGGTGGTAGATGTCTAGTCTCCCTTATGGCTCTAATCTGATAGTGGTAGATGTCTAGTCTCCTTTATGGCTCTCTGAAGTGGTCGATGAAAAGATAGTGGTATGGGGTTGGTAGATGTCTAGTCTCCTTTATGGCTCTAATCTGATAGTGGTAGTGGGGTGGTCGATGTCTAGTCTCCTTTATGGCTCTAATCTGATAGTGGTAGTGGGGTGGTAGATGTCTATGCTCCTTTATGGCTCTAATCTGATAGTGGTAGTGGGGTGGTAGATGTCTAGTCTCCTTTATGGCTCTAATCTGATCTAATCTGATAGTGGTAATCTGATAGTGGTAGATGTCTAGTCTCCTTTATGGCTCTAATCTGATAGTGGTAGTGGGGTGGTAGATGTCTAGTCTCCTTTATGGCTCTAATCTGATAGTGGTAGTGGGGTGATAGATGTCTAGTCTCCCTTATGGCTCTAATATGATAGTCGTAGTGGGGTGGTAGAATTCTCCTTAATGGCTTTAATCTGATAGTGGTATTGGGGTGGTAGATGTCTAGTCTCCTTTATGGCTCTAATCTGATAGTGGTAGTGGGGTGATAGATGTCTAGTCTCTTTTATGGCTCTAATCTGATAGTGGTAGTGGGGTGGTAGATGTCTAGTCTCCTTTATGGCTCTAATCTGATAGTGGTAGTGGGGTGGTAGATGTCTAGTCTCCTTTATGGCTCTAATCTGATAGTGGTAGTGGGGTAGTAGATGTTTAGTCTCCTTTATGGCTCTAATCTGATAGTGGTAATCTGATAGTGGTAGATGTCTAGTCTCCTTTATGGCTCTAATCTGATAGTGGTAGTGGGGTGGTAGATGTCTAGTCTCCTTTATGGCTCTAATCTGATAGTGGTAGTGGGTTGATAGATGTCTAGTCTCCCTTATGGCTCTAATATGATAGTGGTAGTGGGGTGGTAGAATTCTCCTTAATGGCTTTAATCTGATAGTGGTATTGGGGTGGTAGATGTCTAGTCTCCTTTATGGCTCTAATCTGATAGTGGTAGTGGGGTGATAGATGTCTAGTCTCTCTTATGGCTCTAATCTGATAGCGGTAGTGGGGTGGTAGATGTCTAGTCTCCTTTATGGCTCTAATCTGATAGTGGTAGTGGGGTGGTAGATGTCTAGTCTCCTTTATGGTTCTAATCTGATAGTGGTAGTGGGGTAGTAGATGTCTAGTCTCCTTTATGGCTCTAATCTGATAGTGGTAGTGGGGTGATAGATGTCTAGTCTCTCTTATGGCTCTAATCTGATAGCGGTAGTGGGGTGGTAGATGTCTAGTCTCCTTTATGGCTCTAATCTGATAGTGGTAGTGGGGTGGTAGATGTCTAGTCTCCTTTATGGCTCTAATCTGATAGTGGTAGTGGGGTGGTAGATGTCTAGTCTCCTTTATGGCTCTAATCTGATAGTGGTAGTGGGGTGGTAGATGTCTAGTCTCCTTTATGGCTCTAATCTGATAGTGGTAGTGGGGTGATAGATGTCTAGTCTCCCTTCTGGCTCTAATCTGATAGTGGTAGTGGGGTGATAGATGTCTAATCTCCTTTATGGCTCTAATCTGATAGTGGTAGTGGGGTGGTAGATGTCTAGTCTCATTTATGGCTCTAATCTGATAGTGGTAGATGTCTAGTCTCCTTTATGGCTCTAATCTGATAGTGGTAGATGTCTAGTCTCCTTTATGGCTCTAATCTGATAGTGGTAGTGGGGTGGTAGATGTCTAGTCTCCTTTATGGCTCTAATCTGATAGTGGTAGTGGGGTGGTAGATGTCTAGTCTCCTTTATGGCTCTAATCTGATAGTGGTAGTGGGGTGGTAGATGTCTAGGCTCCCTTATGGCTCTATTCTGATAGTGGTAGATGTCTAGTCTCCTTTATGGCTCTAATCTGATAGTGGTCGATGAAAAGTCTCCTTTATGGCTCTAATCTGATAGTGGTAGTGGGGTGATAGATGTCTAGTCTCCCTTATGGCTCTAATATGATAGTGGTAGTGGGGTGGTAGATGTCTAGTCTCCCTTATGGCTCTAATCTGATAGTGGTAGATGTCTAGTCTCCTTTATGGCTCTAATCTGATAGTGGTCGATGAAAAGTCTCCTTTATGGCTCTAATCTGATAGTGGTATTGGGGTGGTAGATGTGTAGTCTCCTTTATGGCTCTAATCTGATAGTGGTAGTGGGGTGGTCGATGTCTAGTCTCCTTTATGGCTCTAATCTGATAGTGGTAGTGGGGTGGTAGATGTCTAGGCTTCTTTATGGCTCTAATCTGATAGTGGTAGTGGGGTGGTAGATGTCTAGTCTCCTTTATGGCTCTAATCTGATCTAATCTGATAGTGGTAATCTGATAGTGGTAGATGTCTAGTCTCCTTTATGGCTCTAATCTGATAGTGGTAGTGGGGTGGTAGATGTCTAGTCTCCTTTATGGCTCTAATCTGATAGTGGTAGTGGGGTGGTAGATGTCTAGTCTCCTTTATGGCTCTAATCTGATAGTGGTAGTGGGGTGATAGATGTCTAGTCTCCCTTCTGGCTCTAATCTGATAGTGGTAGTGGGGTGATAGATGTCTAATCTCCTTTATGGCTCTAATCTGATAGTGGTAGTGGGGTGGTAGATGTCTAGTCTCATTTATGGCTCTAATCTGATAGTGGTAGATGTCTAGTCTCCTTTATGGCTCTAATCTGATAGTGGTAGATGTCTAGTCTCCTTTATGGCTCTAATCTGATAGTGGTAGTGGGGTGGTAGATGTCTAGTCTCCTTTATGGCTCTAATCTGATAGTGGTAGTGGGGTGGTAGATGTCTAGTCTCCTTTATGGCTCTAATCTGATAGTGGTAGTGGGGTGGTAGATGTCTAGTCTCCCTTATGGCTCTATTCTGATAGTGGTAGATGTCTAGTCTCCTTTATGGCTCTAATCTGATAGTGGTCGATGAAAAGTCTCCTTTATGGCTCTAATCTGATAGTGGTAGTGGGGTGATAGATGTCTAGTCTCCCTTATGGCTCTAATATGATAGTGGTAGTGGGGTGGTAGATGTCTAGTCTCCCTTATGGCTCTAATCTGATAGTGGTAGATGTCTAGTCTCCTTTATGGCTCTAATCTGATAGTGGTCGATGAAAAGTCTCCTTTATGGCTCTAATCTGATAGTGGTATTGGGGTGGTAGATGTGTAGTCTCCTTTATGGCTCTAATCTGATAGTGGTAGTGGGGTGGTCGATGTCTAGTCTCCTTTATGGCTCTAATCTGATAGTGGTAGTGGGGTGGTAG